>NC_084599.1:15124624-15434624 GCF_033807715.1 Cololabis saira | reverse complement strand
AGCAGAGCGGAGTAACTTCGTAAAGCAGCCGTTCTCAGTTCAGTGGGTGCAACGGTTTGTTACTGTTTCTCAGAGCACAAAGATTGATGAAATTGAATCAGAGAAAAAGAAAAGTGGGTCACTGAATTGAATCATATATTATTTATCCCACGGGGATGTCTAAATTTATAATAAATTGACTGACTGTTGTGAGTGTGGCGCAGAGAGATGTGTTTCACCTGCAGTGATCACCGTGAAATCATTGGAGTGTCAACTCTCTGCTGACATGAATAAGGGATGTTGACTCAGCTCACAGTTGGACATCCAGGGTGCAGAGATGTTTCTTCACAGGAGCATCTCTGCACTGCAGTCCCTCCCCCGACCAGTCTCGCTGCCCTGTTTGCAGACGTAGACTCCCCTCATTAAAGGCTTAAAGCCACCAGGGTCCAGAATCTGACCTTGCAGCCACTTCTTGATGAAACACAAAGTACTTAGTTTCCAATCGTCCAGCTTTGTCTTCATCAGTGCACCTCGATCTTCCATTTGATGTGCTAATTATTGAAAATTCAGTGAAGAAATGGTTTAATATTCCTCCTCCTTGCTCCCTATCTGGCTCTCGTCCCACTTCCTCGTCATCTCTTCAACCCATCTGCATTTGGGGTCTTTCGAAAGCTCAATTATTACAAATATTACAACTGTGATAATCAAGTTCCAGTTCTGTATTCACCCTCTCTGAAATGTTCTAGCATCTATTACTCCCTTCACCTGTAAGGTTTAGTTGTTTAGTTGCTCTTCGTTGTTGAAACACACAGACTGATACATCCTTGCTAGGTCTTCCTGCTTCACCACAAATCAACTCTGTTTATTTTCTTTTTCAGTTTTAAAGACACCTTATGGTTCTGTTTTGGTTTTTCTTACTACTGTGGCGGTAATGTAAACTAATTGTATAATAATTTACACCAATAATCACCCTTAAGGGGCCTGGTGACAAGCTCAGACTCAACATTTCTTTGGTATGCTCTGTGCACCGTCCTTTCAATGCAGCATCACCTTTGACTGCTATAACATCCAAACTGATAACTTTTCAAAACTTACTTGGCTGGAAGAAGTGTTTACGACTATCATATGCATTTTTATTCTGTTGGTGGATAGCCTGAAGGAGCAGTTTCTCCTTTTACAATCTTTCACTTGTTGGCAAGAAGAACAAAAATGCAAAGAAAGATAGTTTTTGTTTTGATGTAAAAAATGTGATGCAACAACTTTTTGGCATGATGCCGCTTATATTTCCAGCTCTCCACAAGTATTTTAACACCGGGGTTTTTTTTTCACCCTAAAGGGGTTGTGGTCATCTCAAATAGAGGGACGTGACAGGACAGTACAGCTTAGTATCTAGTAGTCTCAAACAAGTGTTGAGCTCCACTGAGAGTGTTGAGAGGTCGCCCCCATTTCTCCCCTCAGAACTGAATTAAGGAGATATATTTTATCGTCATTGAGGTTAAGAGGGATGATTACAGCAACCAATAATTCTTCCAGTGTTTATTGACTTGGGAGCAGCATACTAATGACATGCAAGCAAATTAAAAAAAGAACTGCGCTTTCAACTTGACCATGAAAAGTGGGCTGGAAAGCAGCTGCGTGCATTCTGTTAATAGCAGCTTTTTTATTTAATCAAAATGAAACCAAACGGCGTCTTTGAGAACACTCAACACCAGCATTCATACCTTTTCCTTGCTTTCCCTGCTGCAGGTGCGTGGACGTTCTCCGTGTCGGAGCTGGCAGCGCCGGGCGTGGAGGTGGGCCGTCTCACTGCTACCGACCCTGATCTCGGAGAAAATGCCCAGCTGGAGTTTGCCATCCTCGACGCAGAGGAGGCGGAAATATTCAACGTAACTGGAAGAGACAAAGAGGCTGTTATTGTGCTGAACAAGGCGAGTGACTCCACGCAGGTACACGCAGAGAATAAATATACATTAAACAGCTGCAGTTTTTCTCCTCAAACATTTCAGAGCAGAATATCTAAAGGTGTTTCTGATCTAAATGTCTTATTTTTTCAAGCAGTGAAACACTTCAAACACAGTCTGTCGCCCCGATAGCTCCAGACCTTCTGGGCTCTGCAAGGAGCAATTAATGAGTAATAATGAAGTGGAAAATCAGCTGGTGCCAACTGTAGCTCATTGGAAGTGATTAGGTCCTCTTAAAAGTAGCCAGTGTGAAGTTTTCTCTACTTTTAATGGCTTTAACAACATTGGCTGTTCAATGATAATGATTGTGCTGTGAAATATTAAATTAGGAGTGAAGAAAGAGGAGAAGCCTCTGCTTAGTTAGCCTAAAATCTATCAGAGCCAGATATGGAAAAGTCCCACATGGTGGACGTGAGTTACATTAAGAGATAAATGCAAGCGAGAAAAGGACTTCAAATGAATTATGAAGTATTTCTGCTGAAAATGGTTAGAAACAAACAGAAAATGTATGTAAATCATATATGAGAGGTATTCATTAGAGTAGAGCCTGCTGGTCGTGACCGCTTCGTTCTTCTCCCTGCAGCTTCTGGATTATGAAACCCGCAGCTCGTATACTTTCTCCATGGAAGCCGTGAACCCTTTCGTTGATCCCCAGTACATAAAGAAAGGCCCCTTTAAAGACCAGGCGACGGTCCGGGTCCTGGTTCTTAATGCTGATGAGCCGCCGCGGTTCTCCCAGGGTTTGTACCATCTGGACGTGTCTGAGAACTGCCCCCCCGTCTGTTCTGTGGGCCGGGTCTACGCCGTGGACCCAGACACCGGACAGAGCACCAACATCAGGTGCTTATTACACCATCACTCACTTTGTTAGCCTCTCAGTCGCTCACTGCTGCCTATCTTTTCCCTTCCCATTCTTTATAGTACCTATTTCTTTATCTTAGATACTCCATCGATCCTCAGTCAGACCCGGAGGCTCTGTTCCGCATCGCCTCTGACACAGGTTTTATCAGCACAGTGATGGAGTTGGATTGTGAGGAAGAGCAGTGGCACAATATCACAGTCATCGCCACGCAGAGGGGTACGACAGCTTCTCTGCCCCGGGGCGCTATGAGCAGTATAGCTTACCACTGTCATATTTCACTGAGAGGAGCAAATTTGGGAGAAATCCTGTGATGAGTTCAAAAGCAGTGTTGGTTTCTTTCTCTCCCAGACAATCCGAATCTTGTGTCAAGGGTTGTGGTTGCCATAGAGACACTGGACCAGAATGACAATGCGCCGGAGTTGGACAGGCAGTACACAACATCAGTATGTGACTCCAGCGCCCCCGGTCAGGTCTGTTCTTGTTGTGTTTTTGCCTGATATTACATGAAATTCATGAACTTGTGCTCTTGTTAGTGTTCATTCGGCTCCAGGCTCCTGCGAGCTACTCTTTTTTTGAAAAGCCGAGCAATTCCTTCTCGTATTTTACTTTGATTTATTGACTTACTCTTTTTTTCTAACAGAACAAAGACCAACTTACTTTGTCGTGGTTTTCTTAGGCACATATATTTTTTTACAAGCCATACATTTTGTTTAATTTATTAATATTATTTTTGGATTTATTTATTTATTAAAACACCCATGTGTGCTACAGTATTAGGAATGGAAACCAAATATACATGAAGTATGACACTGAATGAATGAATGAATGAATGAATGAATATGTATGAATGAATGAATGAATGAATGAATGAATGAATGAATGAATGAATGAATGAATGAATGAATGAATGAATGAATGAATGAATGAATGAATGAATGAATGAATTTTTATTTTTGTGTCATGTCTGAAGACCCATCCCTTTACGGGATTATAAGACACCAGAAACAGAAAATCATCAAATACACAATATCACACACACTTAATTGGGAGCTGCACAATGTACACCGGAAAAACAAAAATAAATAAATAAATTAAAAACCAGAATGGATATTTTTAAATATATGTTACTTTTCTTCGTTTATCCCACGCTTTCTCCAAGTAGTCAGCAAGTGCAAATACTTTATGATCAAAAATCCATTTGAGTCTCTCAGCATCGTTTACCCACATCAAATCCAGATTCTTACATCTATCAAATAATTTTTGACGCAGCTCATGATACAGAGGACAGTAAAATAAAAAATGGAACTCATTTTCAATATCATTAATATTACAGTAAGGACAAATCCGCTCTTCTTCTGGGACCCCTCGATAACGTCCTGTATGTATGTGTGTGTGTTTGCATGTATCAATGAAGGATTTTTATTGTGTTTATAGAAAATGTTGACATGAGCAGAGGAAAGGTTTTGAGGTTCTCACTGGGTCTGTGTTCCCCAGGTGGTTCAGGTCCTACGGGCCATCGACAAGGACCAGGGAGGCCAGGACACCCCCGTCCACTTCAGCATCCCTGCTGTGTCCAGCTCTGCTCTCAACCTCACCGTCAGGGAAACTGGAGGTTGAACCCACTTTGCTTTTTTGTTTTTTTTTTATTTCAAGATGAAATAAGACACTGAAGAGCATCCAAACCTGTGTGTAATTGTTTCCGATGTGTGTGCTTGTGTGTATCTTTTGTTATCAGGCGTGACGGCCAGTCTGGTGCTCCAGTCGGCCCTGGAGCCTCTCCCTGGATTCTCTTCCTCGTTGCTCACCCTCTACGTGCCGGTGGTGCTGCGTGATGGCGCCTCGGGCCTGACCAACACCGGCACGGTCACTGTGACCATTTGTCCGTGTCTGCAAGGAGGCATGCAGACCGAGGACAGGGGCAGGCAGCGGGACAGGAGATGGGAGAGGCACATGGTTTGCTTGCCAGTACCGTCTGCCTCCCCGTCGCTCATATTCAGTCTGGTGACGTTACTGGCCATGCTGGCCTGTGTCACCACTCTGCTGGGTACGTTGGCTCATTTTTCTCAATGCCTCTTAAATGTCATTTTGCGATTCCTTTTTTTTTTTTAAAGATGCTGAGGATTTGTGTCAGGTTGCTTCTGCAACATTTGAAGAGTATGAGCTCATATGTCTGTTTCTTTTTGCCCTTCAGTGGTCTGTGCACTCTCGCTGTCATTGCGCCATCAGAAACGAGACTCCCACTCACCCTTTGAGGAGGATGATGTCAGGGAAAACATCATATCCTATGATGACGAGGGGGGAGGGGAAGCAGACACCGCAGCCTTTGACATTACGGCGCTGCAGAGCATGCACAGAATACAGCACATGCACAGCAACAGAAACATGTGAGCTGTCCCAAAGATATAAAACTAAGTTTATCTTTGTCATGGTGGCTCGTCTCGTGTGCGAGCTACTGTGCGCTTTTTCTGACGTTTATCTCTTGGCACAGATGGTACACGCAGCAGAATCCGCCCAGAGCCAGGACGTACAGCTGGAGCCTGCATCCGCGCCCCAGCCTGGGCCCTCAGCAGCGGCCAGGCTCCGCTCCACTTTACGGACGCCTCTGTTACGGCATCCACACACTGCCTGTTCTCAGAGATTATCCAGCTGGGCCACTGGAGGCAGGCCTTCAGCTGAGTCAGCTGACTCAGGGGCTCGCTGGAGGTCATCTCAGCAATTCCCTGCTCATCTCCAACCAGGGCACCTTTGAGCCTCTGCTGCGCTCTCCTGAGATGGGCCTCGCTGGTTTCGGAGCGGAGCATTTGCTGGCGAAGAACGCAACTGCAGACAGTAATGAAAGCAGTGAAGCAAACACGGCTGGCACAAAAGAGAATGAGGGCCAGGCCAAGGTTAGAGAATACCGCTGAAAAAACAGATAAGAGTGGCTTTCGTGTTCGTCCTGCTTGTTTGGTTTGATGCAGGTTGATGGAGGTTGCTAAGAGAGGTCTGTCTTTCTGAACAGGTTTGATGAAATGTGAATGCAAGGTTTTAGTGTCTTTGGTGTTTAAAGAGAAGATGTTGGCAAATATATTGAAGTACCCTTTGAATTCCCATGTCTAAAACTTTCCTTTCGTAATCAATTTCAGTGGAAAATACATTGACCTTGATCAAAGAGCTATATTTGAAATGAACAGTTCATTATTAGGTCAAAATACAATTTAGTGTCTGTTAACATTTGTTTTTTTCTTAAATTTGTAACATCAGATAGTGCTTTTTTAATGATGCAGTCAGACAGGGTAAAAAAAAAATATATATATATATATATATAAAATATATATATATAAAAATATAAAATTCAAAACATTTCAGCTATTCCAAGTTTAACATCTGATGCATAATGCGTGCAACAAAATTCACAAAGAAAGCTCAAAAGACACTAATCCGCTAGCCAAGAGCAGACGTAGAAATTCCTCTAATTATGCATATAAAAGCAGCACAAGTTATTAAAATTTGGCAATAAAACAACAGCAGTTGTTTCACTGATGGTTAAACTGAAGCTTTATCTGAGATACAAAGGAAATGTTTTATTTGGGGGATTTGTGTGAATTTATAAACTGATTTATAGCTCCTAGCAGTGGTTAATAACAAACATCCCACAAACGCACCCAAGCCAGATGGTTGGACTTATTTCAAGCACCTACAAAATAAAATCCAATTAAATTAGTTTTGCAACCACCTAATTGCTTCCAATGAAGCTTGTGAATGATATACTATTAATTCTAGTCAGTGTCTATTTTCTAATCTTTGATACAAAAAAAATGACTGAAGGGCTGAGTTTTTTAAATTGGCTGCTTTATTTTTTTGTTAAATTCAGTTGCTGCTTGTTTTTCATTTCTGCTTTTCCAAAGCAGGCTGGATGTCCTATAAATGCGTGTACAAATGATACGGTATACGCGAGGTACAGACACTCTGACCAAATTCTTTGTATTAATTTGTACACTGCAAAAGTGCATTTCCGAGAAAGTAAAACAAGCTTTGTTTCAAGAAAATTAGAAGATTATTTTAGACTATTGTGCTAGTTTCCTGGATTCTAGTCTAGAAAATGTTTCTTACCCCAATAGCAAAAATAGTTCGGCAAATAAGACCATTTTAACTCAGTTTATGGAATATTAGGGTTATTTACATACAGTATATATATATATATATATATATATATATATATATAAACATAAATAGATGTAGATATAGACAGACAGACAGACAGATAGATAGATAGATAGATAGATAGATATATGTTCCATGTTTATTGCACTAAAATTATCTCTATATGTGTTCTCTTGTTGTTTGTGCCTTGTTTGTCTGTTTTCGGAGCAGTTAAATCCGACAGAAACGGAGTCGACAGCAGCCGATGTTGCTGCAGATCTGACTTGTGAGTCCTCATGCCAAAGTCACACCAGCTTCTCATCAAACCCGCAGGAGGGCCAGCCCGGGTCATCAGAGACTCAGACCAGCACCAGACCAACCAGCTGCACGGTGGATGACATTGATACTGATTGCTCCATTCCCTCCATTTCAGAGAAAAGTTTTTCAACTAGCAGTCAGATGAATTGTGCAAACCCTCCTGCCTACATGAAAGGTGACACATACAGCATTGTGGGCTCGCTGAACCCGAACAGCATGGGGGCGTGTGTGAACGGGACCGGTGGCAGCGGATTGTACTCAGCGGGGGTGCACTTATTGAATATGAGCAGACTCCAGGGCAAAGACATGACTCCGCAGTCTTTGCCCTTACCTGGAGGTATGTTTGGCAACGGCAGTGGCTGGACACCCAGGACATCCAGGGCCGAGCCCGGGAGAACAGAATCCACAAACCCGCAGCCCCTCCAGATGGAAGAGCTCCTTAACATCCGTCTGGATCAGGTCACCTTCGACCTGTCGCAGCCGCCCTATGACTCCTTGCAGACTTATGAGTTTGAGGGCCGTGATTCAAGGGCCGAGTCGCTGAGCTCGCTGGAGAGCGATGGCGAGAGGGACAATGGGAGGATGGCGGGAGGGATGGAGGAGCTGAACCAGAAGTTTCAGAGGCTGATGGAGATTATCCGAGACAGGCAGAGGGAGAAGGAATCACACGCAAGTAAGGGAGGCGAGACTGCAGATGCCACTCTCAATGAGAGTCCCAAACAAAGTGAGGAGCAGGGAAAAGAACAGCAGAGGTGGGACTTCTAGACTACAGAAATGGACATGTTTGAGGGAGGAGGACTGTCTTTGACTGTGATGGATGTTAAACACAGCTGGGGTTGGTCATAGATAGCACCTCTGACAGATATCATTTTTCCTCGTTCTGAAAGAGTCCAGACGGCTGCAGGTTTTGAGAAGATCTGGAGATCGGGGCCCAGTGTATAGTTTTTTAATTCTGCTGTGTTTAGAAAATGTTTACGGGCCCACCACTTTTCACACTGCTCTTGTAACTGCTATTAATAATGCACCTGAGGCTTTCAAAGCCAAAGCTATGAAAAATTTACTGTTTAAAATATTGATCATTGACCCTGAAAGCTGTATTCTAAGAAAACATTCACCTCATATTGGCTAGAATTGTGATTTTTTAAATCACAATTTTTTAAATCAAAATTTTTTTTAAATTTATAGATCAATATCAGTGCACTCTGAGGAAACTCTCTGGAATCTGATCGTCTGGATCAGAGAACCTGAAAACCCTACAAGCATACACTACCAGAATGGCCCACACTGCCACACGCTCACAGAGCCTCTCCATTTGAGTCCAAACATGTACATTTCTGTCCTGCCGCTCCATAAAAGGAGCATCCAAAGTAGTTATTGTCGCAGTAAAAACAAACCTGTTCGCTGTTAAAAAATGATGAGACTGTCGCTATCAAAGACCTGTGTACTGTAAAAGTGCTGTAAAATAGCATCCACGTGTAGATAAACATCAACCACAATCTCAGTTGGGTTGAGTATTCTGGGTGCTGGACATTTACTGGAAACAACACACAGGAAATGAACGTTCTGACTTTAGTCAAATCTGTCCATGCAGCTGGGATAGACTTCAACATGAAGAAGTTAGCCTAGAAAGTTAAGGATGGGCGGATTTTTATAGTTTATTTTTGTCATTGTTGGTGATGTAGACTTGCACTATACAATGTTTCCATTAAATTCACCCACACTGGATTATCTGTTCTGTTAGCATTTGCTCGTCGGGTATGTCCACTGCTTTATTCCACCTTCCAGCTTCGGAAGAGACAAAGTAAAGCAGGGAGCTAAGGCGAGCAGAAAATAACCATTTACTTTGAGAACACTTAATGTTATTCAGCCATTTGACAATGGTTCCTTTTTCAGAGCAATTTCAAATTGCATTAATTATTCAGAGAGGTCCTAGAATTCATTATTAAGATAATGTCAGTGTTTTCAATAGTATGATAAAATGTATTTGGCTTCATGTAATTATTCTCACTCCCTGCCTGCCACCACAGCGGGAGTTTAGGTCTTAATCACCTGCCGTCCTTATACTATTGGAATACTTTCAAACTAAATTTGAGTGAAAATCCCTGGCATCCTCACAATAGGAGGGTGCTGACAAGAGAGACGGGACTCCTCGGGCAAAAAAAGGAAACGTGGGCTAAAAGAAGAGGAGCGGGCTGTGACTTGTCATCGCCACGCCTCACATCATCGGGACACTGTGGGTTTATTCTGGCATAAAAGCTGTTAGTTCTGCGAGCTCAAAAGCCAAATATGACAAATTCCATCACTGCACACATTTAACCCAAGGATGGACTACGCACAGACACAAGTTAGAACGTCGCCTCAAAAATAGTGTGAAAAAAGTCAAATAACAGTGATTTAAAATCTGTTTGAAATGCAAATGTTTTAAACGTTCACCTATGTTTATGCTCACTTAAAAGAAAGCTTTGAAATGTGCTACTTGACTGGTGGAAATCATGTTTCTTCAGGTAATGGCAGTTCATGGTGCAATGGTGCCACCTAAGGATAAACACATGGAGTACATCTGAGCTCCTCCATGTAGAGAGAGTCTGGACCAAGGCCAGAGCTAACGCAGAAGAAGAAAAGGACAGTTTGATTAGTTTCGTCAGAAACATTGTGGGAAGTATAAGCAGGTCAGTTACAAGGCCTTGCAGCTTTTTTTCTTCATTGTTCATGCAAAAAAAATAAAAAGCATACAAACAATCTGTTTGGATTTTGTTGCCACGCCAGGCCATAAAAGTGACTTCTGTGAATTTTTCGAAAGCAAAGCAGTGGCTCGATTTTTCAGTTTGTACTCCATCCAACAGTGTTGACAACCACGGGAAAGTTAAATGAATCATAAAATTGTCTCTTCCTACAAAAAAAAAAGACAGTAAAGCGAGCAGCTGGGATGTTTGGCAGACAGGTAAGCACAGTTTTCTGTTCTTTTTTTCATGAATTCTGCAGTTATTGAATTCAGTCCAAGTGTTTTCTCGTGTGCCAAGTGAGAGTTGTTATGCCATCAGGACGCGAGGGGATGATTCTAGTTTGTTTCAACCTAACACTTCCGTTTAAAAGCATGTTGCTTTGTAAGAATGAATCCCAAATTAAATGTGTGGTTGAAAATATGCAGAATTTACCCAGTGATCTTAGTAACTACAGTCTCCCTCCGTCAGGATGAACCTCCCAGCTGATTTCATCACCTTGGTAATACGTCTATCCTTGTGCGTTTGAAGCTGCTTTGATCTGAATTTCTACCCACTAGTCAGTGATTTGCTTCCAGTCGCTTCTGAGGAGGTGAAATGACAGATGCTTATCAAAGCTGTAGACTCGGTACCTAAACTTTGACAGGTTCCTCTCATCCCTGCACCTTTTGATGCTACTGTGCAGATGTATTCTTTCATTTAGCACAGCACAGCCAGCTGTTTCCTGAGGATTCTGGTGCTTCTGGGATATTTCTGTATCGTCTGAATGAGGTTACCTGCTGCTGAGTTTATAGAAAAATTGAAACTCAGAAGTGCAAAGGATCTTGGTGCAACGCTGACTGTGCAGGGTGATTTGGTCAGGCAGTTAGTAACCTATTAGAGATGTATGTGCACCAGCGTTAAAAGTGTCTGTCACTTTTCTTTTAACAACAACTGTAGTTTATCACTGTACTCTGGATTATTAACATTCACAGTCTTTTGAACTCTATCTGAAGGTCAATAAGTTTCATAGTAAGGAGTGAAATCAGTGTGTTTTTATAAACCCGTGTTGTAATTAGTGTTTTTTTCCAAGAGAAGATGTCTTTCTTTTTGCATCTGACACCAAATATAACAATTTAATAATAAGCCAGACAAGGCAAAGCTAAAGGATCCGTTGCATTTCGTCTGAGGGCCTGCAGGGGGCGGTGTAGTGTGAGTTTACACCCAATTTTAAACTGACCACAGCCATAACTGCTTTCCAAACATCATTTCGTAACTTTGTTCCAACTCACAGAAATAGTTCGTAATTAGACTCCATTCACAATCAGGACTCATTCAATCCCTCATTCACTGTATTTATTTCAAAGACGTAATACTTTAGCTGATGCATTTACACACATCATTTCCCACGGACCGTTACTTCAACACAGAATCAGTCAACATTAAATTGAGAGAGGAAAATATGGCTAATAAAAATTGCAACCTTGAGCTTCTTTGTCAGGCAGCGTGATTGACGTTATACAAATGCACAGCAGATAGAAAATAAAATCATGAAAATTATTCAAATCTACTACTTAAATACTGATTTAACATTACAGTAGGCTATACCCACAAATATTACAGCGCAACAACACTCCACACAGAACCCTTGGACATGTTTTACATCTTAGTGTTTAGATGGAAGAGCTTTTCTAAAACCGGTTTTACATCTGCGTGAATCGGTCATCATCTGAGAATGACATGTTGTAAACACCATGGTTTGCAGAGCCACTTTCAACCGTCTTCACCGGTGCCTCTTCATCGTCATCGTCATCATCATCGTCTTCTGTTGGGTCCATCTTCTTGCTGGGAAAAAAACCAGATCCAGTCAGGCTCATTCATTTTTTCACAAGATAACTGTAATTAATCTGTAGCCATCAATTTACCATTTCCGTTGAACCAAAGAGGACACAAGCAGAGCGATGAGGCTAACGCAGACCAAGCTCATCACCACCCCGAACACAATGAGCCATGGAGGGGTCGCGGGGGCCACGGGGGCTGCCAGGGTGGGATAGATGCCGACAAACTCCAGAGTTTCATCAGATAGCAGGAAAGCACTGTTGATGCGATTCCTTGACTTCCTATCGGAGACAAAAAAAAAGAGAAAATATTCATTTTTGTATTTTTTTCCACAAATAGCATTTTCTTCTTCATTTGACTGCAATTGCCATCTTGGATCTTTTGTATTTGCAGCAATGATAACTGTATTGGTTTGTACTGAATTAACTTATTCTTATTAAGTGTTTACTCATAGGCACCAGTCACCTTGTGTCCACAGAAACTAATTCACCACACCTCCTCAGAGAAATCGGGAAGTGGAAAATTGGGACAAAAAGCAACCAGATAATCTTTTATCTGTGACCCCTGCTTTAGTTGCAAAGTCAGAATAATTATTGACTCTTGCACATCATGGACGTTTCCAAGTGTTGGACTAGTTGTTGCAGCTGCTCGCCATGTGCATATGTGTGCATTAATACAAAAACATCAAAACAAGACAGAACTCTTATGAACCAAACTTTTCGCTGTGGTGTGTAGTAGCCGTGTCGTGAAACTGAGGTGTTATAGCGTGTTCTAGTTGAACTTTCATCCATCCATTATCTATACCCGCTTTACCCTTTGCAGGGTCATGGGGGTCTGCTGGAGCCTATCCAGCGAATTTTCAGGTGAGAGGCAGGGGTTACACCCTGGACAGGTCGCCAGTCCATCGCAGGGCCACATACAAACAACCAGACATACTCACACTCACACCTACGGGCAATTAAGAATCATCAATTAACCTAGCATGCATGTTTTTGGACTGTGGGAGGAAGCCGGAGTACCCGGAGGGAACCACAAGCACGGGGAGAACATGCAAACTCCACACAGAAAGACCCTGCTGGGCCTGGGAGTCGAACCGGGGACCTTCTTGCTGCGAGGCAACAGTGCTAACCACCAAGCGTGCTGCCTAGTTGAACTTGGAAGTCGTAATTTCTGAGTTATCAAGTTGAACATTTTGGAACGTCTCCTGAAGTTGGAATTCTAACTAAAAAATTTTAATGGAACACTTGAAGCTGAAACTCAGACCTTACACAGAAACAAAAAAAATCTATTATCTGATTGGCTGATAGGTCGGTAACTCGAGACAGATCTGTAGCTGTATGAGCGCTAAGCGCATAGTAGCATAGTCTACCTTTGACTTGTTTGTAAGATGGGCTGTTTGAGTTTCTGTGAATGAAGTTGATAATTTCTGAGTGTGAGAAATGCCACGTGTGGCGTGTGAACTTGTTGAAATGCGTGAGACTTGAGAGACCTGATCCCACATCTGATTTTTCAGATAAAACGGTCATTTGTTAGCACGCCAAACCTGTGACTGACTCCAGTCGTGTTTATCAAAGTCCTTCTGACTGCTGTCTTCCACCAGACTGGTCCTTCTCGCCAAAAAGATGTTGCATCTTATATAAAACCCATTGTCCACACTTTGCATGAAGTTTGACTTGTCTTTACTTTGTCTGAACTTAACATCAGTGCTACACAGTGGGTGCTAAATGTAGCTTACATTGTTTAGCCATGAATTACCATTTTTAACAATGGCTGGCACTGGCTTGTCCGAAGTTGAAAAGGTTCATTTTCAGACTTTGCAACTAGAATGCACTCAACTCGAGGTCGCAGCTAGGTGGTTATGTACCGGATGGAGGGAAATCCCTTTCCCGCTAGAGGCTGGGTGCAGAGGTTACACAGGCCCAGGTCTTATTTAACTCTGGGCATCAAATGAACCAAACTGAAGATGGCTATCAGGGATCTTGCAGAGGAGGCAGAGCAGCAAAGCATCTGGCTTTGGCCAGAAGGATAAATTTGTTGGGAAAACAGGGTTCTTGGCGGCAGCTCCCAGGCACGCTGCAGAGACATACCTATGGCTGCTCCACCACTCAGAGATGTTCCCGGATTAAAGGAGCAAACATCGGTGAAGCTCCTGTGAAGGGCCCCTCTGCCAGGATGACATATCAAGCAGGTGCTTCTGACAGCTGGGCTAAATATTGCTCCATTTGTACCCAGAATTTTGAATTTCCAATTTCATAGTTGGAAGTTTAGATGGAATGTTTAAATCCAACTTGGAAAGTTTAATTTCTGGAAAACATTAGTTCTTTATAAAAGAGATAATTCTTATGAATGGTAACTGTGCGACCTTTACCCAAAATTCTGACTAAGTTATGACAATTATTATGACCAGTATCAGCGTTGTATAATACTATATGTATGTTGTTGCATAAAGGTTTATATTCTTTTATCCATGTCTTTTTTGTCATCTTAGAAATACTGTATATACTTTCAAGGATTTAGTCAGAATGAAAAAAACACAAAATGGAGCATTTTAAGGTCATGATATAATTTCAGTCATGAAATATTTGCAATTCAGTATATTTGTACTCTGGTCTCTTCAGTGAGGATGATATAAATCATTTGTATTAAAAAAAGAAGTACATTATCTCTGAATCCTGTAATAATGTCATTACCTCACAGCCTCTTCCACGTCTCCCTTGGTGATGAGTACATCCGTGTTCACCGGTGAAGTCACCACAAACCAGAAGGAAACTCGGAGCGTCTCGTTGCATATAACGATGTTTGACACGCTGGACAAGTCCCACAAAACAATAAAAGAGATGTCACCCATGTAAACCATGACTCACAGACCTCATTATGGGTAAGCAAACAATCAAAGCAACATTACAAGCATCATATAACAGTTTTCTTACTTGAAATCGTGGCCTTCCATGTGATTCCTCATGGCGAAAGCCAACGTTGACTGGAACAGGAACTTTTCATTTTCATTCCACTCATACTGCAAAATCAACAATATCACATCATGGGCTATTTTTGGTTTAATTTGTATTATTTATTTATTTAAGATCTTGAAGTTTTTTGTATTACACAACGAACCTTGTCCTCATAGGAGGAAGTCACATACCGTAATCAATAATTCAGTGTGTTTTTTATTACCTCAATTGAAAAACAAAGATAAGTATAAAAAAGTACTTACCGGTATATATGTTTCAACCTTATGTATTTTAATTTACAAATAGTACAAAAACAGCATATCAAATAAAATGAAAGTGATATATCTTCATTTTGATATTGGTAAGAGCAACAATTATCAAATTAAAATGATCTTTTCAACCTGCTATTTTAATAAAACTCGTGAAAAAGTCCATAGATATGAAAATGTAATGATTTCCCATTTTTCTCCGGGAAGGGACTTTTGTAATATCTTATAATATGTGCATAATTGTTGTTTAATGATGTACCGTACTACTGAGAAAAAAAAAGGTCAACTGCAAAAATAAGCTGTTTTTCAGGTAGGATGTGCTCATCTGAAGCCTCCTTGTGTCTCTCAGCAATAATGGTCCCCTTGAGAATATACAATTACACCTATGCGCACTATTGGAATTACCTTCATGAATGATAGTGTTTAACATTTCTCCTCAAACAACATCAACTCTGGAACCTGCAGCATCGGTGTGTTCATGATAAAACACATAACCTTTACAGCCCAGTCTTTCCCCTCTTTCAACTTTTCTGAAAGGTCCTCCTGGTATTGAATTAATTATGAGCGTATATTTAAAAATAGAAAAATAAGGATACGTGAATGAAATATATAAATAAATGCAGTTTCAATAGTTACCATAGAACATCATATTTGGGAGAAATGATATTGAAATTTGGGTTTAAATGATATGCTATAAATTGCATTTTTTTATTTATTTTTCATTTTTATCCCTTATTTTGCTTTACATTTAAACAAGGTTGCATCGTACCATGTTTTTTTTTAATTTAAAAAACAAACCTTTCCTTCTTCCTGGACATTTATAATTTTTATGCATTGAAACAGTTTTGGACTTTATATACTGGATCAAACAAGAGAAAGTGAAAAGGAAAAAAGGTAAGAACAGACCCATTCAAGATCCTAAAAATAAAATCCTGAGGAGGATGGCATAAATAAATATGTGTTCCTGATGTATGCCTTTCCGTGATCCTGTTAGACCACATGACAGTTGAAGAAATTCAGAAGGACTTAGGAAAACCAAAATCCCATCACATTTACGTGAACCGTGACGTTGGTGTGCCACATCTTAATTAAAATTAAATAAAAGGGAGCAGAATCTCCACCAGCAAGCAGTCCAATGACGAACAGATCTCAAAACTGGAACAGGCTGGACGTTTTTTGGTGAAACAGGTATGTGATTGAAGAAAAATAGCTCATATGAACAGAAGATGGAAAGAATATATAGAACGTGAAATTAAACTAACAATGAGGACAAAGGTATCTATTTGTCCATGAGGCCGTATCAATCTACAGACTCTACAAAGTCATCAGAAAAATAAAACATAGCTACTGTACATAAAAAAAAACATGTCATCACTGTGAAGACAGCATCCCCACAGTAAAGTGCAGAGGTGGCAGCGTCTCCCTGAGGTTCCTGGGATAATGTGTCGTAACTGAAGGAATAATGGATGGAGCTGAATCACATCAGACCTGTTGACGTCTTTCAGAGAAGTGAAACTTTCTGAAGTTTTCTGCTGTTTCTTTCATTCCTTGTGTTTTGTATCTTTAAAGCAGCAGCGGTAGACAACAAAATACAAAAAACATCAAGGAGAGTGTATTGTCTAGAAAGGCACTATCCCTGGAAGCGTTTCAAACTATTCACAGGTGCAGAGTTAGACTTTTTACAGGATGTAAAGGAATATTAAGTTGTATACATACAGCTTGCTCTCCCAGTGCAGTTTTGATGCTGAGTCGGACTTTGTGGCCATGTTGAGAATCTAAAAGATAAAATATGTGAGATTTTCTGTCATTTCTCAGATGTGATGTAAAAAATAATGTGTGCCTTTTCTGCTCTGCATCTGCAATCTAATCCAAGCACTGTCATCGTCAACATTATTTAATCTTTTAAAGATTGACCAGCGTTTCTCATCATTCTAGTGAAGCTTTAGACCGCTGTGTGCTTTATCGGTGTTGATGTGTAATGAAACCAGTTGTTTTAAGGCATGTAATCGTGTGTTCCAGTCAGGAGATTAGCAGCAACATTCCACTCTGACTGGAAAAAGCAACAAGCAAATACAATTGAACTATAGTGGTCTTTCTGTAACAATACTGAGTTTGCTCATAGCACATACGCATAAAGATAATTTGGAATAAAAATGATTTGATCCAAAGTTTCTTGACGAGAGATAACTTACTCGGTTTGCAGAGCTGTGCAGCCGAAACAGCCAGAAAAGAGAGCAGGAAAAAAGTCCTCGCCAACATTTCCCCTGTCAACAAGAAGCAAATTAAACCAATGTTGCCAAAGCGCAGTTGAAACAGAGTCGAGTGATTTGAGGAGGTCAACAGATAACTTCATTGAAAAAAGGTTTGGGTTTAATGTTTAATCCAGGACACACCTGTTTTTGTTCTTCCTCTTTAAGAGAGATGGCAATCACTGCACCGTCCTACATGGATACTGTGAAGTGGGTCCTGCAGTCAGACTGCGCGTGTTTGTTCAAGCTTCCTAATATGAGAAAAGCTGACCTCCCAGAGGAAAAAAACACTCTCGGTTTACTGAGCACGGTGCTGCGTGTGTGACCCAGAAGCATGGAAACTTTAATGTTATGTTTCAACCCATTTCCAGGGCCTTTTCTAAACCCGGTTTGGTCCACGGATAACAACATCCCAGCTTTAATAAATGTAACATGAAGCCTTTTTTCCAGTTGTAGAACAAGTCTTACTGTTCTTACATGTTGCCTTTTTTATTCCTCAGACGTAACCTGGATTTTTGATGTGGTTCCATCATGAAACCTCCCAGATTCCAGTGGGATCAGCATGTTCTCTGACAGAACAGCTCTGAAAAACCCTCCAGAGACAGAGGAAAGTCTCTGAGACTCACCGAGGTATTTCACACGAGGCAGTCAGTATACTGTATTTGAAGTTAATCATCCATTTTACTTTGACAGCTTTCTGGTTAATTGTTCAACCACCATGTACTGAAAAATGCTTGACAGCTATTTATGAGAAACCAGGTTAACCCAAGGACATTCAGCAATTTTGCTTAGAAATGTGATTTCACTGATAGCAGGGTGTGTCTCCAGTTTAAAATCCAAACCGTGGGCCATCACTAAACTGTGCCCTTGTCATGCCATAAAATATATTTTGCTCCCGTAAAATCTCATAAGTGTCTTTCCATAAAATGGACAGCACTCCCGATGACAAACCAATGACATTTATATTACTATATAAACATGATTGAGCCACTCAGATGCAGTACAAAACTGCTCTTTGCTCTCCTGTCCAAATGAAGACGTTTCACCACAATTTCATGGTAAACTTCAGGTTATATGGGTGAGTGACTCCTACAGAACTTACCCCACACATAGAGTAGAGTGGTTTTCTATCAGAAATATACCAATGAGCAAATTACAGTCAGTTAACCATCAATGGCAAATACCTGCAGTTTACCAGCTACACTGATTTTACGTTATTGTGCCAAGTCTGGTCTTAGTTTATACAGGCCTAACTTGTGGGGATTCATTAATACAAACAATATGAAAATGTTGAAGGATTTTTTTCATCAACTTATCAGAATCAGAATCAGAATCATGTTTATTTGGCCGAGTCAGGTCAAACAAGACAGGCAATTTGACTCGGTTATTTTCGCTCACTGTACAGTAAATAGACAAATGACAGCCCCTATTAACATATATTAAAAAAAATAAAAAAGTGAAAGGTGCAGCAGTATGAGGTAGACATGGTATTCTCATTGTAATACTCAGGTATTTTTCCATTGCATGTCCGTGACATTTCGCCGGTCATATGAGACAGAAAAGCTTGAACTTCTTTGAAATGTCTTTGACGTTCTTTCTCACCACATTTAGAGGCTGTGTCACTGAGATACCAGGCAACGCAACATTTCAGGAGCTATTTTATTCCAAACTTCCTGTAAACATGTCTTAACTTTTGCAACAGTTATGGGTCATTGTTGCAGTGTGTGTGTGTGTGTGTGTGTGTGTGTGTGTGTGTGTGTGTGTGTGTGTGTGTGTGTGTGTGTGTGTGTGTGTGTGTGTGTGTGTGTGTGTGTGTGTGTGTGTGTGTGTGTGTGTGTGTGTGTGTGTGTGTGTGTGATAATCCTCCACACGTTCTCTGTTGAGGACGAGTCAGGACTGCAGACAGACCGGTCCAGTACTTGTTCTTGTTTCCTCCTCAGCTATGTCTCTGTTATCAAAGGCACCCAGAAAAGATAAAGGAGCCTCGATACATTGGTTTTATTCTTGCAAAAAGTGCAAACTGTTTTCCAATTATTCAAAGTCTACAGGCAGCAGAAGGCTGAAATGCAAAGCAGAATCAATGATCAGAAAACAGAACAGGGTCAAATGCTCTCAAGGATGAATAGAAGGGAAACAGTAGCAATGCCGATACAAAAATACAAGACGATGCTGCACATGAGGGAAAGAGGGGAGCAGATATGCACACAGGAGAGACGGATACAGACGTGCAAAACATTAGAGGTGGGCAGTAGTCAGTCATGATGGGAATATAGACAAAGACTAGAAAGGGCAGTGACCTGAAATGAGAGAAGAGTACCAAAATAAAACAGGAAGTAATTTAAAACACAATACAAAGTACAAAAACCAACCCCTGGAGTTATACATAACCAGCACCAGCCCCAGGCCAGCTTCTGATGACTCAGGTTCCTCAGCTACAGTTTTTAAATGAGCTCGCTCTCAAAACGTTTGTTGGTTGAGACCCCTGATATCTCCAGTGACTGTTTCTTTCCCAGTCCACCTGATAATGGTGTCCTGGTGCTGTATCCCTGGACTCCAGAAGTGGCCTCACTGTGTTCACAGTGTAGTGAGAGTGTTTTGGATTGGACCAGGGGACTTTAGTAGAGGCTTGGTGTCACTGATGTGGAAGGTGGGATGAATACTAATCAACCTTGGAAGTTTGAGTCTCAAAGCCTCAGGATTATTCACTTTTGACACGGTAATGGGATCAATAAATAGAGGAACACACTGACGTGGGGTTATGATGGTCTGGGATTGTGGAATTCCAAGTTCAGCGGATGTGTGGCTGTTAGATTGAGGGGGGTACCCTGATGATAACCCGACGGTGGCCTCCAACACTCTCCAGACCTGGGAGATGAACTGAAGTCCCCAATCCAATGCCACATCTTCAGATGTCTGTGCAGTCTGAACACATGGGAAACACAACCTCTGCCATGTCTTTGACAGATTAGAGTTTAAGCCAGCAAACAAAGCCAACCATCGTCGAAGAGCTATACCACAAGATACACATGGACTTCTTACCTTTTGAAGGAGGAATCTCAATCACAAAGCCCAGGAAGAAGTTGAAGCAGGGACATGAGGGGACGGGAAACTCGTGCAGAAGACCAGAGGCTGATGGGAAGACGGGGTTTAGGTGCAGGTGGGACATGGTGGGAATCTGAGTTTAGATTCTTTAAGCTTGGGTTATGCAACCCAATGTACTTAAAGGAGCTTGAGGCTCCTTTTAAGAAATGAGCCTCTCTAGCGCCACCCTTCACCACGACGGCCATTGGGGGTACTGCAGCCAACAGTGAAGCCGGCACGGGAGAACGGGGAGAACGCACATGCAGCGTCATGTGACGTCACATCCTCAGCCCAGCGCGGGAAATTCGGGACCGAATTGCAGCACATTTTGCAGCACACAGCCTGTTCAAGGCAAAGGAGAGATACACTAGAGGAAACATTCTTTTGGGTTTGGAACGCTTCATCTGACATTATTACTAGAAAACTTAAAATGTATATGGATTTTTTTCATAAATCCTGCCACAATCCGGCCTCAAGCTCCTTTAAGGACCCAAGTTCTCACATCCGAAGATTTCACCTCCATGACAGACTGCTGTGGTCATTTCAGAACAGAGGCACATTCAAAGCTGTTCTTGAAACTTTGGAAAGTTGTGTTGGTGTGTGGAGCCCACAGAAGCACTTTAAGGGGACTTGTTAGAATGAAACGGGATTTCTGTTGCATGGAGAGGGCCATTCACTCCCCGCTCCGCAGGTGAACAAAGAGGTGAACCCAAGTAAACAGTGGGGAAACCTGGATTAATCATGGTGGTCCTTCTCAGGCACTGACAGCCTTGGAGAAATAGGAAAGCTTAGTCATTTAGTAATTTTATCCAAGGCGACTAACAGGATCAGGATACACAGGCTACATCATAGAGGAACCGTGAGTAAGAAACATTAAAGGTTATACTGACTGGCAGCATGAGTGTTAAGCGTATGTGTAGTGACAGTAAGTCAAAGAGATGGGAACAGAGAGTAAAAAAAAAAAAAAAAAGCAAATCTGTACAGGTGCAAGTGAGGAATAACTGGAGAAGCTGGTAGAAGGAAGCAGAAGCAGAAGGAAGTAGAGTAGAACTGTTTGGAGTGATGCCCGTGTAGGTGTTTTAGTGGAGGAGGTATTCTCAGAGGAGGCGTCTCTCTCTATTTTCAAAAAGCTCTTAAAAGTATAGGGAGACGCCCCTACTATGGCAGTAATGGTCGGTCATTCCACCATTGGGAAACAAATAAAAATTGTCTGAATAGCTGTGTGCGAGGGGGCAGTTCTCCCAGGCATCCTTTTTGGAGGGAAACAGCTGTCCAAAACCAGCGTAAGACTTAATGAGAACTTTTAAATAAGCAGGTGCAGATCCAGTCATGACATTGTAGGCAAACAGTAGCGGCTTATATGTGATGAGGAGCGGTAGCCAGGGGAGCTCAGTGGAAAGTGGTTAGAGTGGTGTGGCAGGCTACTCACCCGAGAAACAGCTAACTCAATGCCAAGGCCTCGGCAGGTTTAGACAGTAATGAGTCTAACATCTAGACCTTCAGTCCACCAACCGTGAGAGAGGGGGAAAAAATCCCTGTGGACATGGGGGGAGGCAGCAGATCTCTAAATGAAGACCACATCTGTTCAACAAGACTTGACAATCATCAGACTCACATAAAAAAACTATGTGGAGACCAGGTGTGTGAGCTGAAGCGGGATAGGAGGAGACAAGAACTCTGATTTTCATGAGAGCTGGTGAGTAGATCCCTGGGATGCAAAAGCCTGGACCCAAGAGATGGGTCCCATATCTGATCTTATATAGTGGTTGGAGGTTTACTGTTGTCGATGAGCCATAGATGTTGCCTATAGACGGCAATGAATGTTGATCTGAAATCTGTGTTACTGCTGCCATCACAGAGGCACTGATACATCCCATACATGACTGAACCTGTCTGAGGAACTTATGATTGATAACATTCTGGATAGTCCATTTCATCTTTGGGTTCAGAGCATGCCATGTCCATTTGTTAAAAACAATCTGAAATATTAATTCTTCTAACCACAATACACATTTTTACTGTGTGATGTTCCTTCTCAGATGCCTCTGAGCCCACAGGCAACAAAGTTAACATAAAGCTTCTATTATACAGAATAAAGTTTTGTAAAGTATTGTAGTGCGTGGCAGGGATTTCTCCTTCCCCATGTGGTTATACTGTAGCATATTGTGATGAATGATGGATCTTGTTGCAGTGCTGTCTGAGGAATCTGAGATAACGTTTTAAGTAGAGGGAAACATATTTCTTTATAGTAAAATGTTTTTAACAATTCAATTTCAACTTTGTTTTCTTTTCCATTTTTTTAAGTAAATTGAATATTTTTTCCCATTTTTACTCTGAAGTTCAAATGGCCTATTGCTCCACCTATGTATAGTATTAGCATTTGTGTTAAAGTTAGATTTTTTCTTTTAACCTGAAGTTCCTTTTTTAAGTGAATTCAGAGTCTTTTTAACAAACTATTGTTAACTGGGAGGAAACAGTTAAGTGTGGTTTATCCCTATACCATTTAACATTTTGATTTGCGTCTTTACTAGGGGTGGGACGAAACGGGTAACTCACGATTCAATACTGTGGCGATATGTGGCCCACGATAATGATAATATCACGATACACGATATCTACGATATTCAATATATTGTAAAAAATGTCATCCAACGATATATGTGACTGAAAAAGAAAAAATCCCCACAAAAAGGAAAACGTCTGTAGTTATGCATTTATTCAATGCCAAAACTTCCTACAATGTACAAAGAAAGTGCATTTGTATAGAGCCTCACTGCCTCCTAGTCTTGTAAATGTAAACACTGTACAGCTGGACAAATTAAAGTGCATGAACATTAATAACATGTTTTATATAAACCAGGACAGTGCACTGCTTTGTTTCTAATACTGAAAAGTCAGTAAGCAACTTAATTTTGCATAGTACCTGACTGCCTCCTAGGCTTGTAAATGTAAACACTGTACAGCTGGACAAATTGAAGTGCATGAACAATAGTGCGATGACAACCGCCTAAATCCATTATGTGTGTTGTAGTAAAATATAAATATTTGCCGTCAGTTTATCGATTATTTATTGCGACAGAGAGCGCAACAATATATTGCAATATCAATTTCTTTCCCCACCACTAATCTTTACATATTGAATCGCGTGTTTTACACTGTGCAGTTGTGGAAAAATACAGCGCAACAAACTATAGAGTGACTTTTAACAACTGCACTGTAACAGCTCTGTAAACAAAATCATATAAACGTGTATTGTTTAATTGCGTGGAGGAAAACAAAGCGGGGACTGATTGAGTCTCTCCCTGCGATCTGCTGCCCCCAGCAGGCGCAGCGCGGTACTGCTACAACCAGCCACAATAGGCGGTAGGAGTGGACACGGCAGAGCCGGGCGGGCGGACTGCCTTCTGCAGGGATCTCTCTGGTAGGAGGAGGTGATACCTTCCCCGTCAAAACAACCCCTTTCCTCCCACGAGCCGACAGAGGAGCCGGCTCCCGGAGCAGGATGTATTGATCTGTTGCGGTCGCAGCAGCTTCTCCACGGGGTCCTCCATGCGTCAGCGCCGAGAATGGAGCAGGAATCCGGCGCTGCGGCGTCTGTGGGCAGCTTCCTCTCCCTGAGCGAGCAGGAGCAGATGTATTACTCAGGTCTGCACGGGCTGTGTCAGGTGGACGCTTCGGGAAAACTGTCGTCCGGCAAAGTGGCGGAGCTGTTCAAGGCTTCTCAGCTGCCTCCCGAAACCCTGCATAAAGTGAGTGCTGTGTGTTGTGTGTGCGTGTATGTGCGTGTATGTCATCACATGTTGTGAAGGTAAAGTGTGTTTTTCTTGTTTAAAAAATTCTGTTCAATAAAAAAAAAAAATAATAATAATAATAATAATTAAAAAAAATAAAATAAATATTAACTGGAAAAAAAAAACAAAAAAAAAACGTGAAGTTGTGAGGGTCTTAAGGCTGATTTATGGTTCCGCGTTACACTAACGCAAAGCCTACGCCGTAGGGTACGCGGCTACGTCGAAGGCTCTGCGTCGATTTAACGCGGAACCATAAATCAGGCTCCAGAGCTGCGGCTGCTGCACCCACAACCTCGGTGGCCCCAATGGAGATGCTGTGATGATGAGCAGAATATTCATTCTGCTGTGTTTATAATAGGAACGGTTGTTCCCCCCTCCCTGCCCCTCTACCCCCTCCGTTAGATGGGAAGGTGTCTTTACATGGCTCTGCGTTTGGCAGGATGCCTCATCGTTACATTACTACTGCACATCTTATTGCTATAGGAGAAGCTTTCAGCTCTAACAGTATCATTATTTCCCCTGAAATGGTTGTTAGTGTTGTCATCTGCTGCCAACAGAGTTAGGGCTGCAGAATCAGCTTTTTACCCTGAAAAGACCTCATGGTGCATGTTTTAATTATTCAAGACTTCAAGAAAATAAAAAAGAATGGATTGTTTCATTGATGAAGCCAATGAAATCCCATGAAATTCTTTTTTTTAATCAACAGAAATGGTTATCTTATCACAAAAGAGTGGGTATTAACTTCCTGTATATCAGTCAGCTGATAAGCCAGAGTTGACAATATTATCCAAAGATGTCAATATTTTGATTTTGTTTTTGTACTTTGTTCTTCCTTGGCAGCAGCTGAGGACTCTTATCCAGTCTGACATTCACTCACGTGTTAAGCGCCACAGACAGGCATTCATATTTGGTGAAAGTCACCTTGTTATTGTAAGCACCGCTGTGACACTTATGCAAGATGATTGGTTTTTCAGGGATCGGATCTTTTGTATGCAAGCAGGAAATCAATGAATTTGTATCAATAGATGCAGGATCAAGTAGGTGAAAGGCAACAGAATGTCTCAAATTACCCAGCTTTCCAAAAAAAATAAAGAATTAAAATAAAAAAAATAGATTCAGATTTTTTTCTCTGATAACTGGAAGGAATTGCTTCTCTTTGCAAGTTATTAAAAGAGCTTTAAGATCTGATCCCGGACATGTTTGACAGAAAACAGTGGCAGTGACAGACAGTTTTTTCCCTGAGCTCAACACAGTCCCACCAAGTAATTTTGCTGACCCATCACAGGAAGAGAAAAGCATTTTTCCAGCTCAGATGAACAGCGCAGCACGTTACCGCCTTCGTTCCACGTCACACTCTGTCCCGCGGGGCCGTCACCCGGCAGTGGCAGACTATTGTGTGTCTGTGTGGGTGTCAGGAAGTTTGGCATTGAGCTGCGTTCCTTCCTGTCCGGCCTGGACCGCCGCCACCACATGGGGGTGATTGACACACAGGCCTCTGAGCTGTTTTCAGCCCTGCTGCAGGATGTCTGCAGGATCTGTCTCCCAGAGTCACTGCAATCTTCTGGGTCATCATGTCACACACTAACAGAGAAGGGTTTGTTTCCTCTTCGATGTCGTACTACACTTAGAGACCCTTAACTTTTACTACAGAATCTGCTTTGACTAACAGAGGAAAGACCTTCTTGTCTGAGTTGTGAATGCAGCTTGTTCTGCTGTTGAGCAAGCAAATTTTCTCCACCTAGTACCGGCCCCACCGGCCGGTGTTGGAGCTCCGAGGTGTGTTCAGGTACCTGTTCAGCAATGATGTGTTGACAGAAACAGCTACCAAACCGGTCTAACTGACTAAGGCACGGATGTCGGACTCAGATCCTTGACTTTATTGAAAGCGACATGTTCTGGAAGTCTGCTGGTGTACAGATATTACTTTGTGCAACGGCTTCCAACTGAGGGCTTGTGTTCCTCCCAAAGGTTAAAAAAAGCTTTTAGGCAGCTTCTCTCTTATCTGATTTGGCTTTCGAGTGATGAAATGTGTGGTCTGACTCTCTGAAACGCAAATACTTATTGAAATAGACTTTCTTTTGTTTTGCAACTGTTACGATAACAAAAACAATAGCCCTATCAAAACACAGTTAGCCACAAAAGCTTGAGACACTAGTTTATTCTGTCACAGTCCATAAACATAGAATTCTCAATGTAAAAGCATAGCCAGATAAACTTTTAAGAAGTCTACTTTTCAGATAAATATAATGAAAAATACATGTACTGCACACTGTAAACAGTAGTGGAGTACATGTACATTATGGTAACCTGAATTAAAAAAAGAGAAATTAGCACAAAACTCAAAACGGTGAATTCAGGTATGATTTGAACTTTAATTTTAAAAAATCTGACTCTTATGTGATAGTATTTGAGGGCATCTTGAATAGTTGTGCTGCAAAATTAAAGTACAATTTGAAAACTAATTTGGTTTTTCAATATTTGATGTTAAATAATATGAGTTAATGAGATTTGTAAAAAAATAATAATAATAATAATTCAAAGTAAAAGAGACTGAGGGATATGTGTGTATATACCTATGTGTGAAAGATGTTCAAACTTAATTTCCTCAACCGAACTCTAAACGAGGCATTCGTGAGTCCCTTGGTGACGTGACATGCGTTAACCAGAAGAACCAGTCTGGTTCCTCAAGGCCTTCGCCGTTGCTCCTGAATAATCTCGTCACCGGCCTCTCTCTCAACCTGGCGTGCACTCGCTAACACTGCAGCCCTGACCTTCACCGCGTCCTCAGCCTCTCAGGAGAACAGAGTTGTTGTAGCTGTTCTTTCCTCGACTAAAAGGCACTTTTGTGCCTCATGCACTCAGACGACCTCTCATTCTCATTAGACATTTAAAGTAATCTCGACAGAGCAAATGTTTTCTGAGATGTGTGTTCATGTAGGTTTGAACAATACTAGGCCTGACGCACTAATGCATCGGTGTTGGAGAACTCGCGTTAATCCATTGTTGCCACAAGAAAACAGATGGTCTTGTTATGGTGAATAAAGGCCACGTTACCTCACTGAGCTGCTGGAAAGACTCCTGGGACAGTGTAGGAGAGGAACTTTAACTTCATTTAAAAGACGCTGTCTATTCAGAAAAGACAAGTCTGTCTCAGCACAGACACTGTGTAGACTTTGTAAGGAAGAATAGTGCTTTGTTACACTTTTATTTTTTTGTCAGTCTGTCTGCAGCGGTCAAACCTCAGTCAGGTTTTTACGAGCTAACTGGGAAAACAGGATATAGGTTTATCTGGGTTCACATGTCAGGCGTTGAAGTGAGAAAAAATAAGTTTTGTGTCCTGAAGATGCCCTGGGTTCCCAAAACACAGCTTTAGTTTTTAGTCGGCCACGCACCTGCTGCTTATCATAGCAAATGCCTGTTTTTCTGTGAGAAAGCGCCTGGTTCGCACGGGATTTTGGTCCCGTGGGAGCCAAAACTTGTTTTGAGAGCTTGCGGACGGGGGGCGAATAGGTCTTCCCCCCCCCCCCCCCTCCGCAAGGTGCTGAGGGAAAGGTATAAAAGACAGGGAAGGCGGAAGTCCAGTGAGAGTCTGCCGTGGGTCGAAGTGCAGGACGCCCGGCGGGTTGATGATGGCTGCTCTTTGCTTGGACTGTCCGGCTCTCCCAGTTCTGTGTCGAGGTAAGAGTTTTAGGCCAGGCCCCTTGTGATGATTGCTGCTGTTTTGCGGGGGATAGCTTGTAGCGTAATCCTAGCAAACGAGTGATATTGTATGTTGTTCTGCCATTTGCGGGGGGTAACGTGACGCAGAGTTATCCTAGCAAACTGCTGGTTTTGTGGATGTCTTCTATGTAAATGCTTGCTTTTTTGCTAATAAATGTATTCATATCTTATAGCAAAGGCGAGTGTGTGTGTGATTCATTTTGGGTACAGCCGACCACTCTAGAACCTATTTGAGATTTCTCCCAAAACAGGCGTACAATGTTGTAAACACGAAAAAAGAGTACAGTACTTAAGATATTGAGAAGACTCACATCAGTTAAAACGGACCCGTCCTACATCTCCAACAGTACACGAGGCATCACTCAGCAGTGGGTCAGTTTAATTCACACTGCCACAGTATGTTGTTTATACACCTCGGGCTGCAGCAAGACGAAACAGCAAGCACTTTTCTTTGGGACCTACATTCAGACTGCTGGTCATTGCCACGTTCCCAGGCTGGTACATGTCCCACTTCACTTGGTTGATAATATAGAAAAACTAAAACTAGTCTTTAACATTGCTTAGGTAATTGTCATTATTTTTTGGAAAATGTACAGTTGCATGTGAAATGTCACTGTTAGAAATTAATTTTGCTAGTAATGTCGTCCTTACATTACACAAAGATTTTCTTCAGCAAAATTAATCAAAAATATCTTGCCTATAGTGAATTTAAGCTGCATTGGTGTTGCACCATAAAAAAGAGTTTGATTTCTACTCTTGAAGAAATAGCTTGATTGTGAGCGTGGGTGTGTCTGTGAATCTGGTAACGTAGCCATGGATACCAAAAATGCTTCCTGGAAAGATCCGTCCACGTATCTACAGTCTACGTGCACGTTCATCCACAGAAGGAGAGCGTGTGTTCATAAATAAACACAGTTCTAAATTACCTTTGAATGACTAAAGTTGTGCAGGACAATATTGGGAAAACATGCCATATGCAACATTATACTTGAAAATTACAATAGCGATACAAATTGCAACATATACTTAGGTCTATGTGCTTTGCTGCTCAAGCTGACCCCTGATTGTCCTTTCCTTTTGCAGATACAGAAAGAAATGTATCATTTCTGGTCCAACAACATGGTTTTGTAAGAAATTAATACAAACCTGCACCCTGCAACAACTCTTCATATTGATTTGCATCTCACTTGTCATGTAGAGCCAAATATGTTGACATTCAGAGTGTGAATGGACGGCACCTGAAGTAATAGACTATCGTTTATTGCAATATTATTCGTAATATTGATATTGTGCATGTTGATATTGCGATGGTGATACATTTTCTATGTATTGTGCAACTCTACAGTAGATTGTGGCATATTATTTCAATTATGTTTTGGTTGTTTGGTTGTCCTACATACGCCTAATCTTCTTGGCCCCCCCTTAAAACAGCCACTGTGGTTCTAATGAAAAGAGAGCAGGATGAGCAGATGCCACTGAGCTCCTTATCCCTTTCACACTGTTTCCCCACATTACGGTTTCTTCATTGGGGTCTAAAATACTCATATACTTGAGCAATCCTCTAGTCCATGTAGGTCGCTATGCAAGTGTGTTTTAACATTGTTATGGCCCATGTTTGGTTCGAATGTGTCCAGATAGACTACACATACATGAAACGTAATGCTGTTCTCTCGTTTTTCTGTCAGGTGACCGAGGTATGTGGAGCCAAACATCTGGGTTACTTTGGTACGCCTCAGTTCTACGTGGCCCTGAAACTGCTCGCAGTGGCCCAGTCCGGTCTGCCCCTCCGCCTGGAGAGCGTAACCACCAGTAAGTCAGCTGCTCGGAGACTTACGAGAGCAAAAAGGGATCAGCAGATTATCTTAACGTGGCAGGATTTGTGCTAATCTGGATGAAGGGGGAGTCGTGTGGAAACAGCTGAGGGGGTTTGCCCTTATTAAAAGAGTGCACAATTACTCACACTCTGAACAAAGAGTAAAATCTGTTTTCCCCATAGCACTGCATAGCTTGATGGATTATTAGTGGAAGTGTGCTCAGAGGATCAAATGCAGAGCGGTTTGAAGTCCTGTAAAGACGCTCAGCCTGATTCATTCCCTCGGTCTCCGAGGTGTTTCAGAGCCCATCAAGCAGCAAGCTGCTCATCAAACCAATCTTCTCTATGAACTTGAAATTAATTAGTTTTTTATTTCTATTGGTTTTCTGCTTAGTTTCAGTGAAAAGACTAATCTGTCAAGGTAGGGCTGGGCGATATATCGAGATTTTAATATATATCGATATATTTTCAAACGCGATATGGTACGAGACAATATCGTTTATATCGATTATTAAAAAAAAATAATAAAAATATATATATTTTTTTTTTTATGATTTTGATATAGCTTATTTTGTGACAAATTGACTTGAATGTTTTATTTGAGATTTGCACAAATGTTTTGTCATTTGCACAACTGTCAACCTCAGTGGAAAAGTCTGCCTGTTACTGTCTACATTGTATTAATTGCACAGTGTATTCTAATTTAATTGTTATGCAGGAAAGGGATATTTGTTTTATTTTATTCAAGAAGCATTTTTATTCTATATATGCAGGCAGTTTATTTTTATTTAATTTGTTTTATACATTTTGATATTGTGCAGACCTCTGTTAATAAATGTACCTGTGTGACATTTGGCACGAGGCTTTGTATTAAAACTGACTGTTTTTTTAAGGGTTTGCCTCAGAAAAAAATGAAGCTAACAGAGATGCTATGCTATAAGGGTTTGGGGGAAACCCCAATTATGGCACAGAAAAAATATCGATATATATCGAGTATCGTCATTCAGCTAGAAAATATCGAGATATGACTTTTGGTCCATATCGCCCAGCCCTATGTCAAGGTAAATTAGAAATCAAATCTTAATATCATCTCCGCAGATCTACCTCTGCCCAGATTTGTGGGGCTGAAGAATGAGTCTGAGATGCGATACCCAGCCGTTCCTGCCAGCGCGGATGCTCAGGGGGGTCCGTGCGGCTCTGCAGCCGCCTCTGTCTCCTGGACCCCGGCAGACAGGAGCACCTTTAGACACCTGGAGAACATTGCAGACAAAAAGGTGAAGCCTGAACGTACTGTTGAATGCTTTGTCTGATGGACACTTATGTGAGAAAGACAGTGTCCTCTCATTTCTGAGGGTTTACATGTCAGGAACAACAACAGTGTCATTATTAATCTGTCAATTACACAATCCAAATACTGAAGTTGTAAGTGGAAAGGTTCCCCCCGTGAGCCAGCAGCTTGGATGAACTACAAGTAACCTGTTTCTGTATGACATTAACAATCCCTCTCATTGTTCTGGAGGAATGTTGACCCTTTCCTCTCTTCCAGTTTTTGCTTCTGTTCATTCACATCTGTGGGCATCAGTGTGTCTGCAGCTCTCTTCATGTCCTCTTCAAGTCCTGGACGCTAGCCCATTGAAAAGCCCTTGATTCTTTTCAGTTTCAGTCATTTAGTAGTAGATTTCCCGGTGTGCCCGGATCATTGTTCTTTTGCATGACCCACTTTTTCACCAAACTTTAGCTGTTAAGCCTCGCATATTACTCTCAAATACATCTGGATACACTGCCCGGTTCTGTGGCTGCATGGCAAGCCTAGATCTTTACCATGTGGTGTTTGTACTGATAGGCTGTGTTTAGTTTTCACCAGACACAACACCCACGACCATCCCTGTTGTTTTTAGAGAGCTTTTTCCTGGCATCCTTTCCAAACAAACCACACTTGTACAGTCGATTTCTGATTTGTATCTGTGCATTTTAACTCTTGGGATACTAACTGTGGTTTGAAGAGTGTGAGAAAAAGCTGAAAGAGATCACAATTCAGATCATATCTCAGTTCAAGGATCAGTAAAGTTTTAACAAGGGGAGGCAAGTTATTTTCCTTTCTATTTTGCTATCTGAGCACTTTCAGGTCTTTGGGATGAAGTTTCCTGGGTGTGCACTTACAGTGTGAATAATATTTCTCCATGTACAATTGTAGAACATGCCCTTACAGCAGCAGTTTGATAGGCAACAGTTGCTTCAGTCCATGTTCTTCATGTTAATGTGCTTGCTCTTTCTTGATGGAGAATTTATGAAGTGAATTCGATTAGTAGTACCTGGCTGCAACTTTCTGGATTTTGACTCAGTTTTTATTCAATAAAATATGACACAGTGTAATTTCCTATGTGCTGTTGTTCACCTGAGGTGGTAGTTCTCTTACTCTAGGACCTGCATGGCCAGATTATCTTTGTCTGACATGTAAAACCTGAGAAAAGAGGCTGTGCTTTCTTTTTCACATGACTGTGAATTTCTGTGTTTGAGCTGCAGGGGTGGAGTGCTGCTCAGTGCTCAGATCTGTTTTTGTGCAGCTGCTTAGCACGGCCTTGAGGGGCAAAGTGAGATATAATGATTACCGTTGAAATGACTTTCTGATGAGAGATGAGGGAAATAAAGGCCTTATTCAGTTTAACAAGTCAAACCTGAACTTGAAGCCAAGTGTGGCTGCAGTAGCTCAAATGTAATGTAGGAATGTAGGAACCAAGCTTTTTCTGACTTGTTAGTCGTAGGGTCAGCGTTTGTTATCAATGTCTACAGTTATGGTATCGACATCTCAGAGCGTACTCTCTGGTGGCCTTAAGGAGTCACGATTAGGGATGGGCGGTATGCACTAAAAAATGTATCACGATAATTTCTGGCATTTATCCCGATAACGATAAAAATGACGATAAAAAAAATACCAATTCAACTCCATCTTTTCAACTATAAATCTATCTCTTTCTTTCTTTCTTTCTTTCTTTCTTTCTTTCTTTCTTTCTTTCTTTCTTTCTTTCTTTCTTTCTTTCTTTCTTTCTTTCTTTCTTTCTGCCTCATTTCTTTCTTTCTGCCTCATTTCTTTCTTTCTTTCTTTCTGCCTCATTTCTTTCTTTCTTTCTTTTTGCCTCATTACTTTCTTTCTTTCTTTTTGCCTAATTTCTTTCTTTCTTTGTTTCTTTCTTTTTGCCTTATTTCTTTCGTTCTTTCTTTCTGACTCATTTCCTTCTTTTTTTCAGGCTCATTTCTTTCTTTCTTTCTTTCTCTTTCTTTCAGGCTCATTTCATTCTTTCTTTCTCTTTCTTTCAGGCTCATTTCATTCTTTCTTTCTTTCTTTCAGGCTCATTTCATTCTTTCTTTCTTTCTTTCAGGCTCATTTCATTCTTTCTTTCTTTCTTTCAGGTTCATTTCCTTCCTTCCTTCCTTCCTTCCTTCCTTCCTTCCTTCCTTCCTTCCTTCCTTCCTTCCTTCCTTCCATAAATCAGCTTCACACAAAAACGTCATCAACGGGAAGTTATCGTTTTTACCGCGAGATGACAAATTCTTACCGTGGGGAATTTCTTTATCGTGAACGGTAAAATATCACCCATCCCTAGTCACGATGCATAATCGCACAAGATGCCAGGAAGGAGAAAGTTCGCTCCGGCCAGGTCTCGTTGCAGGAAAGCACACTTTGACACACTTGTGCTTTCAGAGTAACTCCTGGCCACGTATAGAGGTAACGTGTAGTTGCATGTGAGAGAATAACCAATATTCTTACTTCACCTGTTTTGGTAGGAGGCTCCATCTCCATGTAGCTCACCGCCTCGCTCTCCGCTGACCTACCGCGGTTATCCTGTCGCCAAGCACAGAAACGGGGTCGACACGCAGATCAGTAAGGCATCTTCACACGTTCTTGTTCACAAGTGTGTCAGTTGTTTGTTTGTATACTTCTTGTTGCAATTGGAAGTAAACTTAAAGGGGACCTATTATGGCAACTAATACCTATTTTAAACAGGCCTTGAATGTCTTAAAAACAAGCTTTTGATTGTTTTTGCTAAATAAATTCAGCCTCTGAGCCATGTCTTTATCTTCCCATTCTCTAACCTCATTATCTATGCAGGATTCTGAGTGGGCGGGGCTATGATAATGAGGCTCTGTGCTGATTGGCTGCCTGAATGACGCGATACACCGCTACGAAAAAATGGCGGAAGCTCCGACCGGTGGAGTTAGTTGTGGGCGTGGTTTCACGCATCGGAGGCCAATCTATGTAAATCACTCCCGTCATTACGTAACGACGGGAGCAGAATCTGAACGGCTCGTAGAAGTCACATCACACTGGATGGATCATCCGGGCGGCTGTACAGACACTGCAGAATTTGGTTGCTTTCCTCCTTCTCTGAGTTGGCAGGCTGAGGAGAGACCACTTTATATTTGTTAAAGCCAGAAAAAACATGTTTTTCATAATAGGTCCCCTTTAAATGACATAATCACTGCATTTTTGCAGCCTGCTTTTGCCAGCATGCACTGATTGACCTTTGACCTTTCATTTGCTTGGGTCTGATGTAGTAAACAGCAGGAAACCACAGCATGTCAGACTCAGGTTTGTCCTCTTCAAAGCCGTTTTCTCTCTCTCTTGTCCTTCAGCTTATGAAAGCAAACATTCCTTGAGGTCAATCGTTCAGCCGGAGCAGCACTCTTCACCCAGTCACTATGGTAACAAACCCATAGAGCATTCGGCGTTGGCTCAGGTACAGGCAGGTTGTTGTTGTTTTTTTTGTTTTTTTTTGCTTTAATGCATATACTGCATATTTTAGGGGCAGTATCATTTGTGTGTTGTTTATTTGGACTATGTTTAGCCTTGTCTTCTTTTGCGTCTCTCTCCGTCCGTTTAGGCCCAGGAAAGTGATCAGCAGGATGTGGAGGACAGTTCTGACAGCGACCCCTGGAGGATCACAGAGGAACAGCTGGACTATTACACAAATCAATTCAAAACCCTGCAGCCTGACCTGGAAGCTCTGATCCTGGGTATCAAATTACCCACCGTCTGTTTATAACTGAAAATCATCAAATTAAGCTGTTGTAGCCCTGTTCGATGTGTTTTGTTTTGTGTCGTTTTGTTTGCAGGTGGCGTGGCAAAGAACTTTTTCACTAAATCCAAGCTTCCAATACCAGAGCTGTCCCACATCTGGTAAGCACTAACTCGCTGTTACGCCTGTCCTGGTACTGCTCTGGAGTCGCTAGGGTTTTTAACAGAGACAGAAAAAGCACGTCTTATCCTTATGCATCAGTCACCACAAGCTATTTTTAACTGGTTGATGAAGGTCTCTGAATAAAGACAGTCTGAACTTGAAAATACATCTTAATATGTATATGTGTGTGTGTGTGTGTGTGTGTGTGTGTATATATATATTTATATATTATATATATATATATATATAAATATAAAAGGCTGTCATGTTGGGAAATGTGCTTATTTTTTATACGGCTGAACAACAAGAGTGAAAGCGTTTGTGTTTGTACTAAAGTAGGTAGCACAGAGACATAAAATTGAGTAAAAATTAGCTTTTTTTCAGTTAAAATAAGATCCATCTTCAACCATAAATTGTTTTTAAGGACACAGAGAGAAAATGTAGCTTATCTTGAATTACTAACCTGTTTGTATGGACAGCTTGTTCCCAACAAAACAAACACATCGCTAGAGGAAGCTAATTAAAGAGATGGTTATCAATCCGTGTGCCAATACAGCACAGATACGCGTTGTTCTTTACTCACGTCGGCGCTGTTTTTCTCAGATGAATCTGCAGTTTTAAGATGTGGATTTTATCAGAGCAGATCACGTGCTGAGAAAGGTTTTCAATAGTTTCTTACTGAACTGGTTTTCTAGATATTAGACTGGTTCCACCTCACAAACGTGTGAGTTATAGTACATGTAAAACACACTATATACCAACATGTATAGAAAAAGAGAAGCAAGTGATAATAAAACGATCGCCACTAGACAGAAGGCAGAACATGTTATAAATATCCAAACTAAAGGACTCAAAGCAGCTTTGAGCTACATTTGATTGGAAACAGTTGGCAGCGCTCGTGACCAGGTATGTGAGTGCTTCATATGTGAGTGTAAATTATTCATGATGTCAGTGTTCTGTATACCATCTAAGCACGTAGACCATACTTTGTTTCTCTGATCATAAACTAGCAGCGGACAAAGTTCACAGATGATTTTAATACAAAAGAAATGAGAGAGCGCTGAGGAACAAAAGCGACCTCAGTCTGAATAAATAACCTCACTGCCTTCCGTCTAAATAATATCCTTGTGCGTGCACGGCTCAAATCAGGTGGCAAGTGCTGTTTACATGAGTCACTGTTTCCACTGAGATAAAGGCTGTGATTGATTAGAAGAAATCTGATTTAAATCTCATCTGTTAATCTGAAAACACACAATTTGATGTATTGAGAATGTGCTGAAGCGATAGCACTCATGCCTGAATGTTGAATACACAGGGTTTCCGCAGGGTTTTAAAAAGTATTAAAAAGTGATAAATGAAAATGGCCAAATTTAAGGCCATTAAAAGTGTTAAATTCACTGTCAGAGGTATTATTTTTTTTTAAATTGGTATTATTTTTTACCTTTTACATTTTAAGCAGTCTATTTTATTGTCATTCACAAAGTGAAATAAATGTGAAACATCTGGTCAACATCAATGAGTCTATAAATCTGTTCTGTATAGTGTTCTATAGGTCAAAATCTGTATTAATGTTAAAAGATCCGTGATTAACACGTCACAATCTGAAGGTAGTGAAAAAGGTATTAAATTGGTATTAAATTTAACATAAGGATTGCTGTATAAACCCTGATACAGGAATACAACAGGTTTTGTTTTAGCATAAAAGCCACTTTGTTGGTTAGTATAGCTCAATAGAAATATTTTAAATTAGTTTGTAGTCCCTGCAATTCTATGAAGTTTTTTCTTTTTATAATTTACTTTAAAACAAAAAGCGTATGATGCTTGTCTAATGTGCAAAAGCAGAGCTTTATTTTTATTTTTTTTTGGAGGTAACACACTATGAAAATTGAAATTTTATTCATATACTTCCACTGAAATAATTCTAAAAAGGAAAAAGTCGCTGGCTCAGGTCTGAGCACATCGTGTCAGCTGGAAATTATGGGGAACAAAAAAGTGAACACTCATCAGCCGACTGCACTGGAATCAGGTTTTTAGTTCTAGATGTTCTATCAAGTAAATCCCTAAAATTCTGTATTAAATTTAATATTTCTTTTTAAAAGCAAAATATTAACAAAATTCCATGATAAAACAATCAGGATTCTTGTTTGAGATTTTCTCTTCAGATCAAAAGCTGCAGATTTCTTTTCTCTGTTTTTCAGGGAGCTGAGTGACGTTGATCGAGACGGGGCGCTCACTTTCTCTGAGTTCTGCATAGCCTTCCACTTGATTGTGGCGCGTAAGAACGGCTACCCTCTCCCAGAGACGCTCCCTCCCAGCCTGCAGCCCGGCTTCCTGCACGAGGAGGACATCCCCGGCACTCCTGAAGTAAGGGACGCACCTGCAACAGCGTTGTGTGTGTGTGAAAGCTGTACTTCATGATTAAGCTCTTGAAACCTTGCTCTGGGGTTTTGGCAGAGTGCAGAGCCTTTGATAGTCTTTGAGGACACAGAGCCCAGGCCCTGTCAGATGGTAAGAGCATAAACTTTATAAGGAAAACCATGCTCTCATCCTGCTTGCTTTTTTAACATTATATGAACTTGCACCTTAGCGCCTCTAGGGGGCGATAACGAACTGTAGATGAGAGAATCCTGCTGGGTCTCACCATCACTTCGTTTTAATTAGAAACTTGTACTTCATTAAATAAACTAGAACATCATATTATTCCTGCAGCGATGGTGTTTTATGTTGCACTATGCCTGTTTTTTTTGTGTTTTTTCCCAGGATCGCAGCATCATGGAGAGTCATCCGCCAAACTTGCCCACAGTAAAACCAGATTTAGAAGATGATTCCAGTAAACAAGGTAAATATAAGGTTAAAAATACCCTTTTTAAATTCAGTTTAGAAATGTATCGGAAAATGCTTCACATTTTAAAATCAGATAGAAAATGGTTGCAAGCACAAAATGAGTGTAACTGGGATGTTCTCCGTTTTTATTTTAAGAACATCAATAGAAAACAGCAGCACATTAGTTTCTTATATTGCTCACAAGTTTGTGGACACACAAACATTAAACAGACACATAGAAAATTCCACTTCTGTGATCAAACTGGACCATGAAAAAAGACGGAAACAATCAAATACGTCTGCTGCATCAGTTTATGCACTGCTGAAACAAAATAAACACGTCATTTCCTCGATAATTTGAGCAGACGTTGTGTACACTCTGGTTTCTTGGTTACTGTGTCTACAGATGCAGGCGTGAAAGGTTTGCCCACATCTCAAGAGAAACGGGCTCAACAGCCGTGGGCATTTCCCCACCGGCCAGGTGAGATGTGAAAATAAATCAGCTCTCTTTGTTGCTTTGTTGACATCAATGGCGTTTTGAGGTGCTTCTCTCAGTGCTTTGACTCGGTTTGGGATATTTCCTCTTGGTTGAAAGGTGAGCTTCATTGAGCTGTGATTTTTTTTTTTTTTTTTTTGCGAGCTTTTTTGCGAGCGCGTGGGTTGTCAGTAATAAAAGCAGCGACAGTAACGTCAGCGACCGTCACGTGTAGGATTGGTGAAGCTGTGTTTCCCAAATGAAATTACAGCTTGTGGCTGGAGGGAAGTAGTTGCTTCTCATTTGCAACCACTCAAACAAGACTAAGAGGCTGAAACACCGATGTTTGATATGTGTTCTTCCTCGCAGAGCCACCTCAGGAGCTGGACCCGCAGATGAGGACAAAAACTAGACCAAGGTGACCACGGCTTGATTGATTATCACACAGGACTGGATTCAACAGTGTTTTATCACCCCGTGCAGCTCATTAATAACCTCGCTGGTGCCACCCACACCATTTCACCTCCAGGTCGTACTCCAGCACTTCTATCGAAGATGCCAAGAAAACAGAGGAGCCCCCCACGCCCCCGCCGCGACCACAGAAAACCCACTCCCGGGCCTCGTCTCTGGACCTCAACAAACTCCTCCAGCAGGGAGCGCCAGGTACGACCCCCATCCACAGCCGGAGCCAAAACTCTTCCCACTCACAAAGTGACATCATGAGTTGCTCGGGGCTGCGGCGTGGCCTCCAGCTGCACCGTCACGTCTCGTTTATGAGCTTTTTTATTGTTTGAATAGTGGGAGTTACCAGGAATGCAAATCAGGTTGTGATTTTTTTGTTTTTGTTTTTAAATGCAGGAGCTATAGTTTTATTTATAAAGTGCAATCTGACTTTAGATAGCAACTAAAGGCATCATGTCATTTGTATTTCTTTATGTCAGGGTTGAAAAGTGGCTGGCCGCTGCCTCCGCCAGCCCTCCCTCCTCGACCATCGGCCTCACAGGTGAGTCCGTCGCTGCTTTTATATCAACAGAACTGAGCGTCTGTGGGTTCTCTGAACATCACTAGTGTGAAAGAGACAGAAACCTTTGTATAATTAGTGGCTTCCTTGTCTCCTGCCAGGCTCCTCATTTCCCCAGCGTCTCAGAGAAAGCTCCCCAGAGTAAAGTGCAGCAGCCAAACTTCGCTGATTTCAGCCACTTCAGAGAAGAGGTGAGCATAAAACCTCCGATGTCTGGCAGAAGATGTTGTGGATCAGTCTCAATTTAGAGTGTTTGTAGGCAGCAAGAAGCAACAGAGACTGGTTCCATAGAAGGAAGTGATGATAAATGTGCAGGTAAATCGTTAACATAATTCCAGGATGTCAACTTTATCTGCAGCAGAAATGATGTTTGCAAATATACAAACTTTTAAACAAATCCAGGGGATATACAGTCATAGTCTGCATCTGTAGACTGGAGGCAAATGAAGACAAGCTCAAGTTGGATGTTAAAGCCTGTTTACAAGTACTCTAAACATTTTAAAGACTGAAGAAAAAGTGGCAATATTGCAAGTTGAGGGTTTTTTTTTCTTTTTTTTTTTTTTTAAATAGTCTACCTCCAAGTTGTTTACCAGGTCCCCTCAACTGTAGCACCTTCTTCTAGCAAACAGACCAGTTGAATATGATATTCTTCTTATTTCTCTGTTTTTTAACCCGAACCTCATCTCCATGTGTTCCCGGAGTATATCCAGCGGTTCAGCGTTCCTCCTTCCTTTTTGTTCTCATGCCATTTTTTATTCTCCTGCACATGAGAACGTCTGATATTTCCTCTTCTGCCAGCGGGTAGCCGGATCTAGGAAACAGGAACGAGCACCGTATTAGGAAATATCCTGGCTAATTTACTGCACTTCAAAAGTGAAATTGTGCAGACCGACATACGGGGCATGTACTGTACTTGTTTTGTGTTTCTGTTTAGCCGTGTTCACATCCTTAGAGACAGGCAGAGTTAAAACATCCCTTGGTCTGTTATTAGATGGTAGAGAGGGTAAACTTTTGTTAAGGACCAAAACAGCACAAATACAAGCCGTTTTGAGTGAGAAGAGAATATTCCTTTGCAGAAAAATGATAAAAAATGTTACCAAAAAGTGCAAATTGCTATTTTATGCTTCCCCTTCTTGACTTAAGTTAAGCATCCTCTGGAGTTTTCTTGGTTTCTGCTTCTTTTCAATGTCTGACCGAGTAATACCAATTTCATTTCAAGGATCTTTCACAAGCAGATACAGTGAAAACATAAGAGAGGGTACTGGCTCTGTGCTGCAGCAGCTTTGTTAGCCTCACCACATCTGACCAGCTCATCAGGGGACTTTTAAGTGGAGGATTAAGTTTGTTGTTTCATGTGTTTTGTATGTTCTTGTTCCTGCAAAACGTATTATTAAATGTATATGCTGTGTGAGCAGCTGCCTTTGGGTATTCAGTCTAGAATCCAACAATCAGCGTTACTAACAGCACGTTTGTACAAGGCTTAGTATACTAGGTTTAAAATAAAACACATTACTCTTTGGACACACTGAGACTGTGACAGTGTGAGATATTAGCAGAACGCGTCTGTTAACCTCTGAGTTGTTTGGTTTCGGTCAGGGAGGTTTGGTTTGGGTTGTTTTAGGGGCCACGTCGGTCCCTGGGGCCGAACGCAGGGCTCAGGTTCACCTTTACAATCTCTCCTGTGATGAATGGCTCACGTGTTAATTACTGCACCACATTTATGACTTTTTCAGTAAAAATGTTGCTTTAAATCAGCCGTATGTCTTCCAGGCATCAGAAGCAAAGTGTATTGTAATAATTGGACTCATTTAAGTGGACTTTTTCCCGTTTTCAAAGGGTTGGCGTTCACATAACGTCCCGGTGGGAGCGAAGCTTTTGGACTTTCTATCAATGGCGTCCAACTCGCCGGCTTTTATTGGACAAATTAGACGCAGTTCTTTGGTTAAAGGGCACAGCTGCCTTTAAAAAGAAAATGAATTAAAAACATTAAAGACGACAGGCCCGTACCTCCAACCAAAGGAAACGCCATGAGACATGGCACACGGAAAGCACAATGGGATGCTCATACAAAGTACAGGATTTATATGAGTTTGAGCCAAAAAAGGTCCTAATTTTGTCTATTCTTGTGTTAATGATAATAATAACTACAAAAATGATGTTCCCTCGCTGAGAAACATGGACGTTGCTAAAGTTCTCAGCATATTTCTTTCCCTTTTTTTTCTATTTCTCACTGTGTCTCCAGTGAACTCTGTTTTTCATCAGTTTGCAATATTTTGCCCCTCCAGTCTGTGGTCTTGCAGACATATGCCCCCCACCCCCCATCCTTCCACCCGTTGATTTAACCCCGGCCTCCTCTGGTTCCCATAGAAAACATTTCTATACCATTATATCTTTGACGTTTAAGTTAATTAAAACCATCCCCATCTGATTTTCCGGGCATAACTATGCACTTTGTGTATATGTTTCATGGAGTAAAGGAAACTGTAATCCAGACCGTCCAAGTTCCTCGGAGAGAGAGAGAGCTTCACAAGCGTGAACTATAGCTGGTGTTAGAAATGGCTGCTTATTATAAAATATGTAGAACCTGCGAGGATTGCTAGGAAGCAGCTGAGGTTACAGTTGTGATGAATGGAAAAGCAGCTTCACATCTGTACATTCAAATTCATCATGTTTTTTTAATGCCTGTCACTCCATTTATTTTAACTTCTTAGTTGTTTTTCACCTTCCTTCACATATTGTAGTTCCTTTCACTCCCTTTCCATACTTTCTTTATATCACTTTTCGGTGTGTCTGCTTGATCTTAATTTGATTCATTTTAACACCATTTGTCTCTTTTTCATTTGACTTAATTCTTGTCTTTGTTTGTTTTACTTCACTTATCTCCATGCCACTTCTCTTTCCTTTCCATCACTAATGCTGAACCCCTCTGACTCCACTTGCAGCTCACTTCATTTAGCCTTCTCTTTGTTTCAGCTGATTTTTCTTCACATTTCTGCACAGAAAGTCTGTAAAGTGAGCTCTGGGGGGGTCAGTGGAAAGACGTTTGGCTGCAGTTGAGGCACAGAGCCCGAAGCTAAAGCTCTGCAGAGCTAGCGATGTGCAGGTCAGGTTTGGCTATGTGCTTACCAAGGCCCACAGTCTCCTCCATCCGTCACACAAGGAAATACAAGCTACAGAGACCGGCGGTCTGACAGGGTCAAAGACGTTCCCTTATCTTGGCTTGAACTGTAGGGTCTATTTAAATGGGGCCACTTGTAAGAAGCCAGTTTTCAAAGCAGTGAGCATGCAGACACTTCTTCAGAGCTTTGCTCCAGCTTCCACATGCACGTCCCACAGCTGATGTGACCACACAAACTGCCCCGGGGCTCCTGTGGTTTTCTGCCGCTGCAGCGACTACTACAGTGCTCTTAAATGTTTCCATGCTGCGGTTGCGTTTCACATCCAATGCTGCAGCGAATAATAAGGACCATTTCTGTGCGAGTGCATTGCGTTCTCAGCTAAATGCATTTTTAGGTTTCCTGGCTGGAGTTAACAATCGTGGGCCTGCTCCAGTCATCAGGAAAACCCGGGCCATGCAGTTGCCATCATGATGGAGACAGCAGCCAGGAGAACTGGCATGTGAGGAAAAGACAGTCCACAGAGATGCTGCTTTTATCACAAAAAATCAATAAAAAATAAAAAAATTAGATTCCACAGCAAATAATCAGAGTCTAGCTGTGAAAGTTGAGAAATAAGAAAGGTTCACGGTTCATTAAACTTTGTCTTTAAATAAGGAGAATGGTTAAAGCGCAGATGGGAGATGTTGTAATCCATCATGGGAGGGAAACAGCAGCGTTTGAGAGAATTGCGTGGGGATCTCTGATGTATTGTCGGTCAGGCCAGACGCATGTCATCACATTTTCATCCTGCCTCCTTGTACAGGTTTTCTCGTGCCATTTTATTTCACAGTTGCCCCTTTGCTTGTGTTACAGGAAGAGATCAGCATGAAACCCGGAGCACAGGGTCCACGCTCAAGATTTGGACCAAGTACCGAAGACTTGAATACAAAACAGGTCCGAGCCGCTCACAGACAAGATGTGCAAGAGTTCTGCCGTATCTGTAAAGCAAATCCTCTTTGTTGCAAAACAAGCTCAACGTTGTTGTCTGGTTATGTTTCAGGACATCTCTGGCACTCCTCACAGTCAGGCGCCACAGAAGCCTATTCGCAGGAAATACCACCCAGAGAGTCAGAACCTGGAGACCTTACCTCCACCTGCCATGCCATTCCTCCCCTCTGCCAAACCTGGCCAAAAGTTAGTTACACATGTTAAACCCTGTATGTTTTTGTTGAAAAGAGGCGTATTTCACCCTTTCTAGACATATTCACAAAAGGTTTGTGACAAGCTTTGGTTAAAAACACCATGTGGATGCATGACATCTATATTTTCACATCTCTGTTCATAAACATACAGGACTGTCTCAGAAAATTAGAATATTGGGATTTTCTGTAACGCAATTACAAAAACAAAAATGTCATACATTCTGGATTCATTACAAATCAACTGAAATATTGCAAGCTTTGTATTATTTAATATTGCTGATCATGGCTTACAGCTTAAGAAGACTCAAATATCCTATCTCAAAAAATAGAATATTCTGGGAATCTTAATCTTAAACTGTAAACCATAATCAGCTATATTAAAATAATAAAAGGCTTGCAATATTTCAGTTGATTTGTAATGAATCCAGAATGTATGACATTTTTGTTTTTTTAATTGCATTACAGAAAATAAAGAACTTTATCACAATATTCAAATTTTTTGAGACAGTCCTGTATGTTTTATGGAAGAGAGGGACACACTTGACTCCATGTCTCTTACATCTTTGCACTACCCACTTCCAAGGTCCATCAAATGGAGAAAGATGTGAAACTAGATGAAGATAGTTTGGCAGACTGGATGATGTTACTTCATTATGAGCTGTAACATCCCAGTACCCCATGAATACCCCAAAAATCTAAATGACATACTTTTATGCTTTAGTGTCCCCAACAGAGTGACGGGCTTGTTTTATGTTGTGGTTTTTTTAGGTTTGTAATCCCTTAGACACCCAGATGTATGACAAGAAGAAAGGAAAAACCATTTGTCTCCTTTAACCTTCAGCAGTTTGTATTCCATCTACTAGGAGGCAGCTAAACTTGGCAAGAGTGACTGAACTTTACCGTAGAAATGCAACTTATATGAAAACGTGTGTAAATGATGTTTGATATAAACATTGTATCAAAAAAGTCCATGAAATGTGAAAATGGCCTCTTGTAGTGAATTACGGGGCCAACATGGTCTCTAGCGGCCGGACACGTCAGAAAGTCTTTGTTACCTTTTTTATTTTTTACTTCATTGTTTAGCTTTATATATTTGCATCAGTCTTAAGAATCAACTGAGCATTGATGTAAAAAAAAAGAAAAAAAATCCTGTTAATGGCACTCTATAAATCATTCTGAAGTGCCTGTTATTTCATAGGCAGTTTGGATTATCTGTGGTAATGTGCATGCATATACAGTATGAATATTAAAGGATAAGGTACTAAAATGCAGATGTGGGCATCATTTACTATGGTCCTGGAGAAAGTGTTGAAATATTTGGCCCGGCCCTTGTACGTTCTCTAAAGTTAAAGGAATCCCATGAAACCCACTCAGAAAGGGGAATTCAGCCGACATTATGGCACACACTAATTCACCATAATGACTCTAGCATGTGTGTCTCTGTCTCCTTACTGCCCGTACAGCTCATTGAAACTGACACGGGAGTAAAAGGTGACCATCAATAACGGTGGCGACTCCAAGCAATGACCTGTTGACTGATGTGTGGCTGCAATAGTCTGATCCTTTTGAACCGCACGCCATCGTTTAGCGTTAGAGCGTTTTTGTTTGTTCTCCAAATTAAGCCTTTATTTTCGATCAAATTTTAAAAAGAAGAAAAGCGGATGAATTTAAACTTGGTTTTTCTGTCAGGTTGCTGTCCAAACAGAAGAGGGAGATCCAGATGGCGATCCGGAAGAACAAGGAAACCAACGCAGTACTGACACGCCTCAACAGCGAGCTCCAACAGCAACTTAAGGTCAGTCCTAGTTTGTGGTTACCAGTACCGTTTTTTTGTGCCAATACAGAGTGTGTCTGTCCGTGTGAACTTTATGATATTCCCCTGCCCTCCACCTCCCCTGGGAAACTGGAACGAGAAACCATCCCTGCAGGTCTTAGAGAGCGCAGCCTTCACATTAAACAGTTCAAACAAGGATGAGACTTTACGCTTCATTCCAGCTGCGGCCACGGGAGTGTGGTATTGTTTGTCATAATATTTTTCTCAAGATCTCCCAGTTGTGTTGGACAAGTTGAACTCTTCTCATTTGCATCTGAGAGCAAAAACTCCCGCGAGCCCAAGTCGGTGAAAAGGCCCAAGCTCAAGTGTCTGCCCCCCTGCTCATCACTCATAGCTGAACTAATGGCAAAGACTTGGCTGTTTGCGTTGGGGATGCGCCTGTGGCACACACACTCGCATTACAAACACATGCTGCATGCCTGCCATTCTCCTTGTAAGCCATCCAAGAGTGAAACCTTCACGCTCACATGGAAGGCTTTTATAGCTGTAATACAACAGAGCCCAAAGAATAAACACCAGAAAAAGAGCTGGCTGTTTTCGTGTTATTCTCAAGTAGAATGCAATTTAGAGGCTTGTTTTTTGTTTTTTTTTTCCTTTTCTTTTAAATTTTCTTCTTCAGTTTGCAAAAGGTCATCTGGGATGATATATATTCATTCTACGTCCTCGAAGCATCCGAGGAATTCTGCAGAGAAATGCACATGTGTCTTTATATAGACGCGGGGCGAACCGAAATACCAAACAGCCACTGGCACTCACAACTGTCTTCCTTAAAAAGCAGCCTGGGGGACCAGGGCGTGCAGATACAGCTGAGTGTGTGAGCGGCTGCAGAAACAGTCTCCACAGAAAGGGAGTTCTTAACCTTTCACTGAAATCAGATCAGGGACGACTGACTATTCTGCCGTTTCACCCAGCATCAGTGTCTCCTGACCAAAAAGAAAGAAGTGGGCTTGGCGTCTCTTCATCCGTTCATTTAAAACGAATGTGCCTGGTCCTGTAAATGCTGCACATGTGCCACGTGATAGTTTCTCAGGTGAGGAGATGTGTTTTTTTTTGTTGTTGTAAAACCTCAGAACACATCTCGCATATTTTAGGGTATCCTAAACATTACACGTCCTTTTTAAGAGGATTAACCTGGTTGCATGGCACTGATACTCCAGCAGTTAGGCGATCAGCTGGAGGCTGCTACACATGCTTGTGTTAACCGTGTGTAACCAGGTCTCTCCTGATCGCCCCCCGCTGAGCTGGGAGCGGGAGGTCAGGGCCTGGAGTCCACATCATAATTCACATAGTCTGTTCCACATTTCACTCTCACTGAATTGACCTCATGGCCTCTCCTCTCGTGCTACTTTTAGGACAAACGTACCGTATATGGTTTTTGGTTTGTTTTTTTTGTGGTATGACGAACATTGCAGCGTTTCGGGAGCGCTGGCAGGGTTGTGTTCTTGACCGTCGTCACCGCAGCAAACAAAACAAACACTGTTATTAGCGCCTGAGGTGCGTCTCCTGCCCAGACGGCAGTAATCAGGACTCATGTTTTGTTTTGGTCTCCTGCAGGTGGTTCACCAGGAGAGAGTCACCTTGGAGTGCCAGCTGGAGCTCCTGCGGCCTGTGACCTCCACTTGACCAAGCCCCCGGTGGTTGGTCCGGGTCACGTTGCCAAGCCCCGTCACTGGAACGCCAGCAGTTTCTCTATTGAAGTCAAAACGTTTGAGCCAGGATATAGGAAGTATTTTTTTCCCCCCTCTTGAATAGTGTATAAAGGGCTGATACTGGAAGCAGAATTGTATTGACTCAACAAACAGGGATGTAACATTTCCTGCCCTTCATTCGTTTGTTACTTTTAAGGATGTTTTGCATAATTAAACCATGTATTTTTCTAAATCATTGTTTATTATGCTCATGTAAATGATCATGTTTTCTATTGTGACATGCTAACTTATTTTTTCTCTTGATTTCCTGGTAGTTTCTGCATATCAATCTTAATTTGTTTACAGCACATGTGATAGTTTGCACACAAGGCCGTGAGTCCCATAAGTGTTTGTGTTCTCTGGTAATCATGAGAACTATAAGCCTCTCTATTTTTAACACACTGTGCATTTCATTTGCATCTACACGCGTTGCAGAGAGCAAGAGATGGTGCTACAGATTCCCTTTTCACTATTCTGCTGTTTGCACTTATTAAAATACACATTTGTACTGTTGGGATCAACACTGACGAAGACCACGTTAGATATGGGATGAATTTGGTCTAGCTGCACATTTAAGTGCACAGAATGTGTCTGTAGAACAAAAGCGGCGACTCTTGTGGTCGCCGGGCCACCGACGAATGTTGACACTTTTGACGCAGGATTTGTATGAAACATGTACATTTTACTTGAAAAGTTGCTCCATCTTTAATTTCAACCTTGACTCTCTGGAAACAGCTTTTTTTTTAATCCCTCCATTCTTTATCATATTTTCTGAAGACCATCCATACTGTCATGATATTTACTTTACAAAACATGAGTGGTTTCAAAAAAGAAATGGCACAACATCCCACAGCTTGTTAAGATAGATTGTGAGATGTTGTGCCACTAAGCTTGCTTCAGACCATTAATTACACATGACTTGTTGGATTGAAGGGATGAGATGGATGAAAGACATGATGGCATGAATGAAACTGCATGTTTGGTCAAATGTGAGTGCTGGACTGTAAGTTAACCTGAAATCCTGCACAACTGAGCTCTGGGCTTCAGATGCACATGAAACTGGTCAATAAAGTTGTCTATTTTTATTCCTCCAATGATCCTTTTTGTTCAAACCACGGAAGGATATATTTCCGTTTTCACTTTGGTGAAACTTTGACCTACTGCTCACCCTGTAAAACTTTTCCATAAAATGCTTATATGATGTGTTTTCTGAAACAAATGCACAACAACAACTAAAATTTGGATTTATTTCCAGAAACTGCAGGATTATTATATCAGACCACCAAACAGAGCTCAAACAGAGTCACAATCCTGCAGCAATCACGAAACAGCTGCTCTTTCTCAAGACAAATACAACCCCAGGGGTCAAGCTGACGGTCCATGGCCGAGATGGCCGAAGTCCCAGACCAAAAATACATACTTGGCTCTCATTTCAGAAACCTTGGACACTGATTGGCGCATTTCTTAAATTCACTCCTCTGCTCACAACCAAGAAAGCACTACATTCAGGCATTTTTCTCCCAAAATATCTTTTAGCTTCGTCCTACACACATGTAAATATTTAGACAAATGTGTTGCTACCCTTTCATTAAAGAAAGAAAATCCCACAATGGTCACTGAAAGAATTTGAAACGAATTTACTGAAAATTGACCAATGAAAATCAGACACTGATTTATTGATAATAAAAATGAAAAAAAAAACTGGCCTCAACAAATTTAGTTGGTGTCCCCAGAAAAGATTGAAATAATTTGACCGTAGTGACATGACTAATTAAAAGTGTTCACTGCTGTTTGCTTTGATGGTGTTCTAACCCTGAACATGGACCCAGGAAAACAAAGGAGAGCGTTGGCTGAGGACATCAAAAAGAAAATTATAGACAGGCATGTTAAAGGTCGCGGTTATAAGTCTCCGAGCAGCTCGATGCTCGTTTAACTGACTGTAGCCAACCTGACCAGACTTTGCCACAAGAGGAAGATTGATGCAAAGTGAAGAGATGGATTAGATGAATGACGACCAAAGAGCCACAAACAACTTGCAAAGCGATTCAAGGTGAACTCCAAGTTCACGGGACATCAGTGTCAGATCACACCGTCCATCACCGTTTGAGCCAAAGTGGACTTAATGGAAGATGATCGAGGAGGACTTCACTGTTGAACACAAAATCTTCAAAGAGCCAGATTGAAATTCCTCAAAATGCATATTGACAAACCACAAAGCTTCTGGGAAAATGAGACAAAATGAAGCGTCACGTCAGCTCTATGTTCACAAATGCAAAACGTATTTATTCAAAGAAAAGAGCAGTGTAGCAACTACGCAGTATGGAGGCTTGGTCGTGCTCCGGGGCTGCATATCTATTTCTGGCACAAGGTGTATTGAATCTGTACAGAATTTAATGAAAAGTCAAGAGAATCAAGCTATTCTGGAGGGAAATGTGCTGCCCAGTGTAAGAAACCCTGGTGTCAGATACAGGTCATAGGTCTTCCAACAGGACAATGACCCAAAACACACATAAAACACCCAAGAATGACCACGAACAAAACATGGGACTATTCTGAAGCCTTGTCCCATCAGATCTGTTACGAGGGGTGAGTGTAGTATTCCTCAACGTAGAACTCAGTTTGGCAGCTCTTCTTTTTCCTGTGTGGCCATGGGTCAGTGGAATGTCCTTCCCACAGAACTTATTCTATGTACAAATCCTCACACATTCTCATGCTTGTCAAAGCGCTGGTTGCTAAGTAAGCAAGTTTGCACACATTGTTGAGTATTATGTGAGTGTGTGTATGTGTCTGGTTATGAGTGTGGTTGAGGATGAGGATGATTTTTATCTGTGTATTGTATGTGTATGTGTTTGAATGTGTGATGACAGTGAGAGAGAGTGTATGTGCTGTTGGTCTCTATTGTGCACTTTATGATTTGGCGCTCTTGTTTCCGTGCTTTTATTTATTAGTGCATTCTGTCAAATTTTTTAATATTATGGTTATTATGTCTTATTTCAATTAATCTTAATATTGTATCTGCTTAGCACTTTACCTGCCCAGGGACTACAGGCGGAAATTAGCAATTGTTGCTATAACCTGGCTCAAAGCATCTCTTCTTGTTTTACAAGAATAATGTTTTTTTTGTGCATTATCCCTGTTTTAAATAAATAAATTCAAATTCAAAAAAAGCCCTGATCCTAAATCCTTCTGAACATCTGTAGAAAAAGCTGAAACATTTAGTCTGGAGAAGACACCCTTGAACCCTGAGACAGCTGAGAGGTGGACCAAAACACCTGTCTGCAGGTGCAGATGTCTCACTGAGAGGCACAGAAATCTGCCTTTAAAGGTCGTGCAGCTGAATATAAAGTTGAAGGTCTCATTAAATTGGATCTCTCAGACCAAAAACAATAGCATCTTAATTCATATCCTTGAAAACATCTGTGTGAGAGTTTCTTAAGAGTTCAAGTCTGTGCTTGGTTCTGGGAAAGTTTACACCAAATACTTGCTTGTCCTTGAACAATCATTTCGTGCTGAATATGGTGTAATTCTATTTTGTGTACATATTCTGTTGAAGTTGCCATCATTGTAATTAAAAACTGTTTTCGGTTTGTTACTGGTGTGTCAAAAACTTTTGGCGTGTCATGTTTGTTGTTTCTTCTGGAAACAGCTGCATGTGAAACATTTTGAGGATATAAAAAGTGTTTCTTGGGAACTGAAATCACGGGACAGCTTTTTTTCCTCTCTCTCTCTCTCTCTCTCTCTCTTCCTAATGAGAGAGCAAAGTGAAAGTGGGTCTTGATCTGCTCGAGCTGCCGGAAGTGTCTGCCCGTATGAGGGCGGACCAGATTGCTCCCACATCTGAGGAAATGAGGGGAGAATGATAAACGAGTCGGAGTGAGTTACACTTGGGTCTGGGAGACGGGCCTGGCAGACGGCAGCGAGGCGCTTGGAATTTCTCGGTGCCATAACCAATATTTTGCCACAGTTTACGTACGTGTCGGTACCTGCCGGGTCAACCTCCAGCGTCTCCTTCGTGGTTGTAGGTTTTGTTTCAACTTCTACCCCCAGGAGAGGAGGGCGTGCAGTCATTATATCAGGTGACTTAACTGGGAGCCAATCTGGCTGAACTATAAATACCACTTTAAAGTGTTTGCATTGCATCTCAAGATGACAGCTGAGCCTGATGAGGAAACTACTATATGTCAGCTGTGAGATGTCTCTAAGTATACGCCTGCTTAATATAATTACCATCTAGCTATCACTGACTTAAAATGTTCACATGGTTCATTATTGTGCTAGTTCGGGCTCTGAGAGAACCGGGCTCCTCCATCTCCACATGTCACACCATTCAAGTCACTAAAGTGCACTGACATGTCATCAAATTAAATGAGGAATATACTGTACATGAACACCTTATTAAGTTCAGTGAAGACTAAATGTGTCTATACATATTTCCCATGGTGGCTATGATCAAGCCAAGCCCTCCCAACAAAGATTATCAGCTTTTATCTGTTTAAGTTCGCCCTTTTGTTGCAGCGACATTACTCAAAGATGACGGCATACGTCGCTTCTCTTGTCCCTCTTTTGTCCCCAGCTGGGCTTTGCAAAGGTTTGCACTTCTGGTGTGGACATTAGATAGGCCACAGGATGAGCTTTGGGACCGTCACCTCAGTCGATTCTGGCCCCGTCAGCTGGTGGGATTTAGCTAAAGCCTCATTCAGCAAATGTGAATGTAGCTCAGCTCCGGCTGTCGGGCCCACACGCAGAACTGAAAGCAGAGGCAGAGATGCGACATACGAGAGGTTTAACGGGTCGAGATCTCCGGAGCATTTTCAGCTAATTAAACTGTAAAAGCTGTCATCTTTGTCCAATTACCAATTGTGCAGCATCTCCATTTTTTTTGTTGTCCGAAATCACTTTGTACCTCTGAAAATCTTCTCCTTTTCAAAGAGTTGGAGTGTAATAACAGTATCCCCATCACAGACTCTATAATGACTATAATCTTCATCGTTCGATTATCATTTCCTGAACAAGATGTCAGAAAAATAGGAAAAAAGGCATCATAGACAGCTGCCCAAACCAGATGTGGTTCACCAACATTTCAACACCCCAAATTAGTCCATTTACAGTAGGAGAAAAAGGCAAGGATCAATTCAGTCATTCATTAATTTTCAAGGAAGTTGTTGTGGGAGCATTATCAAGAAAATTCCCCTCAGATCTCTCGTTAATGACGTGTTTGTAGGCTACAAAGATATGCTGAGTCGATGGAAAGTTATACACTGCGTCCAACAGTCCACTAACATGACCGTTGAGACATTTTGTTGATCTCTTACATGTGACTGAACAGGATACACGAGGGTATGAGAAATGAATAAATAATAATAAAATTGTACTGTAAGGAATTTAGGGAAATAAATGACTAAATCAGTTTAAAAGCTGTTTGAAAGTTGGAAGTATAGCAGATAAATGTGGATGGCTTAGATCTTAAATGGTGAATGGTGGCAACACATCCGAGTCTGAATGGATGTTATTAACACACTCATGGGAGTAACCCATCCTGCGGGCAGTGATACACCCCCATATTGTCAAAGATGTGTTTGTTTCACTCTTTGCCAACAACAGCCTGGTCTCTTCATCGTTTGAATGTGAAACTCAAAGTCTCTTTCTTTTTTATTTCCAAAACAACTGCGGCCTCGTTCAACCACAGAGCCTGTGTCTACTGTCTTTTTGTCCGTCTGACGGTGGTTTCCACAGTTCTCCTCCTGAGCCTACATAGCGCCCTGGTCACGGTGGCATGATTATTTCTCACCGCATGACGGATCAGAAGCCATGTGTACCCATAGACAGCCTCTTGTCTTGGCCTTGACACATTTTGCCTGGACTCCCTGAATGTTTTCACAATATTATCCACTGCAGAGGCTGGAGGACCGAACCTCCTCGCACTTTTCACACTGAGGAATCATTTCTTTGAAATATTCAGTCTGCACAAACCTTTTAACCACAGCCTTTTTGAAAGAGTAAAGGTATTTTACAAACCTAATAGTACACGAGTACCAGAAGCAGGTTTTATGTGCACCATGCCAAACAAATACTTATTTAATTATATTTGTTACAATAATAATAAATATATGGAATTCACTGCCTCTGCATTAATAATAATAATAATAATAATAATAATAATAATAATAATAATAATAATAATAATAATAATAATAATAATACTTTTTAATTATTTAAAATATCATTTAAGTATATAATAATAATATGAATCTATAATATAATGTCAATTATATAATATAATATATTTATTGTTTATAATATAATATTTATAGTATATTTATGTATTTATATTTAGTATAATATTATTTTAAATTATTCAAAAAATGTAATAAATAATTAATTTAAATAATAAAGAAAAGGCCACATGGTCTAATATATTATGCACCATCTTTGATTATAGCCTGCACACTCAAATGTATCATCATCACAATAACCTTATGCAGGATTACATTTATTTGCCCCAAATTTGCATTCATTTTTCAGCAAAAGTCTGTTTTGTTGATGAAAGAGTTTGTACTACAGACATTAGCTGTGAGGAGTTTTAACCTCATTCACTGTTCTTCTTTCTGTGACACCCATCACCCTGGAACAAGTCACTCTGGACTCATTAGGCCACATGACCCTTTTCCTTTGTTCCAGAGTCCAGTCTTTGTTCCTTCGAGCATATGGATTTTTTTTAATCAGCCTCAGTGAAGCTGTACAGCTGTTTAGCCCCAGGGCCTTGAGTTTTCTTCACATCGTCTGAGTGAAAAAGCTCTTTCTGTAAATATTCTATTCATTTAGTTCAACTGCATCTCGCCAAGTGTTTTAAAGGACCTCTGATCATGTACATCAAAGGTGATCCTGTAGAACACTACCCTTCCAGGTTCTAATAATAACTCGGCCAGTTTTTAACCCAACGTTTGTATTTCAGCGATTTCCTTAGTCGCTTTGTTTGCATTAAGAAAGCCATTAATTTCACCCTGATGAATAACTTTTCCATGACTACAGATGTCTCTTCTGGGGTAGTTATTAAAGAAATATCTGACTGCAGTACTTTTCCAATAAGAGGCTGTTACTTGTTTACTTAGTTAAGTTCAGGAGGTTGCTTCTCATTTCTCCTGCCCGTTGTTCCGCAGTCTACTTTGTTTATGCATTTAAATTCACTTGTTCATTCGTGTTTACGTATAGTGAATGAAGCTGAAGAAGATTTTGTTTAATTGGTTGTCATCATCCCAAGTATCCTCTCCTCCCATCTGGCCTCTCTCACCTTGGTGAAGACTGGTTGAAATGATAAAATGATTAGGTCTACATAACTTTTTTCATAGTACAATAAGAAGTGCCAAACACCTGTGAACATCTGCAGAAACCAGCCACATCATACAATATACTGACTTACATGTTTACAAGGGCACAGTAAAGATTGTGGTAGGTACTATATAATATTTACTGTGTTCATAAATAGTATCTGATAATGGATTGCAAAAACAGCCTATGTTTTTGGTGGATGCTCCTTTTACAATACTGATGCATTACAAATGTTGTATCATTCTCTCATACTACCATACTGTGTGGAGATTTGGGGGAATTCATACAAAACAATCATGAATCCAATTATTTTGCTTCAAAAAAGAGCAATCAAAGTTATCAACAGATACGGTTATCAGGAACCAACAAATAAATTATTTATTAATTGTCAGATGCTCAAATTTAATGAACTTGTTGATTTCAAAATATCACTGTTGATGTACAAGGCTTATAAATAATCTGTTTCCACACTGTATCCAGAAGCTGTTTCAGCAAAGACAAAGTGCATATGAACTGAGAGGAATATATGTTCACAAAAACAAGGAACAGAACGGATGTCAAACATAGATGTTCATGGGGTTAATCTGTGGAATGTTTTGGAAATGGAAATTAAAGAGTGCAGTACATACCAAATATTTAAAATATTGAAGAACAAGATGCTCATTAAGAATGATCATATTGTATGAGTGTTTGTGTAAGTGTCGGAACTTAAATAGATAATAGGTCTATGCAGTATATTGAATGTTTTCAATATACAAAAAGTATATGAGAAGTTTTTTTTTAATTGATTTACAGTTCTGTATCGGTATATGTAGGAGTTGACCGATATTGATTATAAACGGGTAGGCGTAATAAGCTAAGCTTCAGCCTACACCTTTTTGGTCTTGTTTTAATGCAATATCAACATTAACTTCATGTCTATTTGTTGTTTTCTTTTCTTTCATTTCTTTTTATATTTGAATTGTTATTTTGGAAATGACCAAAATAAACAAACAACCAATCATGGCATACAGACTAAAGAAGCAGGTTTATACCTAATGTTGAATTGTTAAAGATAATTAAAGATATTATCATAATAGCAGTAGGATGGAAACCACCATACACGCTTAACAACTCCCATTGGTATCTGACTTTTCTTGACATTATCTATCTGGAAATATCTACAGCCCGAATCCATAATGCAAAACAACAAAATATTTTATTTTGGTATATGGCAGCAGGTAAAATGTTTTGCCTTTGTTTTATTTTGTCCTTTGTTCTATTATCTTTGTATTATCTTTTTTTTTTCTTTATTAGGGCCCGAGCACTGACAGTGCGAAGGCCCTATTGTATCTGTAGGAATTTTTGTTTTTCCTTCTTCCGACGAAATGAGGGCCTTTTTGCCCCCCTAAACATGCCCCAAAAGTCACCAAATTTTGCACGCAATTTTGCAGGCCTGGCGAAAAATTTGATATTTAATAGTTTGCATTAATGGGAGTGGCCTAATGGCTCAACAGCGCCCCCTAGAAAACTTTGTGCCTCAAGCCCCACAATACGGTTTGACGTACATGCACGAAAATCAGTACACACCTGTATCATGTCACAACTTAAAGAAAAGTCTCTTGGCACCATGGCCGAAACCGAACAGGAAGTCGGCCATTTTGAATTAATCGTGTCATTTTGGCGCAATTTATGCCATTTCTTCGGCTGTTTCTTCTCCCGAACCGTAACGTGCACCCAGGTGTGTTATACATCAAAATGTGCGTCTGGACCCTGTGACGATCGGCATTACTTTTCAAAAGCAGTCAAAAGCGTTACTGTGGCGACGATAGACGCCAAAAAGCGCGCCCACCCTTCATCTGATTGGTCCATATTTGATAGTTCCTACTTTCTGCCATAACTTTTGAATGGTTTGATATAAAGACTCGTGGGTGGTGTCATCGGAATCGGTTTTGAGTCCTTGAACATAATTGGTGCAAATCAGCCCCGCCCCTTCATCTGATTGGTCCATATTTGACTGTCCCTATTTTCTGCCATAACTTTTGAATGGTTTGACATAAAGAGTCATGGGGGTGGTGTCATCGGACTTCGTTTTGAGTCCTTGACCTTTATTGGTGGAAATTGCCCGGGCGAGGGCCCGTTCATCGCTGCTTGCAGCTTTAATTATTAATTGTTTTCATGGAATGCTTAGGTCCAAGAGGTGGGTTTGGAAGGGTGTGAGAATATGTGTTAATGTAGAGTAGCTGATGTACTGCATCAGCTAATGGGGATCCTAATCAATTCATAAATTCATAAAGGTTTGTTTAACATCATTGTGGATGCCACCGTTGATAATAAGAAAATCATGAAAAATAAATAAAAACATTTGATCACAAAAAAAAAAGATAATTAAAGATAATTTAATCAGCTGTACACGTTCCCTCTTCTTGTTTTAATCCTTGTTCCGTGGTTTTTCCCAGCATTGTGTCATATAACGCAATCCTAACACTTCACGCCCCGGGAGGAGCATCACAGGGACCGCCGGGCGGTTCCGCGGTGGCTGCGGATCCACAACGACTCCTCGTCCACAAATCCCCGAAGCTCCACCCCTGGTCTTCCTCCAGACCTTCTTTTTTAAAAACCACCTCTACTTTGGAGCAGTAAAAAAAAAAACCCAGCAGCATCGGGGCAGCAGATGACCCGGCGCAGCGGCTCGGAGCACAGCAGCAGTCCCCTGTACCGGAGGAGAGGATGGGGGGCATCACCGGCCGCAGCTGAACTCACCGCAGCCGGAGCAGCGGCCGCGGGGACAACTTCTGCCAGGATTTAACACCCGGTCCCAAACAACCATGCCGTTCGCTAAAAGAGTCGTGGAGCCCCAGTTGCTGTGCAGGTACCGGGTCCCGAACGAGGAGGGTGCGGTGTTCGAGGACCTGGTGTCCATCAGTAACGCGGCTCTGTCCCGGAGCCTGCGGCAGCTGTCGGACCTGGCCAGGCACGCCTGCTCCATCTTCCAGGAGCTGGAGCGGGACCTGGCGTCCACGCAGCAGCGGGTCCGCGGGCTGCAGGGCAAGATCAGCCGGCTGCAGCACGGCTGCTCCGAGCTGGACCCCAAGCAGGAGGCAGTGCGTGAGTACTCACAGCTTTTACCTGCTTCTTATTTTACCTGTGCGCGGAGACGTCGCTCTCCAGGTTTTTTTTAAAAAAAGTCAAAAATGACGTATTTAAATAAAGTTTGCCAAAAGTAGCACAGGCGTTACAATTACATCACTACAAGACTGAAAGTACACGGCACGGTGTAGATATACAGTACTAAAGCCTGAATTATGGTTCCGTATTAAATCGACGCAGAACCTACGCCGTAGGGTACGCAGCGACGCGCACCACGCCGTAGGCTCTGCGTTGGTGTAACGCGGAACCATAAATCAGCCTTGAGTTGTAGCGTCGCCGTCAAGTTTGTGCGCGTCCGTCCCCGCGGAGGGGCGTGTGACAGTCTGGTCGTGTCCGGTCCTCCTGCCATCAGACAGTTATTACATTACTATTACCACCACAGTAAGAGCTTTATTCCCCCTTCTTCCAACCAACAGGTAACATTTCAGGTGACTTCGTCCACAGGTGTCGTGCCAAAAAGTGATTGCCTGCCAGAATCTGATTTCTCCCCTGAAAATGGGTATTTTTACCTGCCAAAAATTGATTGAAGGTCAAATACAGTTAATGAAAGGTTGTTTCTACTTAAATGTGATTTGATCTCATTCTTGAGCTTCATAGTATAAATACTAGAGCTCACAGGATTGCTTTTAACTCTTTTAAAGGACCATTACAACACAAAATAGGCATGCATTTTCACCTGCCAAAAATTGATTGAAGGCCAAATACAGTTAACGAAAAGTTGTTTCTGCCTAAATATGACTTGAGCTTCATAATCTGAAAATCTGACGTTTTAGCGCTATCGTTCAACGGGCTGCTGTGCGCGCTCCCGCGGCCAGAAATCAGAAGAAATCAGATTCTGGCAGGAAATCACTTTTTGTCACAACACCTGGTCGCGCGAGGGGCGCGCGCGTTCACCTGCGTCTTTCTATGTGACTTCAGAAGAGCCGACATGTCGGCGTCTTTGAACCCGCCGCCTCGGCGTGGTCTGCTCGTGGAGGATTTGAAACCAACCCTTTTCTCTGCTCTGCGTTGTTTCCTGAACTTTGCCTGGCCGCTGGAGCAGGAATCCACCATGACCCGGTGACGCAGCGTGCGGCCGGGGGGCGAGGAGATATCTGCGTGCGTGTTCTCCTGCGACCCCCCCAGCCGCAGAAGCCCCTCCATCCCCGGAAAGGTTATACCCCGGTGGATTTAGCTTAGGTTCAGCAAGTCCTCGCATGTTCCCCAGACCTCGCTTCCTGTGGTCTGGGAATGGGTAATTTTCCCTGAAGGTATTTATGTGCGGGATGGAAAGCTGCCTGCCACATAAAAAAAGAAAGGGGGGGTGGGGGGAGAGAAAAACGACCACTCTTAAACCGTATTGATGCTGTCAGCAGAGACACTCACCAAAAGCTTATAAATCTTGCCTGAGACCAGTTCAAGTGCTGGTGATCTATTTTAACTGTTTTATTTTTAAATTAAATTGTAAATACACAGCATTTATAGCACCTTTCTGGTCATAGTGACCAGTCAAAGACCTCTGTGATCAATCTCTGTCATTCATCTGCACAGATTTGCAGTTTGGATCTAAGCAGTGTTTTGCCTAACACACATACACAATCATGTGGGGATCAGCATCTTGTCCAAGGACACTCCGACATGCAGATGGCGGGCCAGAAATAGAACCGGCAATCTTCTGATTTGCACACAACTGCTGCTTAATATAGTCGATATAGTGACGCTGTAATCAGAGCTACACTTTCAAATGAACTGCTCTCCGTCCAGTCATGCCGCCGACTGTGGAGCGGACTACAAAGTGCTGCATTAGACATCATTTAACTACAAATGTATATCACCGTATCAGGCAGTTCAGGAGATCTTCCGCGTAGAGACTCGAGTGAACCCCATTTCACCCCATGAAGCCTAATTGCTCTTAATTGTGCTTTTCATATGAATGGTGTCATGCAGCAGCAGTGCTGCCCTCTCATCTGAATGAAAGCTGATGTAAATGGAGCAGTGTAAGGCATGAAGACCTGGGGGGGCGGCGGGGGTCAATCGCAGGAGAATGACTCTGCCACACGCTGAAAAATGCTGAGGCAGATGTTAACCCTTTCGTTGAGGTATGACGAATGCTGTCCCATTGAAGCACCCTGCTGGTTGCTATGACAGTCTGATGGTAAATTGGATGGATATCATTTGAGCTGATGTTTAATGCCCTCTGATGAAATCAAATTTGCATGTATGTATGTTTACAAACCCTGGATGAGGTGTTTACTCATGTGGGTGTGAATATGTGAGCTACAAGTGTAGTTTCTGTCACGTTTGGTTCATCTCATGTTGAGCTTTTTATACTCTCTCAGTTATTCAGGAAATGCAAGACGTGTAGAAGCTGTCTAGGCAGTTGGCAGAAGCTGCTGGCACTTAACTAAGCATTTGACAATGTTTCTGCATAGATAAATAATACACTTTTGGCAGTTAGGAGATAAAGGTTTATAGTGTCTTACATCATCTGGAATTCTCTAGGAAAAGGAAAAAACACCAGGCGCCTGGCAAATATCCCTGCTCTCCGTGTTTGGACAGCTCTCTTCTGACACCCCATCAACGTCAGTCCTGGACTCCCATCAGAGCTCTGCAGGCAGACCGGGCCATGTAGCGTAGTCCCATGTTAGAGCACTTTACTGGGTTTTGAGTTACGCTGGCTCCATGTGGAAGGGGGAACTGTAATAGCTGCGGCGGCAAGCGGCCGCGTAGCTTTTCCTAGTCCAGGAGCACATGGCTGGCAATCCAAACACATTCCTCGTAGCGGCTGCATCAGGGACCGCCACACAACACCAGACAGCGAGAAGCAGCAGTCCCAGGAACCAGGCTGAGCAGCAACCAAGGGAGTAATGATTCCTCACCTCTCCGGGACCCTTGTCGTCTGGCGTATGGATGCAGGACGGAAATCGTCATAAATCTGTAACGCAGCTTTGTACGGCATAAACAGTCGGAGAAACAGAAACTGTGAAAGGCAGGCGAATTTCTTTGGCATTAGAAGGTTTCCTTCCTGCCTGTTCAGAATCAAAATAATATTGTAATCTCTCAAAAAATATGTTCACCCAGCATGAACAGCCCTGATCAATACGCTTTTATCTTTCAGGTAAACCCACTTCTCTTACAATTTAGCTGGACACATGTGTTTCTTGCAAACAAGTGCGCAACATTTACAGTTGACAAATACAGGAGATTTTACTCGACTCAGATTAATTTTCTGACAGATTTGCTTGGGTTGAAATCGGTATTATTGAATATTGTTATATTTGGAGCAGATGAATACAGTCGTCCTGCGTGTTTCAGCTTACAGAAATCAGGTCACGCCGCCTGACACTCACTACAGCATTGTAAGGTTTTAGACGAGGGCCCTGCAGCAATTACAGTTCCTCCCCATTGTGTTCAGAAGGGCTTTCTGCTTTTCTCCGCGCCGGTTCAAAACCCACAAAAGCAGTCTATGATAAAAGATTGAGCTCTGGCTATTCATGCTTTGCCGTTACCAGGTTTCCCCGTGTTTTGATTTCAGCCCAGTCTTCTAGCAAAGCGCATTCATGCACCTCTGAGAGCTTCGCAGCCCGGAGTTCCCCTGCGTGGACAGTGAATGAAAATCACCTCTGCTGCTTTCTGCTCCAGCAATAGCTCGCTGGCAGTCTTTCCCTTCATTGCATTTCATTGACCCAGCCTGTCCATTACTGGGGCTTTGGCGTTCTGAGTAAATGTCCCGCATTGACGAGTCAATGCAGGACCCCGTTCGTGGTCAATATGTATACGTCGATGCTGGTGCATCAGATGATGTATGTTTCAGCTCCTGGAATCAGTTGTTGTGGGTTTTTTTTGTCAGCAGAGGTCTTTCACGTCTTTATTAATAAAGTTGCTGAGTTAAAATAGATTAAAGGAACAGACTTGAACAAAGACTTTTAATAACTCACTCAAAGAAAGGAAATGCACCGGGGTAACTGGAATTAAAAGCCTCTGGCACGCTTCTCTCTTTCATTACCAGAGTCATTGGCATATTTCTGCAGGTCCAGACAACCTGCCACTGATATACTAGCCTTGCTAATTATAGTGCAGATTTCAAAGACTGCTCACTCGTTCCTGCAGCCGCCCCTTCCCAGACAGGCTCTCAGAAAACCTAGACAGCCTTGATGCTGCAACTTGTTTCCATTCGGCTGATAAACAGTGGATGTAATTATTTTCTTCTTCAACTCAGATTTCCTTTTTTTTTTTATATCCGAGCATGCCAAAACATTACCAATCTTTAAACATGACAACGTCTTTTTCATCACTGGAAGTGCTCGATTAGCCGAGCGTTCACCTCAGCGCCTCGTCCTCCGGCGGGTCGTCTGACCTGCAGGGGAAGCGCCTTCAGCAGAACATTTCCATCAACTCCAGCATTCCAGAGAGCCAGTGGCCAGGAAACCACAATGCTCGCTTGCACTTCTGAGACCTTGCACCCCACACATGCTCTCTAAAATTGGGCTGCAGAGCCGGTGTCATTAGAGGGGATGGAGGGGAGAAAGAAACCGGAGATTTGTGTTTGTTTATGAATGGAAACGTTTTGTTCCAATGAAGGTGAAGGCTTTTCATTACGCTGCTCGGGGAAATGTGTGACTTATTACACCTTACATTCTTGTGGTGGGACCCTCCGCGAGAGCTACACACCCACCTCAACTCCCTCTGCTGTTGGGCTTATGCATATTTAATAACACATTTGCATTCGGGGCCTTTCCAGCAGCACATATCAGGGAGAAAATGTTCTGTTTTTGTGGAATCGAACTCCTTCAGATGATACCTTTGAGTCTGATGCTGGCACGGGGCGAGCGTTTTTAAGGAGTCAGCAGCAACGATAAGATATTCCCTTACTTTGACATGAGTGAGCGTGTCTACACACACACACACTTATTAAATGAATTTCCTGCGCAGTCATTACTCTCAGTGGAGTGTGGGTGTGGGCTGAGGCTCCAGCGGGACAATTAAAGCCTGTCCTGAAGTGGAGGTGGAGGGAGGGGAGAGCCATCTACCCGTGACCTCAAAAGGCTGCTGACCTCACAAAACAACACAAAAGAGCAAACACGACCGCCCCCATTTTGCTTATCACTCACCCTCTAAAGACTTGACTGGCCAATTAAGAGTTGATTTAAAGTTTGACACGGCACTGGATGGAGGAGGTCAGCAGACCTGTTCTGATTGATCTGTCGGGGTTAACTCCGTTTGGTAAACAAAGCTTTTTTTTTTTTTTTTATTTTCACTCGTGACTGGAGATGAACCGAGCCATGAAAAGCTCCTTAACTCCGTCTATCTGAGATGACCCAGGTTAAATTACCTCTTTGAGCGGCAGCATAATCAGCTGAGCCGCTGTATCGGTGATTTCACCACCGTGACCCGTGCTGCCTGTATCTGCACATTTTAGGGATCCACCTCAAAGAAAACCAGAGCAAGAGAGCAAGTCTCTGGTTTCTGGTTCCTTCATCGCCTCTTCTGTCTGCACCCGCATGCTGACTCTGAATGGAGCGGCTCAAACGATGGCATTTCCTCCAAAGATCAAATAAACACACGTCTGACTAACTTCACTGTGGCGCACATTTTACAACACCTCGCCACATTCTTTTCCGTGGCAACCTGGAGAAATATTGACAACCCGGAGGGCCATAAAACCACTGCCTGCTGGTCTTTGTCTCACTGCCACCGGCCAGGAGCGTTTCCCTCCAGTCGTGTTGGATTCCTCGCTATCTTTAGATTGTCTTCACAGTATACGATATCCCACCCTGCTACCGCCGCCATCTCCAAGGCGGACTTAAATGTTACGCAACGGCATTATGTCAAAGACATTGTATCTGGATCCTTGCAGGAAGAGGAGATAAAAAGTCAAATAAAGTTCTTATGAATGCTATTCTTAGTTCATGTGAATAGTTGGCTCCCTTTGTTAAGAGAGATTAGTCAGAAAAGATAAAGTATCTTAAACGGTGAGTCATAGCTTCAAAAAAAGGAAAAAAATTCTGGGTGGTAAATCCTCCCAGAAAGTTCACTCTTGCAGAGAACAGCGTAGGATAACTTCTCAGCGTCTGCAACAAAACACATAAATAACAAAAACAATAGCTTAAGTCTGAAAAGACTGGATAATGGAGAAAAATGTGATTTAAAAGCGCTTGAAGTCAGGAAACACGTGTGATTATAGGAGTCTCTGCCATGCAGGTGTTTAGACTGGGATCTGGGAGGAATGTGAACCCCCTCCACCTTAGCGCTGTGTAGAGGCACACGGGCCACATGGGCCCGTCGTTAAAGTTAAAAGAGGCTTTTTCGTCAATCATCGTACCATCGCCCAAGTGATGCAAAAATAAGCGGCACCTGTTGGATATGAGGGTGCGTGAGAACAGGCTCATCTGTTTAAACCTGATTGGGAGGCATCGTGCATGTGTGTGTGTGTGCTTTATTAAACCGGCCTTTCCCTCTCACATCATACCTTTCCCCGGCAGCAGGCACAAAATTTATGATGTGATTTAAAAAAAAAAAATTCATCTGTTTCAAACGCTTAAGAGTGTAAGAGGGAGGATTATGTGGTGTGTTTATCTGCTCGGCCTGAGCTGAAATGGTCACCATGTTCAGCCGCAGTAACATGCTGTTACCACTTTCTGAAGTTAACTAGCAGCGCTTTCAAATGAAAAGGAACACTTTATTCTTGTGTGAAGTCACGACCGACTTTTAATCGTCAAATCTGCATTTCAGAAGGAAACTAGAGGCGCTTGCATACTAACATTCTCTCATTTTGAATGTGCCACCAATTACAAATACAGCATCTCTTTTTACAAACCGGACCGAGCAAGGCGGAGAAGTTCTGCACCGGCATGCTGTCACATACACAAAACCTGCACTCCGGGACCAAGTAGAACCGGACATCTGCGTCACATGTGAAGTGGCCTGTGAATTAACCCCCCCCGACGTACTTTGACCGTGCCAGTCGCGTAACGCCTCATTTCGTTTTCTCCACCAAGACTTAGAAGTTCCCTAATTGGGCATCGAATTAAGGAAAACTCAAAAGAAGAAAAAATGCTGCATGCAAGCGATGTCTGCATCTGTTTTCTTCCACGTCACGTTGATGATGTAGAACATGTAAATCATCATCAAAACGTTTTTTGGGGGGTTGTGGGGTTGATAGATTTCAATGCCGTCTGTACTTTTGTGTTGCACAACTTGCCAGGATGTCGATTGCACTGAAGAAGCAGCCACACTAGTCACTAGAGAGGCTCCTCTCTAATTTCAAGCTGCAGTCCCCTCTCATGACCTTATCTGCTTCTTGTAACATCCTGCTGGCTTTCTGTTGTCACTGTGATTTACACTTTTAGTTCAAGCAGTCAAAAGCAGCCTTTAACCGACTGCTGGAGTGTTTTTGAACGGGCCCCAGTGACCTGGATGCAGAGGCCCCAGCGCTCCCGTCACTTCAGCGTCTCGTCACCTAGTTTTTTTGTTTGTTTTTTTCTCCAGTTTTGTCTCGTGAATTCGACCACATCAAAAAGTCAAAGGTTTCTACAAAACCAGAGAAATTCCAGTCCAATTTCAGAGTTCAAAGTTTAAAGCAGACTTGTAAGCTGAAAATACACCTGAGCGATTTCACAGGTGTGTGACATCAGCTGTGTGTTTCTGTTTTCTTTATTCAACAATATTGGCAACTTGGTGGCAACATTCGTCTAACTTTGGGCTCGGTAGCTAAAAATATTCACCCAGCACTTTACAACCTGCCGTATTTCCCAGAAATGACACCTACTGTGAACATACGGTGGAAGTCACAATAAGTGCAGGCTAGTTCTGTCTGGAAAACTCCAGCCTGCCCTTTTACTGACCTGATTTTGCAATGTTTTTCTGGTCTTTGCAAAGGAATGTAATCACCTCTGATATTGCGCAATATCCATTCATCTTTAAGGGGGTTGGATACAGTTGGACATCTCTGTTTAGGAGCTTCACTCTATCAAACAAACCTGGATGATCCAACTTTCCCTACTGTTATGATGTCGAACAGAAACCAGACCCAACTGACACTTTCCCATAATGCCTTAGTCCACAGAGAAGTCTGGTGCATATTTTGTCAACATGCAGGGTTGTGACAGGGTGATTTTACTAAGCCCGACTATCCACAGCTTTGGTACCTTAAATATATCCAAAGCCCACCTGAGTAGACAAAATCATGACAGATTTGATCCTCTGTTCAACTCTGGTCCTCCTTCCCAGCCGACCGAGCCGCCTGTGTGGACGTTGTGGTTAATGGGCTCGCACGTCGTTTGCTCTCAGCGTCAAAGACTGATCCTCTTGTATGCCAGAACACCGCCAGCATCAGCTAGTGATGCCTTTCACTCTGGTGGCTGGGCTGTGTGCGGAGCAGTTCTGCTCGAGGAAAGGCAGATAACCGTTTAGAGAGCAGAAACGGGTTTTGAGTCAGATGAATATCAGTTTTTTTTTCTTGGATATGGCGTAGATATCCCTCTCAGATATTAGATATCGTGCTCTGAAGCACACCAAAGTTCACCCCTCTTTGACTTTTGCTTCTCTTTCCTCCGTACCCTCCCCTTTTGGGACGACTCCCTGTTATCCACATTCATCTTTCATTCTTGCCAGTAATTTCTGTGCCTCCGCTCCCCCAGGCCATTTTCTGCTTTGTTCCTATCGTCTGAGTCCACCTCCTTTCGCTCTCTTTCAGTATCTAAGCTTCCCTCTCTACTACTCCCTCTCCTCTCAGTATCCCAGTTTCTTATTTTGGGCTTCAGCCGGTCCTGCTCCCAGCAGCCCCACTGGGGAGAGAGACCATCCTGCTATGGCAGCAAAAAAAGTGCCATGAAAATGGATGAGCTGCCCTCCATTGCGTTCTGCTTTTCAGATCGCAGTCCTCTGAAATAAATCTGTAAATCTGTTGGGTTTAATAATTGATTACGTTTCCCGGCGCTGATCGGTTTTGTTCCGTCTTCTTTAATGACAATACAGAATCCAAGCTTGATGGTTTCTGGGTTTTGTACAATCTCCCTGAAGCCAAGTGACTCACCACATGTCCCTCGGCCCAGTTTATTGATTCATTTGATTTCCCGGCAAATCCTTCCACTTTCATTGTGACTGTTGTTGCTGAGCTCCATAACACCAGACATGGGGAGGGTTTTACACAGCTTTTTGCTTTTTGATGTTTAATTATGAGCAAACAGGAAACTCTCGTTTATCATCGATCTATTCAGCGTCTTTCCAAGAAATGGTTTCCCACCCCGAAAGAAGAGATCCAGTTACCAATCTAAAGGCTGCACCCACTCTGAGGAGCTGGGACTGGAAGGGGACTTCCACTGATATCCGAGCGCTGAATGAGGTGCTGTATTGTTGCGACTATATAATGATGCCGTGGAAAAAGTCAAACCCTCAGACTCCTCCACTCCTCGGAGCGGCTTTATGCCTCTCCAGGACTGTCCAGAGCTGTCCCGCAGTTAAACTGCAGTGTAATTCTACCGTAACAAAGTGCAACCATGTTTACCATACACTTGTGAGGCCAAGAAGTAGCACAGCTCATCAGTCTTCAAGCGGAGGGCTCGAACCCTGTTATTGCGTGTCCTATAGCCTCTCATGATGGAAAGGGGAGAAGGGAAATAAAATTAAATGGTATCTTGGACAAACTCCGATTCATATCCTCCGTCAGAGCTGCTGTAGGTCTTTTGTGATCCTTTGCCCGGTCTGTTTTGGCAGCTACACCAGGCACCAAACATAGTAGAAAAAAAATTACTGTAACAGTTTATGCTTTATTTTCCATTATTACACTGTTAGTTGAGTCGTTTATTCTGGTTTTCTGGCTTTTCTGAGCAAGCAGCGCTCAAATCATTAAAAGTAGTGGCCAGCTTGTAAAAATGACTTGTGTATCTTGTGAAGAGGTCGGATAGTTGGAGCTTGCAGAATAGGACGGAGAGAAAATAACAAAAACAAAACAAAGGACTGGCCTCCTCCAGCTCTTGTCTGCATCGTCAGACCCTGGAGGAACCGGTCCTAAATATAACTTTTTACATGAAGTCCCCTTCATGGGAAAAGCACGGCCTGCTGAATCGGGGTTGCATCACAGGACCCGCGGACACTACATCCCGTGGATGGTTCAAATCCCATTTTCTGAGGCGAATACTCACTCCCTCAGGCTGTACTTGAAATGATAGCTGTAAATGGTGGAAGGGGAGGAGAGGAAGGTGTTGTTACTCACTGAAAAGCCCCATCTGTTGGTCAACATCCCAAAGCTCATTGTGTCAGAGACGGCGTCTTTTATTAGAGGCGCTGACTTTCATTTCCAATCATCCTGCAGGATCCTTTCAAAGTTTAACCAGACCTTGGTGTTTGTTGCGTCTTTGTCAGCATTTCCTTATCACTGATTGTGAAATTAACATTTCCGCTTGGCTAGACGTCTCTTCCACCGTCCTAAAGTTTAATTCGTGCAGAGGTAAATGCCTGTAGGCACCGTTTGAGTTGCCTTCCATTGGTGAGGTTTACCATTAATTGTCTCTCCTCCTCCACAGGAGATTTGACCAAGTGGTCAAACTTATGAAGTAAGGTCACATTAGGTGTTTCTGTGGCAAACCACGGCATTTGCTCCCAGTCTAATGGTGGTAAGGTGTGGCTGCCTGGTGCTGTCGCTTAGCAACAAGATTCAAAGTTTTCATTTTGCAGATCATCCACATACATCTGTGTTTAAGAGGTTGCTCTGTAATAGCCTTTGAAAGAAGCTCAGGTTGTATTCATCCTCAAGATCTGTTACATGTGTGGTCCAGTCCGTCTTTTTGTAGCAAGACCGTTCCTTTATGTATTTTGCTTCTAGGTGACATGTAGTGTTTAGAGCTGTCAGCTCGGGGATGAGAGATAATCCCAGCAGCTCGTGCATGGGAGGGAAGTAGAGGTACATCAGCACAAACACAGAAACATGTCTAACTAAAATGCAGACATAAAGGCGGTTGTGCGAGTGAAATAAAAAAGCGGGGCCATGAATGACTCGCACGATCAAACAGGCTGACATTGAGAGTGAAAAGGCCTTCTCCTTCCAGATCTCTTTGTGCAGACGAGCCGCACGCCAGCTGGCTGGCTGCTGGGAAGTTTTGTGTAACTCATTACCACTCCATTGAAAGACACAAAGACGGGGCACACTTTTCCATCCGAGCTCCGTGTCTCACGGCCTCCCATCATCACGCTAACACGAGGCCAGCGTTGCGGCTCCCCGGCCCGGGATGACGCCTTGCGGCTTCATCATCGAGCAGCCAATCAGCAACAGGGATCTCAGTCACAGGGTCTGTTTAAATGATGCTGTCAGTGGGAACTGCTTTGTTTCACCCAAGCTATGCGCGGTTACCTTGGCAGCACTTTGTGTAAAGGGAGTAATGCCTCGCTGGAACTCACTTGGCAGGACGCATTGATGACTATTGATTTGAATCCTTTCACTACATGTGTCTTCAAAGCGTGACCCTGTCCGTTCTCTTTGCTCGCCATCAGGCTAAATGCCGCGGTGGCACCAGTCTGTGACAGGCAGGCCTCATTTATTTCCTTGATGATGTCTATTCACTCCCGTCATAAAGCCGTTGTTTTGTTGTTTTGCCAATGAGCCTCCTTGTTGGTTTTAACAGTGTGGGCTCCGATGGTGGGGGAGCTGTGTGTCCTCAGAGGGAGCGCCCGGGGTGGATCAAAGTCGACTCGGTTCTGATAGCAAAACACATTTTAATCAAAAGCATGTGCTGCATGTCTTGGGAGATCCAGGTTGAAGACAGAAAGCGAGAATGAAGGAGTGGATATGCTGTGAAAAGTAGTTGCAGTGTTATTCTGGGTTTGGAAACATAATAAATACCCAACTGCATACCCGGGGAGATTATGACGACTTAGCAAAAGCAACAACAACTGTTTTCCTTTGCTTTCGTTCTGCGTGTGTGTGTGAGAGAGAGAGAAAGAGACAGAGAGAGAGGGAGAGGCTGTGTGGGTTTTCATTTCAGTGACGCAGCTCTTATCAGGTTAACGTCCATCTGAATGTGGGAACCTGTAAGACGGGGCCGGGCCATCTGTGACTCTGCAGATGGCCCTGCTTGTTAAAGTGGGCCACGATAGGACCCGGCCGCCTACCCCGGACGGGACAATGGAGATTACGGGTGTCTGATCTCTCGGTTTAAACACAGTCTCAGAACTGCGGGACGCGGGTTAGGAGGGGGTGCGGTGCCCTGATCTTTGAATCACGCCACCGCTTTTCATATCAACATCAAGGAATTAACATTCAAAAAGTCACTGCAAAAAGGGGGGTGACGTTGAGCTCACATATCATAAAGCTGAGCTGGAGTCTTCAGTTGCATGAAGGCTTTTTTTTTTTAACCAGGTTTCTCTCTGCGGTACTTATGCTCTCTTTTGTTGAGTTGTTCTTTTTATGGCAGCTTTCAGGAGAATGATGATCAATTACTTAAAAACAACCTGTGATGGGATTACCTTTCAAACCTTGTACCTTTGTAACCGTGGGAGTGAGCGTCGCTGTAAATCTCATTCTCACACCCCATTTAGGGTTTCTTGATATTGGCACGTTGCCAAATAGTGATCCACATGTTCAACCTGTAGGGTTGAGGCGTGAAACATGTTACTCTGGTTCACGGAGCCAAGGATGCAGGGCTGCACTGGAAGGGAAGGGAAGGAATTCACTTTTCTGTTATCAGGATTTATACATAATAGACAAATACATTCTTTAAAGGTGCATTACACACGTGCAGTAGGCAACAGCTTGGTTGGACAGGGGACACTTCATCATTTTTGGGTCTATAATACTTTTAAAAACTCTTTAAATGCTTTTATTTCCTTGTTTTATTTGTTGTTTTTTATTTCCACATTTTCCACAGGACATACATCCTTACAGCAGCATTAGGGGTGGGCAAAAATATCGATACGGCAATATATCGCGATACATAGTCTCCCGATACGATATCGATATTCAATGTATGTATCGCAATATATTGCCGTATCAATATTTTTGCCCACCCCTAGCTGCACTTTATTTTGTGATTTCAGTGTGGGTGAGACACTGCATTTTATTTTTGTCATTTTAAGTCAGGGGCAAGTAGCTGTACTGTATTTTTGTGATTTCAATTTCAGTGTGGGTGAGACACTGCATTTTATTTTGAGTATTTTGTATCTAAGAATAATGCACACACTGCACTTTTCATTGTGTTTCAGTGTGTTTTTTCATGCAAATATGTTGCATAATTAAAATGGAAAGTTTGAATTATATTGTTTTGACTCAGTCTGTCCAATGCATTATCACTATCATCTGACGTACATATATACAACTTGGATTTTAAGATGTGTAATGCATTTTTAAATTTTTCGGTGAACTATGTAGAATATCGCGATATATCGCATAATCGGGATATCGCAATTTGTATCGTATTGTGGCTCAAGTATCGTGATGCGTATCGTATCGTGAGGTCCTTCCCAATACCCACCCCTAAGCAGCATACAGACACCCCAGCTCCTGCTTGAAGTTCTTAGGTCTCGTTGTTCAAACTGCACTCATTTTGATGTTTCAAAGTGTTAGTGAGAGCTGTGAGAGGTTTGAGTAACCGGCCGAGGCAAACTGTCCTGGCTGCTTCCCTGAATGTCGCTGATCTTTCATATGAGAAGAAACTGTTGTCTCCGTCATCTCCCCGTGATCTTGGACTACAGACAAGGTTTTTTCCAAGTGTGTGTGTTTTGGCACAACAGATCATAAGTTATTGCACAACAATAACTTGATTGGTTCCTCTTCCCACAGCCTTTGTTTTCATGATCTCTGCCACAAGAATACTTAGGAAATCTGAGCTGTTGGAAGGGATCCAAGGCCAAGGTATCCTCGAGTGATTTACTTCTCTGTTAAAGCCTCCCTCATCCGTGAAACAACTTGTAGTTTATGACTTCATCTAACAGTCCTGGAGAGTCTGTCAGGGGACTTTTCAATCCAAATCATAGGGTTTGCTGCGTGTATGTGGTCCGCGCTGTATATCTTAGGGCATCGTTACAGCATTTCGTTGCAGTATTTTATGGCTATAAATCACTGATTTGCTATGTAATCATTTTTGATCTTTGCATTGTCACATAGAGCGAGACCCTCAAGCTGACAACCGATGAAAAGTGAAATATGGTAATTTCTTGTGCAAAAGCCTGTTTGACTGAGGCTTTTTCTGCCTTGTGATCATATCATGCTGCCCAACATGCAAAGTCAAGTCCTCACTCTAACGTGACTCAGACTCATAGAGCCATCAACATTTCTGAATGCATTTAAAGATAAATACAACATTCATCCCCGCCTCAGCGCGCGTCCCGCCTCAGCAACTTCTTTGCTTGAGGCTCCAGGCTCCTCGCGACAAACAACAGTGTCGTTTTTGCTGTCGCTGTAGCGGCACGCAGGAACACATGCCTCCCCGGTGATGTCATGAGCGGCCAGTCATGCCAATAAGAGAGAACTATACTGGGCTTCTTTTTTGAAAGGGCCCGGGCAGCTGCGTCCTCGTTCTCCATCTGTGAAATGGATATGTTGAGCGCAGGCCTTTGTGCCCGGTGGTGATGGAACTGACCCCGGGTCAGGGGGATGACTCACACCGTGGCTGCCCATTGTGAAAATATACACGTCAGTGGCGTTTTGGAAATGCAGTTTTATTAGGACCAGGTGTCATCATTTGTGGAAAGAAGCAGAGATCTCAAAGGTGCTTCAGGGGAAAATAGAACTGAACGCAAGTGAAAAAAAACAAACAAATATTAATAAGTGGTATCAACAAAGCCATCTTTCTGCTTGAGTTTGACCAGACTGTGTTTCACTGTGTCTGTCAGACACTTTCACAAGACTGCGTTGATTATTTTTCAACTTTTTACCTGCATCTGATTTTAAGACGTCAGCTTTGCGCTTGTTCGCGGCCAGTGAGGCGGATTATGGGTATTTGCTTGATAGGAACTACTTTTGGCTCCCATCAGACATCTTTGCCTCAGCAAATCGGAGCCAATTCAAAAAAGCTCTGATCTTGTTGACATCTTGTTTTTGAAACACCTCAGTCATGAATAAAAGCCACATAAGAAAAAATGACTGCAGCTCATTGCAAGATTTGTGTGCACCGGGTTGTGATTGAGCCAATGAAAAGCTGTTTTGATCTGCGAGACGGTTTTTAGCCGAACATTTGACGCACAAAGAGATGCCAGTTTGTCTCTGGACGTCTGCAAGAGGCTTTAATGGATAGTATTTCTTCTTTGGGTGAACATAAATAAGAAAGCTGACCTGGTATACTTAGCTTGGTATGACTGTGTTACCATGGCAGCAAGAAACTGACTTGTTGCCATGAAACCCGGATGCAGGGAATGTGTTTATTACACAGTCTCGGGTCACTCTTCGTCAATCACCTCCAGCCTCACGGAGCCATTGAAGATAATATTTCATCTGGTTGCAGGGTAATGGGTTTACAGCATGTTTTACAGCCTCATTTGTGTCAACACATGGAGGAATACACACTTCTTCAAACTCAAAGGAAAATTGGTGAGTTGACTTTCATGCAAAGTCAACTCTTCTCATCTGTTGAAGGACATTTGTTTATCATATATCAATGGCCATGAAAGTGGAGTTCAATGATTAATCCGTTTATTGGTGCGGCATTACCCGGGGGTGTTTTTGTGGATTTAATAAGCAACTGCAAGTGGCGACAGTGTGCTTGTTGGCTTTGCTATCAGGTTGTCCAGATCGGCACGGAAACACGTCTGTGACATCGATCCTGATTGCTGAGACAAAGAGGTTTTTCAGCCGCTCTTCACAGCAGACAGAGCGTTTATGATGGGATGTCAAAGCAGTGGCCGGGCTTCTGGCCCAAGTGTTCCACATTTAACTTTTAAAATCTGAAGCTGGTCCAGTGTCCAGTGTCTGTCTGGCGTGAACTGGCCTCTTAAGATCAGGTTGTTGTTATTTCCAGCTTTCAGAGCTGCAGGATAACAAGTCACAGTACATTTGCATAATGTTAGAATAAACCCTTGGATTATGTTTATGTTGTGTTTTTTAATCTGTTTCTTATTACTCTGGGCTTCAATAAATAACAAAAATGCCTTATGTAATTTCTTTTTTTTTTTGGTGGGGGAGGTCTCCATATTTTTTTACTTACTTTCATTGGCCTATGTTTTCACGCCACATGGCTTCCCTTGGTCATGCTCATCAGAGCAAGTCTAAAAGAATCAGAAGAGAGCAACTTTACAGTCTTGACATTCCCAAAGCCCCCGGGGAAGAACTGCAGGAATGACAGAGGTGCATTCTTCCCAGTGCACATGCCCGCTGCCCATCTGGACCTCCACTTTCTTTGGGGTTACAAAGTAACCGAAAGGAGGAAGTGGGTAGTGTGTTTCTGCTGTTCTGCTCATGGTCTTTGTCAGAGGTCGCGCCACAAATGTGCCGTTTTCACGCCGAACAGACTGACAAGCTTAAACCCAGGATCCACTGAGACCTCATTTCCTTCCACAAACAAACCGTGGAGGGACTTCAGGGGGACACGGGGAGACCCTGATTACCCCTTGCTCTTATATTCACTTGAGATTCGCCATCAAAACATACACACACATATCAGATGGAGGCTTGTTTAAGAAATCAAGTCATGGGTTATATCAGGCAAACGCCACCGTGACCCACCAGCTGCCACCGGAGCGCAGTCGCTCCAGGCTACGCCCTCTCTCTCTCTCTCTCAGACGGGGAGAATGAAGGGAGGCATGTGGAGGATTAGACTACTAATTCTCCTTATTACTCGTTATTGCTGAATACGTGAAAGATTACTGTTTGTTTTTCATCAGCATTTCCACATATTTGTGGTATTTCTTCAACAGTTAATATTCAAAATGAGCATTTGGGAAGCTGGTGAGCATCTCTCTCTTCTTACCTTTGCTTCTAAGCTCGAAATCAGCTTATAACACTTCTCCTAATATTTCACAGGGGTCATACATATATGAGCCATATAAACAGTATACACAAAAAATGTAACCTCAGATCAGAGAAAGTGTTAAGGTGTGCAACACTCACCTGAGTTCTCCACAGACTCTCTCCTGGGCAGGTCTGGACTATAAATACAGCACCAGTACTAGGAATGGGCGGTATGGACTAAAAAATGTATCACGATAATTTCTGGCATTTATCCCGATAACGATAAAAATTACGATAAAAAAAATACCAATTCAACTCCAACTATTAACTATAAATCTATCACCGCATTCAGTCTTTGGAGCCCCCAAAACACTGCTTTAAAAGAATACTAAATGCTACTAAACTACACCAATTATTACACCACTCTGGTGGAGACCTCAGCAGCAGCTGTTATAATAATATGTTATATATAATAATATATCATGTAAAATATATAATAAATTACTTGTATTGCCATCCTTTGCACTCACTGTTTTTTTTGCAGACTCTGCATGTAATAGATGATGTTTGCTCCTCGTCACTCTTTTTAAATCCAAACTTGTTCCAGAGCTGGAGCTGGAGCCTCGTTTAACAACGAGCTCCTCGCTCTCAGATCCACATTCTGCCCTGTTTGTTAAGGCTGATTTATGGTTCAGAGCCTACGGCGTAGGTTACGCGGCGACGTGCACCTTACGCCGTAAGCTCTGCGTCGATTTAACACAGAACCATAAATCAGCTTTACACAAAAACGTCATCAATGGGAATTTATCGTTTTTATCGCGAGATGACAAATTCTTACCGTGGGGAATTTTTTGGACGGTATACCGTGAACGGTAAAATATCGCCCATTCCTAACCAGTACCCTCTTCATCCTCAGTCATGTCTTTGCAATGTGCGCAGAAGGTGGTTTTTGCATCGTCTTGTTGAGAAATGCACGGAGGTCCCTGCAACAGATGTGCCCTAGAAGACGGCATATGTTGCTCTAAAATCTCACTCTCCTTTTCTGCACAAATGCTGCCATCACAGAAGTGACCTGCTGTAGATAGACTAACTGTTGGAGTCTCTGTCTTTTGTTAATATCCAGCAGATTTAGCCAAGTTGCTGAGGGTGTCAGTCTGATCCTGACACTAACCCCTCACTTTGCTCCTCATGAATTCTGCTTTTGGACCAACTAATCATTGGAATCATCTTTTACCATTACCTGTAATTATTTAATTTTTTTTATTTTGCCTCTTTCCAAACATTAAACTACCCGTGCACCACCTTTAGGTGTTTTACATGTGCTGCTGTCCTGACATCTAAACTTGATTGTACTATATATTGACAAATGAAACGAACCTGAAGGGAAAAAGTAGTGAAAGAAGAGTCATGTTTTTTTATTCCTATTTATTTGCATGTTCCACGTTGTGGTTGTGTCCTCCTCCCCTCCCTCCCTGTGACATGACAAACTGCAGCAGCATTTTGAGGTGCATTGTACTGTTTATTATATGCAAATTTAAAAAAAAAACAACAAATGGGGTACATACCTGACCTCAGACAGATCTGTGAAATCTGGGACGCAGCTCGCCCCTAATCTGCTGCGTAAAAGGAAGCCCGCGTTAGCTGGCACACTTCTGTCCCTTTGAAGTCGGTCGGCGGCCCGCTGGAGAGCTGTATTTTTCTCATTAGTATTCATTCCTGGTCACAAGCTCCGCCCACCCTGGTGCCGGTGACATCTGGCGCTCGTGGTTGGGTGCCACTGACCCGGCCGGCCGTGTAATCATATATTTTCATTCAAATATGTGCCGACTCAGACGGGCTCAGACGGCACATATTCGGGACTTTTCCAGTCCGGGTGTTACACTTGTTTACTTTTATTTTTAGAGAGATGAAAATACTAAACCTTCCTGTGTGCACAGAGAAGCTGCGCCTACGTCAAGCAGCAGCTGGCGGGGTTACGGGAGATTCTCAGAGCTGAAGGGGAAGAAAGTCCTTCAAGCGGTGACTAGGGCTGGGCGATATATCGAGATTTTAATATATATCGATATATTTTCAAACACGATATGGTACGAGACAATATCGTTTATATCGATTTTTAAAAAAAGATTTATTTTTTTATTTTTATTTTTTTTTATGATTTCGATATAGCTTATTTTGTGACAAATTGACTTGAATGTTTTATTTGAGATTTGCACAAATGTTTTGTTATTTGCACAACTGTCAACCTCAGTGGAAAAGTCTGCCTGTTACTGTCTACATTGTATTAATTGCACAGTGTATTTTAATTTAATTGTTATGCAGGAAAGGGATATTTGTTTGATTTTATTCAAGAAGCATTTTTATTCTATATATGCAGGCAGTTTATTTTTATTTCATTTGTTTTATACATTTTGATATTGTGCAGACCTCTGTTAATAAAGGAACCTGTGTGACATTTGGCACGAGGCTTTATATTAAAACTGACTGTTTTTTTAAGGGTTTGCCTCAGAAAAAAATGAAGCTAACAGAGATGCTATGCTATAATGCTTTGGGGGAAACCCCAATTAAGGCACAGAAAAAATATCGAGATATATATCGAGTATCGCCATTTAGCTAGAAAATATCGAGATATGACGAGATATGTCCATATCGCCCAGCCCTACCGGTGACCATGAAGTTCACTTATGAGAATATTAAAACTCGCAGCTTCCTGGATTTCTCACTGGCTTCTGGATAAACCCTCAGTGACAGCAACACTTTAGGATGTGGCCATCCAGGAAGTAGTCCCACACATAATCCCCCAATAAACAACACCGTCTGTGCGGATTACGCAAACCAAACATCTCAGCCAAAATGTTGAACTTTTTCTTCAGTGATCCCGGAGCTTATTTCTGATGCATCCCCGCAGGAGTAACCTCAGCTCTTAATAGCCGGGATGGGCATCAGCAGCGCTGGTCTGATCTTTCAGCTCTGAGCGTGCTTCTTTTTAACACCCTCAGCATATGACTGATACCTCCCAATCCTCTTGTTCGTGATTAGAGGGTCTGCATAGCCGCAGCACGGCTTTGGACCTGCATACTTTTGCGTTGCTGTTGGATTTCCAGTGAAGCCTGCCAGGGCGGGATAAGCCCGCGCTGATGTCACTCTGCCTCGGCTCCAAAACTTGATGTGATTACCATCTTAGAAATCAATGTCAGACTGCGGAAACCAAATTACCGTGGTTGTTCGCTGGGCTCTCCCTCCCGTGCCTGTCTCACATGATCAGCCCTTCAGCGCTCAGCTCCCCGTCTCCCTGCATCTCTGACTCCCTCGTCCTCGTTCCCGTGGGGCCAGGTTCACCCTGCTGTGATTACATGACCAGTGGAGCCAAACTAATCACAGTCACTCCTCGAGATCATTCCCACACTCTGCAAAGCCAGTCATTCGGGCGGGGGAATCGCCTCTTCAGCTCAGACAGAGAAGTGGGAGAAATATACCGTAGAAGTTTTGCCTGAGTTTTTTCTTCTTCGTGCAAATGTATCTTTCCTCTCCTTTTCTGCCGTCACTCTGGCCTGACTTTGCCCCCCTTTGAAGCATGAGCCAATTTAAAATCGCTCGTCTTATTGAGCTTCTTCTTGGAGCTTGTACACAAGCCACTTGTGTACAAGCTTTGCAGGCTCTAAAAGCATTGTTGGCTCTTCAGTGCTCTCGCATTCCTGCAGGCACTGACCACACAAGAAGGCCAGCGCGGTGGAGCCCGAGGAGAGGCCAGTTTGCCAGTTATCAAATATTGAATGTTTGCACAGTTATTCCTGTGCTTGTTTGTCAGGGAGAGTGTGAATATCCTCAGCATCGGAGGGCAGATTACAGAGCCTCTGACGATGTTTTGACTCTCTGAAACCGAGAAATTAAGAGATTCATTTACAGTTGCAATTAGTGAAGCCTGGGGATAGTTTTTAGTGGGCTTGAAGAAGAAGCCACACAAACAAACCAATGAGTCGCTTGGCCAGATAAAAGCTCATTTAGATGGGAGGAGCCGGCAGCCGTGCATAGCTGAGTGTTGGCTGCTGAGTCTGGGGTCCTTCACATGTGGAGAAAAGACTCCACGGACGGCCCCCTAACCCTCCCCCTGCTGCCTCCCCCGGCTCCACTTTTCTCCTTTCACTGCATTTAAAAGAAGACCGACTAATGCTTTAGTTTGGTAAAACCTTCCTGTTTACGTCAGGCTTTCCATTTCTGTTTTTAACTCGGGGCTTTAGTTAGGAACTGAATGGAAAACTTTAAGACACCTGGCCACATGTTGCTGTGTTGGTGCATGGGAAGGTGGAGCTTTTAGGACACCTTGAACAAATGACCAGCTATGGAAACAATACAGATGTTAAACTGTTATTACCTGCCATCCCCCTGGAGAATTTGAGACACTTGCTTCAAGTTTTTTTTTTATAAAATATATATATATAAAATATATATATATATATATATATATATATATATATATATATATATATATATATATATATATATATATATATATATATATAAAATATATATATATATATATATATATATATATATATATATATATATATATATATATATATATATATGAACGATTTTTTTTTTTTTTTTTTTTTTTTTTTTTTATCCTTTACTTACTCAGGAAAGTCCCATTGCAATATCTCTTCTGCCAGGGAGTCCTGGTCAAGATAGCAGCAAAAAATAAATTCAGTTTCATATAAAAGAAAATACATACAAGGACAAGTAACTTTACAAAAAATTAAAAAAAAATATCAAAACAAAAAACAAACATAAAACATACAAGGATCAGAAAGCTAAAAAGAATTCATGACAAAAATGACACTTGATTAAAAACAATGACATTGTTCTGTAAAAACTGATTTTAACATGTGTTTGAACATGTTGAGAGAGGGTAAATATTTAAGGTTGAGTTTGTGTTGTAGCTCATTCCAAGCTTGCGGTGCATAAAAGGAAAAGGCTGGGTATATGAACGATTGTTTGGTCTATGGAATAATAGGAACCAATTTTCTAATTTCTTGGAAAATATACAGGAATAAGAAAATAAAGTTTATCAGTGAATTATTTCATAGGTAAGTCAGTCTCTCTGATCCTACGACAGTGTTTTATTCCTCTTCAACGATTGTTTTGTGGATTGATTGAGATGATTGCAGTCAGGGATATATTCGATCCATAGCATTTAGGGTATATTTCAGATCTATCCAGGGACATTTGATGAATTGATAAATAAACGTGAGTGGACGTGAGGGGTGTGCAGCGCGTTGCAGGGAAACCAGAGCGGCGCTGTAATGTGATCCACCCAGAGAGTTTAAACAGTGGGTTTTACAGTGGGTAAACAATCAGTGAGGTTCCAGCAGACTTCAGCAATCATACCGAGCTGGAAGGTCAGTCCAAATTACATCTGTCCTTTTAAAAAACACTTATTACCAAAGTAAAGTGGGTGTAATTGTGCCCAGATTGTCCTAGCTGCTACTTTAAAGAGGACCTGCCCGTAGCTTTGGTCTGTAAGGTTGCTCCCTCTCAAGAGTTTCAGGAGGTTTCATGGAGTGGAGAAGCCAGGCGAAACTCCGGTCAGGATTAGGTGTGCAGCTCGGACCGGAGCTTTTTTAAATCCACACAGCCGTTGTTGCCGGGCAGGGTGAGCTAAAGCTGCCTATTTGTATTTATATGCCCCAGTATTTGCACAGATGAAGATGCATCATGTACAGATGCATCTGTACGCTGAACTCTAATGCTGCCGTAGGAGAATAGTTCCCTACAAGTGAGATACAATCACAGTGTGTTGGGGTTAGGTGCTCACATGCAGACTGTGGGCCGGACAGTTTAGTAGTGAAAGTGAGGGTGGGATGTGTGAGAGAGAGAAAGAGGGGGGGGGGGGGTCTGCACTGAGCAGATTATGTCCATAACTGGGTACGTGTAACTAAAAGAAGAAGACAATGAAATCATCTTGCTTGGTTGGTTTTAGTATTGAGGTCGGGCCTCCTCTCCGCTCTGCTCCCCCTCACACACACATACCACAGCGGAGGGATGAAGGGGGCTCAGCACACACACACACACACACACACACACACACACACACACACACACACAGTAACAATGCAGAGCAACACCATTGGCTACCAGACCACGCACCTCTGGCCAATAGCAGCGCGCTCAGAGTCCACTGTATTGAGTTCAAGAGGGATCACCTACTCAGGGTTTTATCTGAAGCTGCAGGAGTCGTGCAACGGAAAGTCTGCATGTATGGAGGTGCAGCGGATTAAAAAAAGACCATAGTTTTCTCTCAGTAAAGGGGGCTTTCATGTGCAGGGGGGGGTGTGATCTTGAATCATCAATCTCCCGCAGGTGACGGGTCAGCTGATAATGAGCTGTCAGCTTGTTATTGATAACCTGCTGACATGCCACTGGGAGATCAGACGACGTGCCAGGTGCCGTACACATGTTCAAACTCCTCCTCACATCCGGGCTGATGTCATGCGAGCTTTTTCGCTCCTGCTTCTGGTTACGTAATGAGAGCATGTCACTCAGGGCCCGGGCTGTGGTGACTTCATAGTCTCTTGGCAGAGGGAGTCTTTTTCTGGGGTATTTTCTGAGGAATTAGAGGTGTTTTGAAATATGAGAGCTGCTGCGTGTGGCCCGCGTAAGCCTGTAGTAAATGACCTCACGAGTTTGCGATAACTGAGGGTAGAAAGAGAGACTTGGGGAAAGTGGAGCAGGCTCTTTACTTTGGGATTAATTACATCTTTAAGATTCATCTTTGCCACTAGTTTGTTTGTTTCTATACTATATTAACTCCTGCAATCCATGTAAAACTTGAACAGTACTTTGGCACCCGGGTGGAAGGTTAAACTTCAAACTTTAAGGCCCCGTTTACACGGGGCAAAAACGGAGGCGTTTTCATGCGTTTTGGCCGTTCGTTTACACGAAAACGGAGGTCAAAGTCACCAAAAACGATCATTTCTAAAAACTCCGGCCAAAGTGGAGATTTTCAAAAACTCAGTTTGCGTCTAAACAGAGAAAACTGAGGAAAACGGAGATTTACGTCACATTATGCGACAGAAACGTCACCAGCAGCGTCATGAGTGCGACCTGTGTTTACAATTTGTTTGGCCACCGTCAATATTTTCTTTTTTTTTACCTGTTTTAAATTCTCTCAGACTCTCGTTCCGTCTTGGAAGTAAAGCCTGATTTATGGTCCCGCGTTAAATCGACGCAGAGCCTACGGCGTAGGGTACGCGGCGATGCGCGCCGTACGGTGTGCGTCGCTGCGTAACCTACGCTGTAGGCTCTGCCTTGGTGTAACGTGGAACCATAAATCAGCCTTAACTGGAAGTTACACGTGTCATTTGTTGATGTTTTTTCCAGGATTCTGATTGGCTGGCATGACGTTACCAGCGTTTTCATGCGAGTCCGTGTAAACGAGGATATTTTTGAAAACGGAGAGGGGAAAATATCCGTTTTTGTAAATACCCGGCTACGTGTAAACGTGGCCTAAGAAGAAACCTGGGGCCGAGATGTTGATTAACCTCAAGTATGCAAACACAACCCCCCCCTGATGCATAAACACACACATACACACACTTGATTCATATCCTGCAAGTATTATCTTGCAATGAATTCCTATAAATATTGGGATCTTAATTCCCAAGATGAAGTGAATGTCGACAGCATAATATGTATAAAACGCTTCATATCAGGTTGCCATATTAAGTTTCATCCTCTTTCCTTCATGGTTTCAGCATGTGAGGAGTCCCATGTTCATAGAGCTACAAACCTACTTCCCTTTGCTCTGGAGAGAACAGATCACGGGGCCGCAAAGCAGCTTTTACTTCAGCGAGGAAAACATTAAAGGAGGCAAATACTTTTCCAGATAATTTTTCCAGATCTGGTGGTCTCCGGGCTTTAAACAGCTCAGGCCAGTGACTGCTCCGCGTTGGATGTGGAAACATGTAATTCCTAACCATGAGCGTTTAAAGACAAGCAGGAAATGTAGAAAACAAGCTTTTTAGTGGTGTAAAGCTGTAAGTTTCATTGTTGATTATTAGTCTCATTAGCCTGACTGGTAGCAGCGCGGCTGATGTTCTGGTTCCTGGCCGCAGCCCTGTTGTTTCTCCTTTCATTTCACAGCTGGAACAGCCTTGGAGCAAACACACCGGTGGGTGTGGAGCTGCTCTTTGTTGCCCTGGTGAGGTATGGACCAGTTTGTTTAAAACACAACCACCTGGGAAATGGCAGCACACTTCAACCTGAAACACCAGGTGGTTACGCTTTGCTCCACCCTGTCTTTGAGAGGGAACTCTGCCAATTTGTGCTCCCTGTTGGTTATAAAGTACCCATGCCTGGAGATGTCCCAAGCTGAACTCTCTGAAGGCTGTTGAATTTGAGAACTTCCCAGTATTGTGTCAGGGCCCTCTTTTCAGTAGGGATGGGCGGTATGGACTAAAAAATGTATCACGATAATTTCTGGAATTTATCCCGATAACGATAAAAATGACGATAAAAAAATACCAATTCAACTCCACCTTTTCAACTATAAATCTATCTCACTCTCAGATCCGCCATGTTTGTTACACAGAAACGTCATCAACAGGAATTTAGCTTTCTTTCTTTCTTTCTTTCTTTCTTTCTTTCTTTCTTTCTTTCTTTCTTTCTTTCTTTCTTTCTTTCTTTCTTTCTTTCTTTCTGGCTCATTTCTTTCTTTCTTTCTTTCTTTCTTTCTTTCTTTCAGGCTCATTTCCTTCCTACCTTCTTCCCTTCCTCTTTTCTCCCTTCCTTCCTCCTTTCCTTGTTTTCTCCCTTCCTTCCTTCCTTCCTTCCTTCCTTCCTTCCTTCCTTCCTTCCTTCCTTCCTTCCTTCCTTCCTTCCTTCCTTCCTTCCTTCCCTCCTTCCTTCCTTCCTTCCTTTCTTCCTTCTTTTTTCCCTTCCTTTCTTCTTCCCTTCCTCTTTTCTCCCTTCCTTTCTCCTTTCCTTGTTTTCTCCCTTCCTTCCTTCCTTCCTTCCTTCCTTCCTTCCTTCCTTCCTTCCTTCCTTCCTTCCTTCCTTCCTTCCTTCCTTTCTTCCTTCTTTTTTCCCTTCCTTTCTTCTTCCCTTCCTCTTTTCTCCCTTCCTTTCTCCTTTCCTTGTTTTCTCCCTTCCTTCTCCCCTTTCCTTCCTTCCTTCCTTCCTTCCTTCCTTCCTTCCTTCCTTCCTTCCTTCCTTCCTTCCTTCCTTCCTTCCTCCCGTACGTTGTGCGTGGATTTAACGCAGAACCATAAATCAGCTTTACACAAAAACGTCATCAACGGGAGTTTATCGTTTTTACCGGGAGATGATAAATTCTTACCGTGGGGAATTTTTTTGACGGTTTATCGTGAACGGTAAAATATCGCACATTCCTACTTTTCAGTCAGGGTTTGCCCGTTGGCTGGGCTTGTGCTGCAGAAAGCTGCGGTTCCCCTGCTGCTGAGCTATGCAGGCTCCACGCAGTCCGCGTTAAAACTGGAGCTCAGAGATTCATTATAACGCAGCATGTGTTTTTACGAGAATTTAGCTGTTAGTCAACAGAAGACTGTGCGGTTGAGGGATGTAAATTTGATGTTCCCTAAGTGGCGGTTCACAGATTGGGGTTAATGTGTGAACGGGACGCAGGAATCACCACAAAAGGGCCCTAACGGCACAGATAATACAAAGCAGAGCTTAAGAAGCTGGAGAGAGTAATAAAGAAATTCCACTCTCGGCTGCTCCCTCCACTCCTCTGCCTTTTGTAGATGCCCTCTTTTCCCCTTATTTAGGCCTCTGTTGCAATATGGGAAGGGACAGGCAGCACTCCTGGGAGCTTCCCCCGAGCTGCAGATCATGTGAAGGCATGGAGTGAAGAGGCCGGTGTGTTATCTATATAAGGCCAAAAAATCCTCAGATCATAGAGACACAGAAAGAGAGAGGGAGAGGAAGAGATCAACAGATAAAAAGAAAAAATGAAACATAAGCACAAGCTGTGAGACGGGGCTTTGATGTGCTCGGCCACATATCCTTTTCTGCCCGTCGCTCTTTTTGCTGCTCTAAAAAAATCCTGACATGCCTGACTTGCAGAAGTGAATCCCTCTAAAACTTTCATTCAGCCCAGATTCCATTTTTCCAGCTCCAAGGACACGCAGATACTCATACGTGCACGTTCTGACCGCACGTTTTCTCTTTTCTACCCTGATGTGATCCCAATTTGGGTCTTTGACATCACAGCAACCAGAGAAAAATCTCACTAAATGAGAAATGTTCAAACCTGAAGCTTGTAAACAGAGTAAAAAGGTTTTGATTTGGTTGTGACTTCAAAGACCCAAATGAATGCTTTCAAGTACAAAAAAGGTACCGTTTCTCCAACCTGCAGAAAAAGTCTCCTTTCAACTTTGCTCAGCTCTGCAGAGTATTTACAATCTTTAACAAATCTTGAAACTCTGCTAAACCTGTTGCGTGCTATTCTCCAGTAAGCAGGCACACAGCAAACAATGCAAATGAACAAAGTGAAGCATTTAGCAACCAAAGTCTATGCGGTGGAGGTTGAAAAGCAGCTACAGGAGCATGAAGACGGAGCTTATCTCTCTGAAAGGGCCTGCAAGTTTGTATAATGGTGTTTTAAGTTCCTGAACACGCCAGGCGGGAGTGGTTGGCCAAAGAGTTCGCCTTACGTGTTGTACGGACCAAGAACTACTTGACTGATGACCCTTGTCCCAGTTTGCAGTCTTTCTGGAGAGAAAGGACACCAAGCCAAACAGAACCAGAATCCCAGAATTACTTCATTTCATAATTCAGCTGATGAGCATATCCTAGTTCTGAATGATTAACACTCACAACCTCCTTTTGCTATGCGTCTTCACAGTGAAAAGTCTCCAGCGCATCATTCCTCCACATTTGATTTTCACACTGAATCTTTTCATTCATAATAATGATGCAAAGAATCACAGTGATTATAGATCCACACAAGTTCAGGCTGCATTTGTAAATAAGAATTTGTTCTTAAATTGCTTGCCTGGGTAAATAAAGGTTAAATTAAAAAAAAAGAAAATGAAGATAAAAATGATGTCAGAATTAAGAGCTTAAGTTCTTTTTTAGGAAAATCAACACGTCTGCTTCCTCTGGTGACAGACGAGCCAGTTCCTGGCTGACGGTGTCCCCAGCAGTAGAAACCGTAGCTCTGGCGGTGTGGATGATGCTTGGACACACAGATACCTGGTTCCAGGTGTGGTAACACTGCCAGAGTCCCCCACACTGCACCAGGTTACTGGACTGACGGAGGTTCGGGTCGATGGCAGAGATCTGTACTGTCATATCTCCCTCAACCAACCAGTCGTCCCAATAGTTGACCACAATATAACAAACCAACATCTGTTCGTCATTAAGTTATTAGCTTTTGATTTAGCTTGAAAGCAATTCACTGAATTAACGCAACCAGGGGCGAAAATCCCGGGGGGGACAGGGGGGACAAGTCCCCCCCATTAGTAAAGCTGTCCCCCCCTAGAATAATTTGAGACAGAATTAATAATTTTGGAACAATGCAGTAGTATTTAGTAGTGATGCACCAACATGAAAATTGTGGCCGAAACCGAAATCGAAAATAATAATAAACAGTAAAATCTCATTACACTTAAAACAGGACTCATCACTGGAAAAAAACAACAATTTTCACCTGTTTCAAGTAAATTTTCACTTGAAATAAGTAGAAAAATCTGCCAGTGGAACAAGATTTATCTTCTCATTACAAGCAAAAAAATCTTGTTCCATTGGCAGATTTTTCTACTTATTTTAAGTGAAAATCTACTTGAAACAGGTGAAAATTGTTGTTTTTTCCAGTGATGAGTCTTGTTTTAAGTGTAATGAGATTTTTTTTAACTAAAAATGAGACATTTTAACTAGAAATAAGACAGATATTCTTGTTAAGATTTGGGGTTTTTGCAGTGTATTATGTCAGATGTGCTTTATTATTGCCACCTTCCACCTAATACCATTGTTTTGTATTGCTCTAAGAAAGGTCTTCTACCTGTTTGCGAGATAGAGTTGAAAATGTCAAAATGCTGTATTAAAGGAAGGCTAAAACTTTTATTCCTTGTCCCCCCCTGGATTTATTCTCTAAAATGTTACTGTTTATTGTCCCCCCCAACTATGAAACAGGATTTTCGCCCCTGAACGCAACATTATAATCTAAAAACATCTTGGTTGTGCCAGGTCTGTATGTGACCCCTTAACCCTGACAACGAAAAACAGAAAAAAGAAGAAAGATACGGCACACGTGTCTGTACACCACCTCTGTACACAGGAAGAACCTTTTTTTTTTTTAGCTTTTCTGCTCATCAAAGTCATGGAGGAGCAGAGGATTTATCTTTATTGTGACTAACAGGCCCTAAAGTGCAGCACGAGCATGCGGCTGTGTCCTGCCGCATGAACACAGGCCTGTAATCCACCATCATTGTTGCTGCTGTTGTTGCGTCTGGCCGGGTTCAGGGCTAGATTAGAGTTGGGCATGTGACATCATTGTTTTCATAAACGTTGGTCACCCGGACAGAAATGCAGGAGTGCCTTTTTGAGTTTGTTTGTTGTTGTTTTTTCACTCCAGGATCCATTTTTTAAATAAAATGTCTTTTCAAGGGGCTGCTAAAATGATATAATGTGGATAAAAAAAAATGAATTGAGTGTTTTTGATGTCAACTTGTTCCTGCGTGGGGGGTCTCAGACCAGTGCAGACAACCAGCATTGTGTTGATTTGACTGAGGCCATGTGGACCCGATAGGATTGGAGGATTTAGATATTGATTGCCACTGAGTGTGTGTGTGTGTGTGTCCAGAATGTGTTCAGAATAGTGATGCACCAAAATGAAAATTTGTCGCCGAAACGGAAACCGAAAATAATAATAAACACTTGACCGAATACCGAACAATACCGAACATGGTTCTTCAGAAGTTTTTCATTTATTTTGCCAATTTTTTCACCATTGCATAAATCAAATACATTTGATTTAGGCATGCTTTTCAAAGAAAAAAATCTTTTACAAAATTACAAGGTAGAAAATATTTATTGAACATAAAAAAATTAAAACATTTCAATTTCCCAGCATTATGTTGTTTTGGTTCCACCTCCTGGTGAATGTTATGTAAAATTCTTATGGGGTTAGTTTTTGGTTGGCCAACGATTTACGGGACGGAGTGGCCAGTCTATTTTCTTATTTTACAACGCCGTTATTAATTGTTCGTTTTTTTCCCCCACTTATTCCACCGAACACCGAAAGTGTTTTTTTGCCATTTTCGGCCGAACAATTTCGGTTACCGAACAATCGGTGCATCACTAGACCAGAACGCTGAAGAGATCAAGAACGTTCTTTGTTTTTGATTTTTTTTCATCAGGCATTCATTGCAATAATTGACGCTGAACTTGTTGGAGCGGTAAACAGAAACTTCAAACTCCAAATGAAACACTACACCTGTGGGAATATCGCCGGCAGGAAACTCAGCCAGCGTTCTCTGTCAAATACAATGCAGCTGCCAGATTGGGTTCACTGCTCCAGCAGCACCTGAGTCTCCGGCTTCCAAGTCACTTGTGATGTTCAGCCAGGCGTCAATAATACTCTGAGCCACGTTGAATGGATACCCAGTTATTTGTGTGTATGGGTGGGTGTTTCCGCGAGGGGGCGTGTCCTCTTTATGACAATCCGGTCTGGCAGTGCCAACTCTTAGACATCCGAGCAGCTCGGTCTGCCTCAGCAGCTTCGTGAGAGAGATCACAGCTGAAGCTTGCGACCGCGCGGTCCAGTGTTGTGCGCTCAGTGACAGCAGCTCCTCCTCTAATATGACTTCTAAATTGGATGACAGACAACTGGGCTGCATTTATAGCTCTGCATCGACCTCTGATAAATATGAGAAGCATGTGCTATGGCGTGTAGCTGGCAGCTGGCGCTGGATGAGTTCCACCCGGGCCCGCGTTTGCATGGCATTCACATTTACGCTGCACACCAGCAGCCGGCGGTCAGCAGGAGTTACTCAGAAGCCCCCTGAGGTTTCAGTTTCCTCTCTGATTAGATCCACCTCCTTATTTTAGTGGGATGGATGACTCATCCGCTGAATATCATTTACCTCGGGATTTCTTCTTTTTAAATTTGTTTTACTAAGCTCAGATCCAGTTATCTGCTCCTGTTTGAGAATTTGATATCTACCACTTAAAATGATCCCTAACTGATGCACAATTTACTTAAAAACCATAGTGCTAGTGCTAAGTAAGAATTTGTCATCTCACGGTAAAAACGATAAATTGAGGAAATGAGCCTGAAAGAAAGAAAGAAAGAAAGAAAGAAAGAAAGAAAGAAAGAAAGAAAGAAAGAAAGAAAGAAAGAAAGAAAGAAATGAGCCTGCAAGAAAGAAAGAAAGAAATGAGCCTGAAAGAAAGAAAGAAAGAAAGAAAGAAAGAAAGAAAGAAAGAAAGAAAGAAGAAATGAGCCTGAAAGAAAGAAAGAAAGAAATGAGCCTGAAAGAAAGAAAGAAAGAAAGAAAGAAAGAAAGAAAGAAATGAGCATGAAAGAAAGAAAGAAAGAAATGAGCCTGAAAGAAAGAAAGAAAGAAAGAAAGAAAGAAAGAAAGAAAGAAAGAAAGAAAGAAATGAGCATGAAAGAAAGAAAGAAAGAAGAAATGAGCCTGAAAGAAAGAAAGAAAGAAAGAAAGAAAGAAAGAAAGAAAGAAAGAAAGAAAGAAAGAAAGAAAGAAATGAGCATGAAAGAAAGAAAGAAAGAAAGAAAGAAAGAAATGAGCATGAAAGAAAGAAAGAAATGAGCATGAAAGAAAGAAAGAAAGAAGAAAGAAATGAGCCTGAAAGAAAGAAAGAAAGAAAGAAAGAAAGAAAGAAAGAAAGAAAGAAAGAAAGAAAGAAAGAAAGAAAGAAAGAAAGAAAGAAATGAGCATGAAAGAAAGAAAGAAAGAAATGAGCATGAAAGAAAGAAAGAAATATTCCCGTTGATGACACTTTTTGTATTGGTATTTTTTTTATCGTTATTGGGATAAATGCCAGAAATTATCGTGATAAATTTTTTTGTCCATACCGCCCATCCCTAGTGCTAAGATGTTGAAGAGTTAGAGGTGCGAATCTCTGATGACCTCATGGCACCGTTTGCTGCATCTAATGCTGCATCTCAGTGTAGATATGTATGATTAACCTTTCAGCCATACAGACCTACTGGTCGTTGGTTGATACCGTCGGACTAGTTTTAAATACCGTTTCACACAGTTCTCTCTAAAATCAGAGCTGTCCACTTTTCTTCCCACGGAGCCCATTTACCTGGACTTTAGTTTGGCGGTGAGAGAAGGCATCCCTGTTTCTGTGAACTGAAGCTGCTCATGGAGCTGCTGCCGCGGCTCCACAGCTGGAAACAGCTGGAAACGCCACGGTCCTCCGTGATATCAGAGTCTCAGCTGCAAGAGCAGTCGCAGGTGTGGAGACTTTGACACGTGGAATCGTGGCTGATCGGTCGGGCTGGCTGTGTCCGCTGAGGCTGCAGATGTTGGTGTAAATCACAAACTCTTTATTTTAGCTGCATAAGTCACAAATTCTATTTTTGTGAGGCTGTTTTGCATCTAGTTCCTGTTTCCCGGTAAGTGAATTCCATCTGAAGTGTGCTCGGATGTCCGCTTCTCCAACGCCCCTGCCCTCCTCCTCCACCGTATCACAGCACCGTTAATATAAACCTTCAGGCTCGCAGGATCCAGGTCACGGAGATCCTATATAGCATTAACAGAAGGGGATGTTTTGGTTCTTGTTCAAAAGGCGTCTTCTGCGCTGAAGAACCGGTGACCTGTTCAGGGTGTTCCCTGCCAAGAAAACAAAACAAATGACAGCTGGGACAGACTCCAGTTCCCCCTTCAGCCTTCAACTGGATGAAGCAAGAATGAATCATGAATGGAGCAATGCGTTTTCTCAAATCTTTACCATATTGTGTCACGCCTCATGACTGTTTACGCCACATTAATTCAAGAATGCATTCAAGAATATTATGAGAAAATAAACTCTAAAACATTTAGTGTTCAGTATGACTTGTAATTCCTATTTTATCCAACAAATGCTTGTGTTTCTCAGGAGTTAGTGTGGCTCAGATTTGCATGTTTAGGTCGGTAATTGTCGTGGCGGATCCCTACAACACTTGCAGAGTACGTGACCTCAGCGTCCCAGTGAATTGTGTGGATGTGTCTGTCGTGTGGTCAAACTTGTGTAATATCAGCGAGGATGGTATGCTGAAATGCAGAAGGTCAGGCTGAGGCTCACCACTATAAACACACATCCTGTACACACCCACACACTCCTGCCTGACAGACACACCCACCTCCACCACTTCATGCTGCAAGAGCTGTTTGTTCAGCTGGAGCAGGGGATCGCTGAGGAAGTTACATTTTATCGTCTCCCAGAAACCTCTCTGGTGTCAGCCCCGTCGATGGCAGGGGTTTTTACAGCGAGCAGACGTTTTATTTTTCAGCCCTGATTCGCTCTCCTGGGTTGCAACCTCGTGAGCGAAGCAGAGCAGATTTAAGAGCTCGCATGTTTTTATTACTTGGCTGCAGCTCCCACAGGTGCTTCAGGGGAGAGAGCACAGCTCGCTTGTTATGATTATGGCTCTGAAATGCTTTCTTTTTTCTATTATTATTATTTTTCCTTATTTTTCTAACTTGTGTTTTCGGTCGAGCTGAGCCTCGGTGTAAAATGACAGGAAACATGAGGAAATGTTTTCCCCGCGAGCCCTGAGGGACTCCAGAATCAGTGATAACAGCCCGGGCTCTCTCAGGGTCATGCATTATCTCTGCTTGCACACGCTCCGCTTCACTGCCCGCTTTTAGTTTGGATTTCCGTTTCGTCGCTGGAAAATGCAATTACACAGTTGGGCATTCATGCTGACTCCGCAGAGCCGAGAGCGTGACTCAGTTACAAGTGGCGCTGTAGAATCTCGGGTTGAGAGTTGTTCTCGGGCCAACCTTGAGACGCAGTTTCCTCCGTCAGACTGGTCCCCGTGGCTTCGTCTGACATCAGCCACGCTGAGAAAAACCATCCCGGGGACTTTGGGTAGCATTAGAACCAGCTTCGCTGGATGAAGATAACCTTCACACCTAAAAGCCTCTGCTGTGCGCTGGGGGTCGCGTATATAAGCAGCAAAAGTCCACATATTTGAGATAATATTAACTGAAATAGTTAACCAAAAAATCACTTCCCCAACCTTTAAAGGACATATGTTATGCACCTTTTCTTTCAAAAGTTGACATCATTTTCTGACCTGTTTGAATGACCCTTTTGTGACCTTAAAACAGCACAAAAGCTTAAAACAGTTTAAAAAAAACCCTCTTTTAAACCATATCTTTGCACCTCAGCTCAGTTTTAGGGCTGGGAGCGGGCCCCTGAACTCTAGTCCACCTCTTTTGACGTCAGTTTTACAGCTACAGTAAATCCAGCGAGATGGGAAGTTTGATGGAGATGAAGATAGAGACTTTGGGTGATTCTGGGTCTGTGATGTCAGAAAATCTGAAATCTTTTGAGTTTATTGAGTTGGTTTGTATTGCAGACATCCTCTTATTTGTTCGAAAGCACAGAAAAAAAATAATACTTTGCTCATAAGCCACCTTTAATTTACAATAGTTGTGTTTTTATGGTCTTTAAAGAAGAGACTCTCACTGATATTTTCTAAACCTCTTTCCTGTGTATGCTTGGGGGCATTTTATAACCAGTCACCTTCACTTGTGCTGCTGTTAAAGCCGCGTTTAACTTGAGAAGAAGTTAATTCCAGTTTGATGTGCTGAACTGGTACTGTAGGTGTCTTCGTATGTCAACGGGAAAGAACACAAGCGTGACTGATACAACTGCCACCACATACCCAACAGATTGAGTCATGGGTGCCATGTCCTTCGTTGCACCCACTAATTTTACATCTTGACATAACAACAGGACCCATCATTACCAAAGTGCTGCGTTTGGGATTTGGCGGCGGGTACAGCTCAGCATGAACGAGGCCGCAAGAGGTAAAGGAAGCATCGTGCACGTCCTCGAAAGAGGCATTAATAAGGAATTGCAAAAGGAAAACAACATATCTGGAGGGTGAAGGTGCTCTTCAGCTTCTGCTTTTTAGCCAGAAAGAATATTTGCTCTTTCAGCTTGATGGCGCTTGTCCTTTTGTAGCACGACGCCTGACGACTGCTGTGATTTCAGCGCTTACTGGCATCTCTTCCTTCGGCTCGCCGGTCACAAAGCACTCAGGAAAACAAGCCCCCCCAGGGCCGGGAGGGCTATTCATGAGCCAGGACTACTTTCTCTTTTAGCATTTACCCAGGACCATTTCTTTATTTTTCTCACCCGCCCCCAGTCCCATCCCTGTGGGGACGGAGTCACATTCAGGGGAATCTGGCGGAGCGTAAGCTTAAGCTGCACCTCGTCAGAGGTCGGAGTCTGGCATCTTTAAAGTTGTGTCAGGGAGAAACACTCCAGGGAGCGAGCATGTGGAGATTAGAGGAGAGGTGAAGTGCTTTGGCTCCTGGCCGGGACCGTCTCTCATGCTGGATGATAAGATTTGATCTGAGAGCAGGAAAAGCAAAGCTGTCCCTCTTGTCATGAAGAGCAACACTGCTACTGGAGGACTCTCCAGAGATTCAGCAGAGCTCCAAGAAAAACACTATTTTTCTGATATCGCTGCAGTCAACCAACACGTGTCCCCCATGTCCCCCTTTACTTCCTGTTTCTCTTTTTCTGGTGAGGATCAATAGGCAAGTGCAAATGAAACTTTCTGAATATCTGGAGTAGGGCTGTTCGATTTTGCCCAAAAATAAAATCTCGATTTTTTTCTCTCAAAATCCGATTTTCGATTACGATTACGATTATTTTGTGAATTGACAAAGGGCAAAGAAATGATTTCAAATATGCTGTTTTTTTATTGAACATTTGCCCCATTGGGCTTTAAGTGCAAACTTTGCTCTTATTAAACCAAAAATGAATGAATAAAGTGCAAAACTCTGTAAAATAAGTTGAGAAAAAGTTTTAAAAAATATAATAAAATATAAAGTTTTATCTCTGAAAAAAAAAATCAGCAAATCAGCACTTGCAAACATACAGTAAGTTATATTTCCAATTAAATAAAACAAGACATTTTCTGATTAAACTAAACTGGGTCTTTGCATGCTAAATAATAATGCAACCCATGAAGGAGGTAAAGTGAAGTGAAAAATCGATTTTACGATTTTCACGTTTTAACATCGTTCTAATTACATAATCGCGATTACGATTTAAAATCGATTAATCGAACAGCCCTAATCTGGAGTCAATCTCTCTTCTTTTTTTTAATCTTTTATCTCATGAATCACTGCTGCTCTCACACACATCTGCAGAGGTTGTACTTGGGCTTCTTTTCCACGGCTGAGGTTTGACGTACTATGAAAGAGCACACACCCTCACTAGAGCACATGTCTCGGAGCACATTTCCCCATTTCCATGGAGACGCAAAGCTTGAAATAATACAGACAATTGAGCCCTTTTTAGTTTTTTCAGCGGCATGAGTTGCTGTGAGGTGTCACTGCGACCCAGCTGCGTACGCTCCAGCTCCCCGACGCCGCCTGCGCTGCTCTGCACACGACAGAAGTCTCAACCCAGGTCACCACTTCAGCGTAATCACCTCCAGGAGTGCATGTCTGCATTCTGGAGTTGTGGCACCGGGCTGACTCCGAGAGGCTGACAATAGGAGGATGCCGGGGTGTAATTCCAGTGTCATTTCCACACCGCTGTATATTCTTCCTGCGTCCTTACGGCAAACATTTTGAGTGTCATGTGTTGGTTTTCTGTCTAAATGGTGACATTGGGACGTGTAATGGGTAGCTTGAGCGTTTGGGGTGGCCATCTGGGTGTGGCGCTGGAAGCCACCGGGAACTGGTATGGTCTGATCCTCGCCATTGTTTCCACTGAAAGGACTGCTGGGTCGGCTCCGTCCTCCCTGCCAACTGTTGGTTTATGTTGAACCAGACAGGCAACCGCTTTATTCTCTCTCTCAAGCGACTCCCACCAGGCAGAGACGTGTGAGGGATGTTTCAGCTCGGCTCGGACCGCTGCCACTCCCTCCCGACGACTTTTCCCACAGACTCACGCAAAGTCTCTCGCCTGCAACACCAACCCCAGCTTGACCATATATGTCAGTTAAAGAGAGGTTTCCATTGCAGTCGTCCGTCACAAACTTAACTAAACCACACCTTCCTTCCCTCATGTCTGCGTTCAGGGCTTCCTTTTTTTACTCTCCCCCTTCACTGTAATCCAGTCCCTTCACAGTCTGTCTGCTCTGCTTATTGTGCTGCGATTGAGCGGCAAAGCCACGCCAGTAAACCGGAGGAACCAGAGTCTGACGCTCACGCAGCACGGCGTTTACACAGGAGGAAAACCCTCTGCGACCGCAGCGCTCAGACGCTTACATAACAGTCTGCGTATGAGCGCGCACCTCCAGCCAGGTTACAGAGCAATCGTCCAAATGTGATATCGTTCCACTATCCAGCGACACCTGGAAAAACAGATGCACGCATGTTTCCATAACCTCTGCAGCTCCGTCTCCCACCCGAGACTGCAGCGCCGTACTCTCTCCTGTCCCCTCTGACCCCTCAGCTTTTCACACACCGAATAACAAGTTGATGAATGAGCGGCTGCACAAAACACGCTCTGCTCCTCCGGGTGGGAGCTGGTGTTTGTCTGAAAGGCCACACACACCAGGTCGCTCAGGGTTGTGTTTGTTCCTGTCTTTAACTACCCCGAGGGTCTTTTCTTCTTCTGTGAAACATAGGTTTTTTCCAAACAGGTCACCATTTACAAGAACACCCCGCATTAAGGCCTCATTGCACCCACTCAGCTTTATCTCTGGTTTTGTGCACATTTAGGCCGGCGGCGGAGGTGTTGACATGGTTTTTGGGAAGGAGGGGAACGTAAGAGGGCTACAAACTGAGGATTTTTTTTTGTTTTTTTTTATAGGAACACACATAACAATGTTATGAGAACATTCCGCGCCGTTCACAACCGTTAAGGGGTTGTGTTGGTGAGAACCCAAACTAAGGAGGGACGGGGAGGCAGGAGCGGCAAACAGCAACTTTATTGAGAAGTGAAAACACTGACGAAGCAGGGTGATCCAAAAGGATGACAGAGAAGCATGGGAACAGAGGAGAGGAAAACAGGCGGCCGGGCGGGGGGAGGACGAGTCTCGATCGAGGATTACATTCACACGACGGAGACTTCAAGACGAAAAGAAACAAAACAATCGCAACGAAACCAGAAGATCCACAAAACAACACTGAATAAAATTCATAATACAATAAAGTACGTCGGTACTAGGAATGGGTGATATTTTACCGTTCACCATAAACCGTCAAAAACATTCCCCACAGTAAGAATTTGTCATCTCACGGTAAAAACGATAAATTCCCGTTGATGACGTTTTTGTGTAAAGCTGAGGGAAGGAAGGAAGGAAGGAAGGAAGGAAGGAAGGAAGGAAGGAAGGAAGGAAGGAAGGAAGGAAGGAAGGAAGGAAGGAAGGAAGGAAGGAAGGAAGGAAGGAAGGAAGGAAGGGAGAAAACAAGGAAAGACGGAAGGAAGGGAGAAAAGAGGAAGGGAAGAAGGAAGGAGAGAGCAGGAGGAAGGAAGGAAGGAAGGAAGGAAGGAAGGAAGGAAGGAAGGAAGGAAGGAAGGAAGGAAGGAAGGAAGGAAGGAAGGAAGGAAGGAAGGAAGGAAGGAAGGAAAGGGGAGAAGGAAGGGAGAAAACAAGGAAAGAAGGAAGGAAGGGAGAAAAGAGGAAGGGAAGAAGGAAGGAAAGAGCAGGAGGAAAGGAGGAAGGAAGGGAAAAAGGAAGGAAGGAAGGAAAGAAAGAAAGAAAGAAAGAAAGAAAGAAAGAAAGAAAGAAAGAAAGAAAGAAAGAAAGAAAGAAAGAAAGAAAGAAAGATAAATTCCCGTTGATGACAAACATGGCGGATCTGAAAGCGAGATAGATTCATAGTTAAAAAGGTGGAGTTGAATTGGTATTTTTTTTATCGTCATTTTTATCGTTATCGGGATAAATGCCAGAAATAATCGTGATACATTTTTTAGTGCATACCGCCCAGCCCTAGCCGGTACCGACAGCAAATCTGTTTATTTGTTGAAGCTGTTTATCGTCACGCAGATTTGCTGCGGACAGAAACACGCTTGTAGCTCAAACAACAGACATCAGGGTCTGTTTTTACGGTGAATGACTGACAGGTCAAGTGTCTCAGGACTTATCATACATACCATTTGTGGAGTGGGGAATTCCATCTTTAGGGGAACATTTTCTATTTTTTGTCTTTTTGGGATGTATTTTTGTTGATCCAGTCGGCCGACTTGTACAGTTACATCAAAGACGGGCCCACACACGCTGAGACAGCTTTTACTCCCAGGTAGCAGCTATAAAGAGGACCAAATGGAGCCGTCTTCACTTCCAGACAGTAAAAGGAGCCAGCACTTCCTCCAGTAGTCATAAGAATTCAATAAGAAAGTCCAACAGCACATAAGTTAATGGCGCATACTCAAGTAGCTCCTTCTAACTGAACTTGGTTCCAGAAAGTGTTTTACAGTCTGTTCCTCGCCTGTTCAAGCTCGTGCACATGATAAAGGAGGTCTTATTTGTTCTGTATATGTGCAGCAGTCAACACGATCTATCTATCTATCTATCTATCTATCTATCTATCTATCTATCTATCTATCTATCTATCTATCTATCTATCTATCTATCTATCTATCTATCTATCTATCTATCTATCTATCTATCTATCTATCTATCTATCTATCTATCTATCATCTATATATCATCTGATCAAGATCTGCTAGATCTATTAGGACTGGGCGATATGGACCAAAAGTCATATCTCGATATTTTCTAGCTGAATGGCGATACTCGATATATATCGATATTTTTTCTGTGCCATAATTGGGGTTTCCCCAAAAGCATTATAGCATAGCATCTCTGTTAGCTTCATTTTTTCTGAGGCAAACCCTTAAAAAAACTGTCAGTTTTAATACAAAGGCTCGTGCCAAATGTCACACAGGAACCTTTATTAACAGAGGTCTGCACAATATCAAAATGTATAAAACAAATGAAATAAAAATAAACTGCCTGCATATATAGAATAAAAATGCTTCTTGAATAAAATAAAACAAATATCCCTTTCTTGCATAACAGATAATTAAATTGTATTTAATTAAAATACACTGTGCAATTAATACAATGTAGACAGTAACAGGCAGACTTTTCCACTGAGGTTGACAGTTGGGCAAATAACAAAACATTTGTGCAAATCTCAAATAAAACATTCAAGTCAATTTGTCACAAAATAAGCTATATCAAAATCATAATTATTTTTTATTTTTTAAATAATCGATATAAACGATATTGTCTCGTACCATATCGCATTTGAAAATATATCGATATATATTATATCAAGATATCAAGATATCTATCTATCTATCTATCTATCTATCTATCTATCTATCTATCTATCTATCTATCTATCTATCTATCTATCTATCTATCTATCTATCTATCTATCTATCTATCTATCTATCTATCTATCTATCTATCATCTGATCAAGATCTGCCACACTTGTTCTTTCCAAATGTAAAATGTGGCGAGTATCTAAATGTTGGCACAAGTAAATATTTTGGTCATTTTTGTCCGAATTCTGATCTCCGTCTGCAACCTTCCCTTCCTGCCTTTGCTTGCAGCCCGTTTGGATCGTTTGGGGGTTTTTGGACTGTAGAAGAGTTGTGTCCTTTCCTACAATGACTTGAAAGTACCACGTTGCAGTTTTTTGGTATTTCTTCTTTAGCACATTTGAATGTGCAGGATGTGAAACAGGCCATGCCAGTGTCACGCTCATGGGGCTCATGTTTTGAAATGATAAAGCATCTTCATTGAAGAGACTTGATTTCATTATGAAACGGACGGGCAGGAATAAAAGCCTGAGTTAAGCGTGTTGGTTCTGCTGATGAAAGAGTAATCTCATTTGCTATTCGTCTCTTGTTTTTCCTGGCTTTGTGCTGGTGGAAAGGTAAAGTCGCTCCTGTGCTGCTCATCCTGTCTTGGCCATGGAAAAAACACTTTTGTTTCACCTTTTTATTCGCTGCCATATTCCCGTAAGCACCCGGGCCGGTGTTGACAGAGCCGGCTGCGCGGAGACTGCTCGCGTTACTTTTTCCCTTGTTCAGACTTCAGGGTTTTTCATTATCCTCTGCCTTGTGGTTAACTCTCCCTTTATTTCCAGTAAAGCCGGGAACTCACTCTTCTGCTCTCCGAGCAGGAATTCCCACCTTTCTTGAGGTGCCTGGAAGCCGGAGGCGCCGCCTGAACAAAAGGGAGAGGTCGAAGGGCACGGGTTTTTCATTTGTGAAACTAATAGGCCAGGCATACCTGCGGGGCTCGGGAGGCCTGAGAGCCGGAGACAAGTCCAGTCACGCCCCCTTCTCCTCCGCCGAGGCCGAGGCCGGGCGTACGGGTCTACTAGCACTTCAAAAGGCCTGGCGAGAGCGCGGGCCCGGGCCAAGCTCAGCGGGAGAGCCATTACATCCCCACAGGATTCGGCGGCGACCTCAAAGACGACGTGATATGAGAGGGCGCGCTGCAGACCGCTGGAGGCCTCCGGGGCCAATCAGGAGGGCAGAGCTGTAAAGTGGGCCACTCGCTGGTTCAAGAGATGGAGCAATTTTATGTGCACTTCAGACAAGGCTCACCGCTTTCCTTTAAATATATAAATATAGTTATTTATTGCTTTTTTTTTCTCTTTTATTTCACATTACGGAGCGTTAACAACCCTGAAAACCTGCTTGACCCATTTCTTTCCTCAGATTTTTCTAAAGTAGCTCAGTTCATGATGGTAAAGGAACATTGAGAGTTTAAACAACCCCTTCAAATGTTTTGGAGTGCAAACTTTAACCTGGAACTAAAGCCTTTTTAAAGTAGAACGGAGTATGTTTGCAGCAAAATGGCAATTCATGTTAAATACAGGCAGAAATTGAAGCGCATCAGAGTAAACTGCTGTTTTAAGACTCAAAATGTTCTTTAACGTAGGTTATAGTGTATAGGGTGCTTCTAATACCTGCATATTTGTCATACCGTGTGTCGACGGCAGCGTGCATGACTCTGGTAGTCAACGGACTAGATGGCAGCAACTGGACAGAAATGCCTACACGGACCTTTTTATGCACTTTTTGAAAACCTTTTGAAGTTAAGATGGACTTTGGATGTCTGCAGGGACCCTACCCAGCCTGTCACCTGAGTGCAATCACATTTTTGAATCTTGTAAGGTTTAACATAGCTCATTATTTTGGGTATCGATTACCATTTTGCTGCAAACACATGTTTGGCTCTCATTCGAAACTGCTTTTCGTCGATTTGGTCCCGATCAAAAGTTTACACTCCTGACCATCTAATAACACGCCCAGGGTTGTTTTAACGTTGTTGCTTTGAGGAAAGTGAAACTTAATAATTCTGCAGTTCCTATAAAAGATCCGATGGCCAGTGAGCCGGTGATTTACTCGCACGCTTAATAAAGCCAGCGGAGCCCCAGTCTATATGCAGACCTGATAATGAGGTGTGTAAAGGTCAGGCGGTAAAAGGTCTCTGAGGGATGGCCCTGGCCTCTGCCGACCCCGCCGAGGCTCACATGGAGGACAGAAGAATAAAACTGCCATCTCTGGGAGCTGGAGTCGGTCCCACGCAGAGCTTATTTCATGCCAGGGCTTTTCTTTTTAATGGTCTAAAAACGTGTGAGCCAAAAGGCGTAAACAGAGGTGTTTGGTGTGGAGGGAGGGGAAAAGTGTCTCTTCTGATACTTTTTATTCATCAATCATCATCTCCTTATTAGTTCACACCAATATATAATCTCCCTTCAGGGATACATCAAGTGTTATCGAATTGAATTGAAATATAAATGACTCACATTCATTTAACAAAGAGAAATACAGAACTTTATTCATAAGAAGCAATAACTAAGATTCAAACAATTTGTTTTGCATTCATATATTGATCTTTTAACTTAAGCAGGCATTTACTGAGACTTTAAGAAGCTCATCCCACCTGATATGAGCACATTGAAAGTGTGGATGTGTTTTAGGGCTGGGCGATATGGACCAAAAGTCATATCTCGATATTTTCTAGCTAAATGGCGATACTCGATATATATCTCGATATTTTTTCTGTGCCTTAATTGGGGTTTCCCCCAAAGCATTATAGCATAGCATCTCTGTTAGCTTCATTTTTTCTGAGGCAAACCCTTAAAAAAAACAGTCAGTTTTAATACAAAGCCTCGTGCCAAATGTCACACAGGTTCCTTTATTAACAGAGGTCTGCACAATATCAAAATGTATAAAACAAATGAAATAAAAATAAACTGGCTGCATATATAAAATAAAAATGCTTCTTGAATAAAATAAAACAAATATCCCTTTCCTGCATAACAATTAAATTAAAATACACTGTGCAATTAATACAATGTAGACAGTAACAGGCAGACTTTTCCACTGAGGTTGACAGTTGTGCAAATAACAAAACATTTGTGCAAATCTCAAATAAAACATTCAAGTCAATTTGTCACAAAATAAGCTATATCAAAATCAAAAAAAAAAAAATGTAAAAAAAAAAAAAACATTTTTCAAAATCGATATAAACGATATTGTCTCGTACCATATCGTGTTTGAAAATATATCGATATATATTAAAATCTCGATATATCGCCCAGCCCTAATGTGTTTACACCTGGCATTACAGTTTTTCTCAATTGGTTTGGTACATTTCTCACATCAGAATTGAAATTCTCAAAAGTTCTTGTTCAGTTTTCACATCATCATGCCATTTGTGCAGATGAAAAAGGCAGTTTCTCATTGCATTGAACAAATTGCAAATGCTTTTGTCCATCCATACAAATGATTGTGTACAATTCTCAGTTTTTTCGTACATTATCAATTGCTTTTGTCATGCTAATCAAAATGCTTTGTTATAGGAATCTATCAAATAGTCTCTTTCCCCAAAACATTTAGGCTATAGTTCATCATATAAGTCTTCACATGCAAAATGATTTACCAAGCCATCATAACATGTCAAGCATATATACATTTCCATAAGACATTTGTCTGTAAATATGATCTAAATTGGTAAATTCCTCCCAGGTGAATCTAGACTTTCTCTAATGAAAAGAGTTGATCAACCAATGATCGACAGTTTTCTGAATGAGCTCAAGGGAGCATCTCATGAACAATCTACTGGGGAGTATATAGGTAACCAGAGCACAATAGAAGAATAAGAATAAGAATAAGAATAAGTATTCTTATGTATAGGCTACTCAAATAGAAAACAACACACAATTCTTTACTGTAACAACAAATACGTAATATTTTACAGTATGAGTAGGAATGCTAGAAGAAGTGCAGTGTTGTAGGGGCCAAGGGTGGCATGGTGATGGAGGACGCCGTGGTGATTGAGTCCAGTTTGCCAGTTTGAGCAACATTTATTTATTTTTCTTATTTATTTACTTTGTTTCTTTCTTTCTCTCATATATATATATGAGAATTTGTGGCCTAACAGACAGGAACGGGAAGAAGCTGAAGATCAGCATTGAGATTAGAATTTGGGGAGTTGTTCATATTTTTTTGTTTACCTACTGTATGACCTATGTTTATATTTTTGACCTATGTTTACACTTACGTATTGTATTTCACCTTTGTTATGTGCAGTGCTGTCTTTTTTTTTCTTTACGGACTGCAATGTCAATGTTTGCCAATGAAGAAGTCATTCTGTAAATGTGAATCTTGTCTTTTCCAATCAATCTTACACGTATACATTATATGAGGTCAAATGTACAACACTTGTCATCACACCTAAACCACATTTTACATCAACATGTCCCTTCAAAGTGCCTTCAATTGCCAACATGACTAATGAATTTGACTGTCTTATCTGTACACAATGACACAATGATTAAACATTCTGATGGCACTGACAAGTATATTGACACAAAAACTTGCTTTTGAGGGATGGACTAAGGATTTTGAGCAAGAGACTGGCTTTTGCAGGTGATCCACAGTGTTTTGCTATTTGTTCAAACTGTTTTGAGAAATGCACTTGATCTTCTGCAAATTGCAAGAATGATTGGAAAAATGTACCAAAGTGATTGAGAAAAACTGTAACGTGTCCCCAGACGTGCCTTCAGTGGCTGCTGGTGATCGGAGTAAGTTTCCTGCTCCACGTTCAAATAAACACTACATCATACAATCCGTTGTCAACCGAGCAACAAACAGGATATCATCACTGGTGTTTCTGTGTAATCTGTACCGCGATGAAAGTGAAGAAAAGGGACATTAACGAAGTGATTTGTTGCTGCTGAGCCTGACGTCAGCGCACTCATGCTGACTAAAGACACACAAGCCCAAGCTTTTACATGATTAGCAAGTTTCTTTTTGAACAAGTTTCTGGAGACAAGGCTAAAAACATCTGTTGATAATAAACAGCAACTTTACTACTTGTAATAAATCCGTGGGCCGCGTGCGCCGTGTAATGCGCTCCTCCAGCTGCTCCGTGTCCAGGTCTGCGTTTGTACATGAACACACCGGATTTGAGGAGAGGAGATCCTGTCTAGTGACAGGAACGTTTAAAGGTGACTCCCAGGACCGGCGGGAGAGATCCAGGGCCTGGAGCGGTCCGTCACAGCTGCTCTGCTCTGCACAGAACAGCAGCAACGGGTTTGCTGTGAATGATGCATCCTGGGAGTTTTGGTGCGGTTTTTTTTACTGATTACTTTGAGAGGGAAAACCACCTTGTGAACTCTGCTTCTTGGCTGGAGTCCCATCAGCTCGCTAGGTGGTCCTTTAAAGCGGCCTTGGACCTATTTGTATTCACGGTGCTGGAGGAATGTGGACACAAGTGTCCCGGACCGCTCCTGACCTGAGCGAGGTGACCTGAATGTTTCCTCCTAGACTCTGAGAGCGTTCAGACCCGTGTTTAGCGCCGTCCACCTGTGATCCCATCACAGGGGTCAATTAGATAGGGCAAGGTATGGCAGGGGAAATTGTAAATGTTTGTTTTTTAAATACATTTATGGTATTACTCTGTGTCTATTTGTATTGATTATTCTATTACTTAATACATATAGAATAACTACAAATGCAAATCAGAACAACATGATCAATTTCACTAGTTATTATACACTGCAAAAACTGAAAATCTTAACAAGAATATTTGTCTTATTTCTAGTTAAAATGTCTAATATTTAGTCAAAAAAAATCTCATTACATTTAAGACAAGACTCAAAAACAACCATTTTCACCTGTTTCAAGTAGATTTTCACTTAAAATAAGTAGAAAAATCTGCCAGTGGAACAAGATTTTTTTGCTTGTAATGAGAAGATAAATCTTGTTCCACTGGCAGATTTTTCTACTTATTTCAAGTGATAATTTACTTGAAACAGGTGAAAATGGTCAAGTAACAAGTTTATTTTTCTGGTGATGACTCTTGTTTTAAGTGTAATGAAATTTTTTGACTAAAAATGAGACATTTTAACTAGAAATAAGACAAATATTCCTGGTAAGATTTTGAGTTTTTGCAGTGAGCGAGACTGCATTTGAAAAAGTTCCAGTTTTCTTGACCACACAGATTAGCTACATAGACTTCTGTGATGAGTATTTGCTGGACGTGTTGATTGATACTCTAGTTAAGTTCTGTGACTCGTAACCTTGCCATACCTTAGCTTCCACTGAATTGACGCCACTGCCCCCGGATCAGGAGGGAGGTTAGAAACCTGCCTCTCCAGCCGATAGATGCTCCCCGGTACGTTTGTATCAGCCGAAGGTTGACTGGGCTGTGCACAGCTGGCTCGCAGGAGCGTGGCTCATGCACTACAGCTGCTGTGTACTCTCTTGATTTCCTCTTCTTTTCCTTTCTTTCTGCTTTCTGTTTATTCCGGCGTACTTTTGTCAAAATGCAATGTTAATGTCACAATATTTAAACAAAGCAGCATGCTCGTTACAGTGCAGTAAAAGCCACCGCACCCCCCCCTCCCAACCTCTCTCGTGAACATCACACGGGCTGGAAGAGGTTTACTAGGGATGTTTCTGGGGACGTCAGACGGTTAAACATTCATTTCACACATCCCCCTCCGCCTCCTCACAAAAATCTGTTCCCCCTGTTCAGAGGAAGATCTGCTCACTGGCACCGTGCCCTTCCGCCGATACGCCCCCCCCCCTTCTCTCTTTCTCTCTCTCTTGAGGGTTCAAAATGGAAAGTATTTCAAAGCCACCGCAGCCTGCTGTCAGACTTTGTAGTTGTACTTGTGTAATATGAAGCAGCTGAGAAAGCAGGCCTGGTCCGCGCGGCGCTGCTCTGCCTCAGGTCTGAGCGCTGGCGTCTCTTCAGGACGACTTCAGAGCAGCAGCGCGGCCTCAGATACGACCCAACGTCCTCCCCAGTCTCACTGCGTGTGTGTTCTGGACATGAATAAACATGAGAGAGCCGTGTTGAAGTGTGCATCACACGGGGAAGGCTTTGAGGTCTGAGATCTGTTTATTCCTGTTGTTGAAATATCCTTTATTGTCTTGTTTAAAAGTCTGTGTGCCGGATATTCATGGAGAAACACTTTTCTCCTTATTTGACATTGGCAGAGCATCGTTTATTGTGAGCATCTTTCTTATCTTTTCAATGGAAACTAGGGCTGTTCGATTAATCGATTTTAAATCGTAATCGCGATTATGTAATTAGAACGATTTTAAAACATGAAAATCGTAAAATCGATTTTTCATTTTTTTTTTTTTTACCTTGTCTGCACACACATTAATGCTTGATACCATATTAATGATTGATGGAAATACCTCTCAATACCTGCGACAAGTGCCCCATTACACAGCTTTACCTCCTTCATGGGTTGCATTATTATTTAGCATGCAAAGACCCAGTTTAGTTTAATTAGAAAATGTCTTGTTTTATTTAATTGGAAATATAACTTGCTGTCTGTTTGCAAGTGCTGATTTGCTGATTTTTTTTTCAGAGATAAAACTTTATATTTTATTATATTTTTTAAAACTTTTTTTCAACTTATTTTACAGAGTTTTGCACTTTATTCATTCATTTTTGGTTTAATAAGAGCAAAGTTTGCACTTAAAGCCCAATGGGGCAAACGTTCAATAAAAAACAGCATATTTGAAATAACTTCTTTGCCTTTTGTCAATTCACAAAATAATCGTAATCGAAAATCGGATTTTGAGAGAAAAAAATCGAGATTTTATCTTTGGGCAAAATCGAACAGCCCTAATGGAAACTGTGATATCTGATGGAACCCCCCCCCCCCCCAACCCAACCTACACTTCTTCCTAATTTCCAGTCTTACTGTGGCCCCCGGCGCGCGAGCAGCCGGGCGGTGTTTGGGTCCGGGCCCCGCTCCAGCAGTCTGAGCATAAACAATGTCTCCGAGAGCACATGTGTGATATCATTCCACCGCCAGTTTGCATGTGTGGGCCTGCAGCGCTGCCAGCACCAGCACTCCCACCTCCAGCCAGGAAATGCAACGGGATCTTAGCGCGCTGCAACTCCACAAGTACATCTGCGGTGATGATGTCATGCTCTTCCATAAAGGGAGTGACTGATAACAAATGGCTCTCGGGGGATCAGCTGTCATGACGGGGCGGCTCGTCCCCCTCTCAGACTCGTGATTACCTGAGTGCTGCTGAGGGACGGTAAACCTCTTCAGGAAGTGGATCGGTGGTCTGATGACAGCCCGGTGGTACCTGCAGGCTGCAGGGTGCAGCAGCAGGCCAGGTGGCAGGAGATACAGGGCATTTACAAAGGTGTGGTGGGAAGAATGGAGTCTCCAGCTCTAAAATGAGTCTCAGCTGTGATATCTTTTTTTTTTAAGTTACCTATGAAGAAAATCACTGCACATTTGCCGGTTCCAGCCTCTTCATCATCCTTCCTAAGATCCATCCACCCATCCATTATCTAGGCCCTCGTCTGCCCTCAGGGCTTCTGCTGGAGCTCATCCCAGCTCTTCAGGCCAAAGGCAGGTTTTTAGTTTTTTCTCAAATGTTTTTCGACATTAAACATTGAACACAAAGCTATTTCAGGGTGTCGGTCGGGCTGTAAGTGCAGTTTAAAAAAAGGATCTCCATGGTATACCTGCTGCATATTAAATGATACTGGGTGTTAAAGTAAAAGCTGCAGTTACTTGGACTTTATCCTTCTATATTGTTAATGCTCAACTGACTGACGGTCAGTTGAGACATGATAGATCCCGAACTGACCAACAGCTATTACTTTATTTTCTAGTATTTTGTGTTATTATTCATATACTGTATTTATATATTTTTACGTTATTAAGCTATTTTTTGTCTTTAGTCTTCGTCTTGAGTTTTGTTCTTTAGTTTGTAGTATTTGTCCCGTCTTGGTTTATTTTTGGTCTTATTCGGTTTTTATCTTGCCTGCTTCTTGCATTGTTGCATCATTACTCCATTGACCATTGTTATTGTAATGTTGTTGTTTTATTTAAAAATTCCAATAAACAGATTGTGGAAAAAAAAAAACATAACTTCCCATTATGCAACCATACAGAAGCTTTGTTGGACTTTTCTTGCTAAGTCTAAACTTCTGTTCAATCTAGCTGGTTAACTCTTAACGGGGATATGTTATTTCTTTAAAAACAGAGTTTTAAAGCATATATTTGGATGTCTGTAGTGACAACCATCTCATAACCATAAAACTGTCACTGTTTGTGGCTAAAATTTGAAATACTGTATTTCCCTGAGCACTGAAGAGTTGCAGGGCACAGTGACATCACAGACAGGTTTGTGCACCAATACGGAAAGAGTCAGACCCTGTGGAGGAGGGGGTGTGGCTGATTCATTAACTCCACCCCCTGAAACCAGCTGCTATGACCCTTGTCCTGAAGAAATGGATGAAAAAGGAGCTTGCGTACCGTAGCTCTGTTATATTTTGACCTCAGCGTGTCATAGACATCTGAGTCAGGCCTCCGGAAATTGTTTTGACTTGTGAATAAAAGGTCACAATGTGGCTCATTTCAGTACGTGAGTAATGCAGCGGAGAGATCTAAAACTTTTAATTGCTTGTTTAATGTCCTTCATGAAATAGAAGATCGGGTTTCACCCATTCATGACCCTTAAGATTATGGTTTAACATTTCCACACGTCCCGTTCCAAACAAAGCTGCTGCAGTTGTCGCACTCAGGCCGTCCTTCAGCAGATTATCTCTGCCCGTAGGCCGATTCCTTGTCTTCTAGCTGAATGTAAATAATCTTGCGCTCCACCTGCCGCCACGGGTCAACGGCGGTGGCAGCGGCCATCATCTGGGCGGATGAGTGCTCAGAGCGGATTACTGGGGAAATGGGCATTATTGTGGCATCAGGACACTGTGCTGTGTGCTTTACTAATCAGACCTCAGAACGGACTTTCTCCAGCGGTCGACTCTCAGCAGAGCTGAGCTGTTTTCTTCATGTGGGAAAATGCGGATAAATCCTTCAGCAGTTTGAATGTCCTTTGATTTGGGTAAGTTCTTCCATATCTTGGGTCCGGGCCCTGTAGAGATGCCTAAATATTTCCTTTTAGAGTGACCTGTAAGGGATTGAATAGTGCATGTTTTAAACACTATTTTTTTTCTTTTGGTATCTAGAGTACTGGATTGAAAAGGTTGAGAATATCTACAAGATTTCTTGCAAGAGCGAATCACGGGGACACCTTTAAACATTGCAATAGTCACGTTACCCATCCCTGTGTCCATTGTCCCGTGCATCCTCCGTCATTCCTCCCCGAGCCTCCATTGTGGGTTAAACAGTCAGTGTTGTTGCAGCGGTTGGGCTTAATACTCCTCCTGTCCTGTAGCGCACCATAAACAGATTAGCAGCTCAGGAGAGGGCCTGGCTGGACCATCTGTACCCTGCGCTGGGCGGGGATGGGGGACATGTGGGAGAAGTGTGAGCAGATGTCCCAGAGGAGCTGATGGGCCGGCTGGCAGCAGAGCTGAGGAGCTGAGGAGTAAAGACACGATGAGGATGCTGACTGATGACACTCAGAGTAAAAACCACTCGGCTGCCACCTCGCAGTCACATCCAAGGGAAGGCTGTAATTTACTGGGGCTTTAATTGAGCTGCCCGGACCTCCCACTTTCTGCATGTGCAACTGCAACCACAACACAAACATGTCGAGAGCCGTCACTGACCGTGAGCGATGATGAGAAGAGTATGTTGTTTCCATGGGCTGCGTTGCTTGTTTTTCTGGTTTGTTTAACTTGTGCAACAGAGTGTAAGCAAAGCCCCAGTTGCAGAGATGCCCTGCACGCTCTGACACCCTGTCGCTGCGGCGTTTGTGTAGACAGAGTGTTTAACAGTCAAAAAACCCAAAACTGCAATCCCACGTCTTAATTTGAGTTGTAACACGCCAAACCCAAGTGCACGGAGCTGAATGGGTGAGCTCCGCCGTCTGGCTGCTGTGTGAAGCTCTTTTCTAATCTGAGCGCGACCTAATGACTGACATCTGCAGCTGTGTTTTCCCAGGCCACGGGCAAATTGTAGGTGTGTGAGAGTGTGACTGTAGGTGTAGCAGGGGTTTGCCTGGGCTCCTGTCTGGGCCGAACCACGTAAATTACAAGGCAGAGCGACTCTGAGCCCCCCCCCCCCCCCCCCCCCCCACCCCTCCTTTCTCCCGGCCTGCAGGGCTGATAGCTCTGAGATTGTTCGGGGACAATGTGCGTCTCGAGTTTGAAGCAAAAATCTTGATGAAACAGTCTAGAAAAGCCAGACTCCATGCAGCCATGCCGGAGGTTTCTCCACGTGGCTGTGAAGGGAAGAGAAAGCTCCAAGAGGTCGGTGAGATGACAAAAAGCTGTTTTCTTTGGCCTCGCTGGGGACAACAGCTGACCATAAAATCACCATTAAAGGCTTCCCCATATGGCCGTTTTTCTTGATAAGAGCCACTCTGGAGGCCTGTTTCGTGCCCTGCAAGAGCAGCAGCAGCACTTGACCAGAAGTCACTCAGGTAAAGAGAGGCTACGCTGTTTTTCTTCAGCTCGGGGAAATATAAAGTCAGGGAAAGGTGAATGGAGGACAAAGAGAACTGCCTCTGGCCTCACTAGTTGACAAATGTTTTGTTTTATTTTGTTTTGTGTGTGTGTGTGTGTGTGTGTGTGTGTGTGAGGGCCAATAGTTCATCCCTCAGCAGGGAGGCAAACACTGCCAAAAGACTCGTCTCCCCCTCTGGTTGCTCTTTATCTCAGCAGAAATGTGTTACAGTCAGTGTGTCACTCCTGAAATACTGCAGACGTTCGTCGGGGCTGCATGTCACTCCGCACCAAATACACAACGCACAGACGAAGAATGTGGCCGTGCGCAGATGGATCTCTGCAGGAAACGGGCTGTTACTGAGCGTGTTCACCAATGTTATCAGTTATGAGGATCATACGGCGCGCACCACATCTCAACACGGGAACTCAGAGGAGACGGTGGCGCGGAGCCAGTCAGATGCACCGCTAAAGGAATAGTTCAACATTTCATCCACGCACATACTTGAGATGAAGGAAAAGCCCTGAACCACATTTCAGAGAACCTAAACAGAGCTTGGTTAACCCTTGACCAAACACTTTGCACATATTCCCATAGTGAAGTAAGTCCGTTTGAAACATCTGGCAGAGGTTTTTTCATTCTGGCGGAGCGGCAAGTGAAGCAGCACGGCTCCATCGGAGTCGGTCCCTCTTCACTACGCCTGTATGGCAGGGGAAAGGACTGCAGAGTGTTTGCAGGTCAACGGGGTCACGGCGGAGGGCTCACAGGCCATTGTGGGCTGTTTTATGGAGAACGTCAAGCCGTCTCTGTTTTCTTTGGTCCAACACCACCAGAGAATACGCCGGGGCATTGATGCTGTTAAAAAAAAAAGCAAAGAAATCACTCAACACTCTGCATGCAGCGGTTGCATCGCCAGCTTCAGGCTGAGCTTCAGGGAGTCTCTCTGACCTCTGGAAGCTGCAACCAGGACCTGAACTGTGCCTTTAATTGATTAAAAGAGACTGACGTTAGCTTCTGTAGCTCCTGGCTTCACTACAAAGCAAACTTGGAGTGCGTTCAGCCAAAAAATGTCTGTCATCAGACAGAGAGGTCAGACAGAGTGTGTTTCAGTAAAGCTCAGCCCACAAGCTTCTGCAGGTGGGAAGATATGAGGAGGGGGATTCACCAATCCTGAAAGCCTCAGCAGCTCATCTTCAAGCTGGATTTGACGACAGATGTGGAAGATGTAATTTCACATTAAAGTAATTTAAGCTCTTGGTTTCCTGATGAAGTTGCGTCTGTTCATAAAAGTAGGGCTGGGGATCGATTCAAATGTCAAGAATCGATTCGATTCCAATTCTTAAGATTCAGAATCGATTATCAAGATTTCATTCGATCCGATTCAATTCGATTCCGATATTGATTTGGGTTAGTGTTATTAAAACTGTTTTTTGAGCTGTTGCATGAATTATATGACTGTAGTTATGCAAAATATTACTACTAGTATATAATATTGAGATTCAACAGCAAGTATTGCAACTAATGATGCTGTAAGGACCAATCAGTTCCCAGAATGCTGATAGAACTGCTTTCAGAAACATCATTTGGGTCAGAATTACCAAACAGATCCAGGGAGGAAACAGACGGATGAAATCGGTTTTAATTTTTCCCACATTCCATTTTTATTTGTTCCATTTTCGGTCTATTCTGGTTTTTAATTTTAGTTTTTAGCATTTTTTGCAAATGTAACCCCAAGACAGTATATAAAGTAATGAAATATTGACAACTTATGCAATTATAACCTAACACGTTTTCATACCTTTAAACATATTTAAAGGCAAAAACATGGCACCAGTTATTCTCGTGTCCAACAAAACATTCCTTTTTTGGGGATAAACAAAAAAATAACCAAAAGTTGTAATGTAATGATGAAAAAAAATACATAAATAATTAAAAGAAAAAAAGAAAAAAAAAACACTTTTTTTTTTTTTAAATCGATCTTTAGACATATAAATCGATTTTTGGGAATTAATATGAGAATCGGTTTAGAATTGGGAAATCAATTTTTTCAACAGAGGCCTACATAAAAGCCATTTGCACATTTGATTTTTACTAGAAGTCTGAGTTCAGATTGTCTGTCGTTGTTTTTTTAAGTGGGTTTGTGTGAGTGGGGGGTCTCTAATGTGTGATGGAATCTTTAATTTAAGAAAAGTGCATTTTGAAGTCTGCATTTCAAGCACGTAGAAGCCACGAGCAACAGCACAAAGACCGAGCAGCACCCCTCAAACTCAAACACGAGGTGTAACTTGAGAGACGAGCATCTCCCTCTCCGTCACTTGAGGAGGCGTCGAGGGGGGTGATTAGTTCAGGCACTGCTCAGTGTTCAGCAGATGAAAGTCAGACTATCAGGTGGCATTAGGACCTATTGTGCGGCGGCGGGTAATAGCTCTGCATCAGTAAACAGGTCCTGTTAACACTGGATGTGGTTGTCCTGCTTCTGTTTCTCAGGTTTCAGCTTTGAGTGTTGTTTCATCTTCTTCTGAAATCCCATCAGTGTTCATATGTCCAAGAAACTGGTCTTTCATGGCTTCACATTACCAGAACAAACGCACCCTTGTCAGAAGCTTTGACATTCACGTCGAAGATTCTAACCGATGTGTTGCCGCGAAAATATTTCAGTGAGATGTTTCTTATAGACTCGTCCGAACCTGTATCAGAAAGGACAACTTCCCCATCCTATCTCATGTGTGTTTTACTTAATTTATTCAAAAAAAACAAACCCCGAGGACGGCATTAAACTGAGTGTGAGTCATTTTGCAGCACCTCAGGACAAAAAATTCAGATTTTTGCAGACCTGCAGAATAATTCCGTGTCGTACAGACGTCACACCTGCATGCTGCTCACGTTGCTTTAGTTATTCTGTACCTTTTTCTGACCGTCTCCGTCTCCGTGTGCTTCTCTCACAGCGGTGTCCAACCTGGATGTGGAGAGTAAACTGACGACACATTTTCAAGCGCCCTGGCACCAGCAGAGGAACATTTTCCACCCCTCCACACGGCCAGCATGTATAGAAGAGCTTCACCGGCGGGCCAACCTGAGTCTGTGGGCCCTGAGCCAAGGTGAGACCCGCCAGCACGGTTCTGTCTCTCTCTGACCCTCCCAGACACTCCCTCCTTCATGCACGTCATGCAACAGTTTTGCTTTTGTTTTTTTACTTTAATGTAAAAGCACTTTATTCTAAATAAACGATCCAGATGCCTCCAATGAAAGGAGCGTGTTGTTTTTGAAGATCCATGACTGTGGTGGTATTCTGCCCCCTAGTGGACCTATGTTGTAAATACACCTCACCATCACTTGTTTCAGTTTTCTCTCTGGCCACACGCCACCAGAGGTGTCAAAAGTATTCACATTCATTACTCAGGTAGAAGTATAGATACTAGAGTTTAAAAATACTCCTGTAGAAGTTGAAGTATCAACTCAAGTTTTTACTCAAGTAAAAGTATAAAAGTACTGGTTTCAAAACTACTTAAAGTATAAAAGTAAAAGTAATGTAAGGGGGAAAAAGCCATTAAGGACAAAAGCCATTGAAAATGAATGTATCTTAGTATAATGCAAATATATTAAAGAACCATATATGTGTACTATTGAGCATTAACATGTGTTTCAGAGAGCAGGAGATATGATGACTAGTTGCCTATAAGTATTGTAATGGTGCAAAAAGTCAAACTTCAGAGGCATGTTATCATTTATCCTAACCTTTATTGGAATGTACATCCAAGTTTAGTTGCAGGAATCTGAGGGAACGGATGTAAGAACAAAACTGGACAAGAACATCTGAAACAACCACAACCAAATTCACTCTATCCGGATGGAGCAATTTAACTGGATAGTTTTTTTTAAAGGCCGAAATGAAATAGAGTAACAAGGCTGTTTTTAAAATGTAAGGAGTAAAAAGTACAGATAATTGCGTGAAAATGTAAGGAGTAAAAGTAAAAAGTCGTCAAAATAATTACTCCAGTGAAGTTTAGATAACCAAAATTTTCTACTTAAGTAAGGTAAGTAAAAAGTATTTGTACTTCGTTACTTGACACCTCTGCACGCCACATCCTCACTTCCACAAAGCCAGTTCTAATTACATCATCATATTTGTGCATCTTTTTTCTTCTTCTTCTTCTCTATTGTGTGTCTCGGTAGGAACCTCAGTTTGTCTTTAGTAACGTCTGCTTTGGCCTTAGATCCCCAGAGGAGACCATCAGGCAGAAAGGAACGGAGAGTAACCATCTCGGATTTGCCACCGATGCCCTTGTATCCATCCCCTCAAATCGCCCGCAAGCAAGAAAAGAGGGCCTCAAGTCTAGCTACGGTGAGACTTTTAGCTTTAGAAATTCTCCTTGATGTCACAGAGATCTATTGCTTAGAAACTGAAATGTCAAGCTCATTATTTATTTACATAAGTGACGTCTCTGATGACAGCACCAGTCAGCCATAACGCTATGACCACCCGCCGGTAAATACTGCCTATCTTGTTACTACAACGGTCCGAGGGGACAGCCTGGGAGTTACTCTGACACTTGCCAGCCTCCTAATAATTTACTTCAGTCCTTTCCTATAGCTGCAGGTCCCGTCAGCAAAACACTAAGAGGATGTGGCCAAATTGTTTGTGAGCAACTCTAGGAACAGAAAAGAGCCCTCAGATACCGGTATGATGCATCTGATTGGATCTATCGGAAGCACGCCCGATCCATAAACCCCACCCTGCAACAAACAAGTCCCAAACAGCCATTTGGCACCAGTAGAACCATCTGTTCTGGTGTGCGATGAATCGGCCCGTGCCCTGACTGGTCAGAGATGTTTTGGCAGCATTACATTTCACAACCATGAAAACTAGGCAGGTGGTCATAACATTTTGGATGAGGTTTGTCTCATTTAGTGGAGATAGTAACTTTCTCTGCATGTTCAAGTCTGCAAAGCTTCGTAACATCTGTTTTCAGTCACTTTAGACGTGACTGTTTTAAGTGAGAAATGTAGCTTTGAATGTGATTTGTGCCCAGATTCTCAAATACCTCTGTTGTGATAGTTGCCTTTCTTTTTCCCCCCTGAGCAGCCAGAGAAGCATTTTAGAGATGCGAGCACACAGTTAGCACAAGCAGAGGTAAATAGGAACGTGTTTGAATGGTGTCTGATATAGTTGTATGTATGTACAGAAAATGGACCATCTCTCATTTCACAGCCATGAACTCATATTTAATCCCATCAGTGTGGTATTAAATGTACTATAAACATGGCCCACATGTCCGTCACGGTCCCACCAGGTTTACCCCGTGCTGTCGCCTGTTTTACGTCTGTGATTTCATGCCGGATATATCCATGTTCATCATTGTGATTTTTATGCGTTTGTCTTTTTGTTTGCTTTTGTTGTTTTTTTGCAAAATTCAGTTTGCATCCACCCGCTCCTCCTCCCCCACCGAATGCTGCCGCCTCTCCCCCTGGAGCAGAAAGGTACTGGTCCTCCCCTCCCTCCTGAGTGCTGCATCTAACGCCTCACTCCACCTGTTCTTGTTTGTTTTCTTCCCACTCATTTACATAATGATATTCTTTTCACATGCACGCCCCGCTCAGATCCCCAGGCCGCCGTAGCGGCCCGCTCCACCCGGTTAGGAGAGCGGGCTAATGATAGTGCAGGAAGTTTCACCCACGTGTGTCGGGGCGCATTCGCAGCGCCAGGCTTTAGCTCTGAAGTATGCTGGGAATGTTTGACTGAGGTCCATGTTCTCGGCCTGGAGTCCTCTAATGACAGGGTTAACTTCTCCAAGCTTGCGTCTGTGATTACCCATAATCCCTCGGTGCTGCGGTTTCCCTGCACAGCTGACAGCCTCATGTTCCCCCATTTAAGAGGCTTTTTTCACGAGATGCATCATTCTCGATGCCCACCAGACGACATAAGTGAGCTTGGTGGATGAGGGACAAACACCCAAACACTGCCACTCCACTCTCTTTCTTTTCCTCTTTCTTTACCGTCACTTTCTTTCCGCTCTTCATCTGGCTCATCCTGCCTCTCAGACACTCCTAAAACCGCCGGGAACCGCTCTCAAAACAGATCAGCTGTAAATGGTCTCCCCTTTGATTTTTTTTTTTTTTTCTTCTTCTTCTCGTAGTTGGGAGAAGTTTCCAAGGAAACCAGTTTCTTTTGTGGCCAGAGTTTTGTCAGAGCCTCATTGGTCTGCTGGGAACACAGAGGACAAAGGCTGGAGAGAGCTGGCTTTAAATGGGGGTGGGAGGTTGTCGGGTTGTGGAGGTGGGAACTAGTTGAGCCTGAGAATCACTCAGTCTCATGTGTGTCCTTCTGTTGGAAGCTCGAGGTAAGATGTTGATACCCTGAATTTATGTAGCAATAACGTTGAAGTGATAGATAGCGACCAAAAGAGGCCCGTGGAAAAAGGATCGGGAGTGTGGAGAAGTGTGAGGGGGGAGCGCTGTGCATTGGCTGATCCTGAAGCTCAGAGGAATGCTGCCGTGAAGTATTTCCCTTTTAAATATTTCCACACGGACATTCGTTTGCCAGAGACTTGCAAGGATACCAGAGGTTTTCAGGGAATGATTTAAGAGTTTCCAAAGCAGCACGTCGAGACTGGAAGTCACAATTTACACTGTTGGTCACGTTTCTGTCCTGTACAGCAGTTAAATGAAGATGTCTCCTTTTTTTTTTGGTGCAGAAATAGTAAAAATCTTGAAAAACTGCACAGGATGTGCCTAACCTTTTATTGGTCTGTTTCTGCAAACTTGGTTCCCTTTTCTTCTTTTTTTGCATGAAAACTCTGAGCTAATTCTCTGATTGTTTTCTGTGCTTTCCCTCCTCTTGCTCTGAAGCATGCTTTTAATTTCCATTACTCACTGCATTCCAACATGAAACTCAGCCTTGGGAGGGTATTTGTATTGATTTGCCTCTGCTCAGTCAGTAAGCAGTCTGCTGCTGGCTGCAGATTAATACCACTCTAATCTCTACATCTGCTCCTCTGTTCTTGCCAGAGTAGACACTCTGACAATACCAACATAATCCTTGACTTCAATCACTACGCTTTTCCGTACGACCCTCTCCAAAGCTGACTTTGTTTTGTTTTTGTCTCCACTTTTCACGTAATGCCACCAAACCCTAACAGTCTAACCGTGCAAATATCCATCTGTTGCAGGCTGCGCCCTCTGACCCCGACACTGACGGGGTGGCTTTAGGTCACCGGTCTAAGTTTCCCATCCCTAACATCCCCTCCACCCTGGACAAGCAGACTAACTGGTCTAAAGCCCTGCCGCTGCCCACTCCAGAGGAGAGAATGAAAACCAATTCCCAAGTCATCACCTCATGCGTCATCCCTATTAATGTGACTGGTAAATTTAAAACACTTCATGCTTTCCATCTGAATTTGTTTACTGTGATAGGGGTGTAACCTTTTTTTTTAATGATTTATTGGGAAGGTTTTGTTTCCTTTTTTCACATCTAGAAGTAGCTAAGACAAAACCCATAAAGGCCCATCTTTCTAAAGCTCCAAACAGCCAAAGTTTTATTTATTGTCATCACGAAAGCAAGCGGGAGGGGGGATTGTTGGATAGTTTCAGGGTGGCCAGAGGTAAAAAATAACAAATTACTGAATAAATAAACCAAAATACAACAACGTACCCCTCTACACTATCACAAACACAGGGTTTCCGCGGGGTTTTAAAAAGTATTAAAAAGTGATAAATGAAAATTGCCAAATTTAAGGCCATTAAAAGTGTTAAATTCACTGTCAGAGGTATTATTTTTTTTAAATTGGTATTATTTTTTACCTTTTACATTTTAAGCAGTCTATTTTATTGTCATTCACAAAATGAAAAAATCTGTATTAATGTTAAAAGGTCCGTGATTAACACTTAATGTTGTGACCATTTTTTTTTAAAAAATCTGAAGGTAGTGAAAAAGGTATTAAATTGGTATTAAATTTAACATAAGGATTGCTGTATAAACCCTGCAAACAGGAGAGGAAAATGAAAAAAGGAGAGATGAGACCAAAGGAAGTCATATCTGGACTTAATGCACAAGGAAATAAAACAGGAAGTAAAGCCAGCCAGCTGACATAAAACAGCAGAGCAGCAGCCAAAGCAGCACAAGAAAATGAGACTTGAAAGAGAAGAACTAAAGAAAGTGATGAATAGAAAGCAAACATCATATCCATGTTTCTGTCTCAGTCACAGGAGCCAGCACTCTGGTGCTGTTATGATCTTGTCTCTACACTCTTGACTGAGACTTGAAAGCTGTTTCCATCTTCTCATTTCTCAGCAACAAAAGATCTAAGCAGATTTTCTACATTTCTAAGCGTCTTTAACAGTCACGGTTGATTAAAATACATCAACTATAATGAGTGTAACGAGTGAGCGAACAGCACAATAGAGACACACAGGCATCCGTTCAGTCTCCGCTTCAAAGTTGCTGTTTTTTTTTAACTTCTCATTAACGCTCCGATGTTTGTGTAAAGTTGGCTTTCTCTGGGAGAAAGAAATATTCCGATCTAAATGCATTTCATCCTGGATCTTCATCATTAACAGGCATCGATCGTGCACCAGAGTCGCCGTCAATGTGCAAGTCATGCTTTGTGAGCGGAGAACTTTGTTTCCCGTGCTTTGAAGCTTTTTTCCTGTGACTGCAAAGAGGCGACGTGATGTGACGCGAATGCCAATTAGTTCTGTTCATGTTGCCTGAAAAGGCCCGCTTGATGTTATTTACTCCCGCTCTCGTTGACTGCCGGGGAGCGCTGTACACCCGCACTGGCCGAGTCGGTGACATCGGGGACGAGAAATGCACATTGTAATCAAAGTCCTGCGATCGCTATGGAGCTGAAAGCCCTGCTCGCCGTCACATGACAGTAATGTGACGGGAGCAGCAGGAAGATTAGTAGATAAGGGGCAGGAGCATTCACAGCAACATTATGTTTTGTTTTGTTTTCTAAACCCAGCAACATTTTTTTTTAGTTTTCTTCTTCCAGATCTTGAACTGTTTCTCACGCTGTAACTTCTATTTTTGTGGAGCGCCTAATTTAGTTCAGCCAAAGTATTGAATTTCCTTTTTATTTTTCTCTCTGTGACAACATGAGTTAAAGGAGGAATCTTCACCGTTGCCGCTCAACAAAGGTTCCTCACATGTCCCGTCTCCTTTGCAGGGCTGGGCTTTGACAGAGATGCTAGTGTGCGCTGCTCGCTCGTTCATTCACAGTCTGTGCTTCAGAGGAGACGGAAGCTGAGGAGACGGAGGACTGTCGCCGGCGTTCCCAGACAGGTGCAGAGAGATTTAGGTACGTCCTTTAATCCTCCAATACCTGGCACTCACAAATACAGGACGCCTGAGACGTAATCCTAATTACTGCTCTCGTAGAAGTCTGTGGCTGAATGTTATGTGGTTTCTGTTTCACTCAGATCCAAATGGTTTGACAGATTTCATGTAAAAGACACTGGTGTCTCAGTTTTTCATTGTAATTTTGTTCTAAAGTTTAAAGATTGTCTGTTAAAACTGTAAAAGAGCTTCTAATAGCAGCATATATTTTATTTGCCAGTCTTTTAGGAAGTTACTTATTTACGACGGAGTATTAGGGCCAAACAAAAAAACAAAAAAAGGAAATTACGAGAATAAAGTCATAATGTAATGAGAATAAAGTCGTAAAATTACGAGAATAAAGTCATAATATTACGAGAATAAAGTCATAATGTAATGAGAATAAAGTCATAATATTACGAGAATAAAGTCGTAATATTACGAGAATAAAGTCGTAATATTACGAGAATAAAGTCGTAATATATTATAAATATATAAATATAACTTCACAAGATGCTCAATATTCCTCATTTTAACACAGGGAGAAGAAGCTCTTCCTGTTAGAGTTCTCATAAATTATATTCTCATAATATTACAACTTTATTCTCGCAACATTACGACTTTATTCTCGTAATGTTACGACTTTATTCTCGTAATTTTACGACTTTATTCTCGTAATATTACGACTTTATTCTCATAATATTACAACTTTATTCTATTACGACTTTATTCTCGTAATTTTACGACTTTATTCTCATTATATTATGACTTTATTCTCGTAATTTCCAATTTTTTTTTGTTTTAGTTTGGCCCTAATACTCCGTCGTACTTATTGATGGAAGAAATACAAAAAGAAAAAAGTCTTTTCACCAGCTCTGTGATTCATGGCCACCCATAACAACCTTTGTGAGTGTTCTCATCTCCGTGTTCTTGCTTGTGCTCCCTTCCTCTCCAGAGTCCGATGACTCTCCTGGTTCCAGAGAGCGGACGGTCATAGTTCACGCCGGCGCCGACATCACTCCCTCCAGCGAGGAGTTGGCCGGCCACCTCAACACCAGGGACTCGGGCTGCCAGACCGAAGACTTCCTGGTCTCGGGAGCTCCGTCTCGCAGGAAGATCCGGGTCCAGAGGGCCCAGGGCGTCTCGCTCCTGCTCTCCCACTCCGCGGGAAACATCTCGGCGCTGCCCGAGTGCAGCGACGCCATGTACTCCGCCTCCGTGGGGGCTCGCCTGCGCTCGCGCAGTCTCCCCAGAGACGCCAGCCGCACGATGGACAACGGGCACAACGACAGCGAGAACGAGGAGGAGCTCTCCCTCTTTAACACCGAGGGCTTCCTGTGCGGCCGCAGGACGATGATCCTCAAGGACGAGGAGGAGAGCACGGACGACCAGGCCGTGTCGGAGCACCAGCTGGGCAGCCTGAAGTACAAGCAGCTGCTGGAGCGGCCGGAGCGCAGCTGGATGGAGCGCACCCGAGCCCAGCTGCCCCGCAAAGCGGACATGGGCAGCTGTGAGATCTCCTCCAGCTCGGACACCTTCAGCAGCCCCGTGCACTCGGTGTCGGCGGCCGGCGTGCTGGCCAGCCAGATGGACCACAAGGAGGACCACCAGTCCTCCAGCGGGAACTGGAGCGGCAGCAGCTCCACCTGCCCCTCCCAGACATCGGAGACCATCCCCCCCGCCGCGTCTCCGCCGCTCACCGGCTCATCTCACTGTGACTCCGAGCTCTCCCTCAACGCCGGCCCTCACGCCGTCGACGACCAGAGCGTCTTCCTGCTGGACCACTACCACGGCCTCCGCGCCCAGCGGGCCGGCTCCTTCTCCTCCACGGCCATGGATATCCTAGAGGAGGCGGGGGTCAGCACGCCCGTGGAGGGGGAGTGGGGCTACCCGCACGCCGAGCCCTCGCGGCCCCAGGGCTTCAGCCCCGAGCCCAGCAGGGAGGCCGACAGCAGCCTGGGCTGCCCCAGCTTCACCAGCATGGCCACCTGCGAGAGCAGCTTCTCCGACAAACCCCCCTCCGAGAAAGCAGACTCCGTCTCCCACTACTCCGTGGACACCGAGGGCTACTACACCTCCATGCACTTTGACTGCGGCTTGAAAGGTAGCAGGAGCTTCACCTATAACTATGCACCCCCCGGTCCCGATTGTAGCCTGTCCGACTTGAGCGGTCACCTGACGCTGGGGAGACGCTGCCTGTCTTTGAGGAAACCCAAGGCCAGGCCGTCTCCCCCGAAGAGGAGTTCCTCCTTGAGAAAAATATGCAGTGAGGGAAACATCCCTGATAAGAAAGAACCAAAGATTTCATGCGGGCAGCAGCTTCCCTCATCCTCCAGGGAGAGGAGACTGCAGCTGGCGTTGTCCGGCCCGCGAGCTCACATGGAAAACTCTTCAGTCGCCCGCGAGCCCTTTGCAACCTGGGGAGCGACCGATCTACCCGACCTCGGCGGGGGAAGCTTCCCGGACGCGCAGTCGTTCAAGGACGAGGGTGCCGTGCAGTCGGACTATGCAGATCTGTGGCTCCTGAACGATTTGAAGTCCAGCGACCCCTACCGATCGTTATCAAACTCCAGCACGGCGACGGGAACAACTGTGATCGAATGCATCAAGTCGCAGGAAAGCTCGGAGTCCCAGACGTCCCAGTCCGGCTCCAGAGCCACCACCCCTTCTCTCCCATCGGTGGAGGGAGAGTTCAAGCTGGCGTCCCCGGACAAGCTGGCGGGCCTGGCCAGCCCGTCCAGCGGCTACTCCAGTCAGTCGGAAACCCCCACTTCCACATTCCCCTCCACCTTCTTTCCCGGGCCGCTCTCCCCTGCGAGCGGCAAGAGGAAGCCCAAGGTCCCGGAGAGGAAGTCCTCGCTGTCATCGCGGTCCCTGCAGTCGCCGTCCTGCAAGGATGGAGCCACCTCCGACAGAGAGCTGGAGCTGCCCACCATTCCTCCCTCCCACCTGGACTTAAGTGCCCTTCACTGTGAGAGCAACACGGCCTCAGTTTTCAGGACCCAGTTACAAAACCTTCAGCAGAACAAGCAAAACTCTGCATTGACGGCCAAATCTCTAGCCCCTCCCCAGTCAGAGGCGATCGGCGCCCCTCTGTTGATCACGCCGTCTGTGCTGAGCTCGGTTCAGCTCAGATCCGTCAGTAAGGAGCACAAAGATGGGAATGAAGACAAAGCAGGTTTCAGGCTACAAAGTAATGGGGGCATAACCAGCAAACTCCCCAGTAGCCCATTTCTAGAACTGAAAGGTTCCCATCTGCACAACTCCCATCATCATCACACGTCCTCGACAGGCTCGCGTGATTCCGTTCGGAGCTCAGACAGAGAGCCTACGAGTGAGACCCGTAACAAGCAGGACCCAGAAGCTCCTTCAGAGAGTCTGTGTGCAGAGCTGCCGCTGCCAGACCCGTGTTCGGACCGGAGCAGGGCAGACTCCCCTGAGAGGCCCAACACTGATGAAGAGAAGACGTGCAGAGAGTCGGCCGAAACGTCTACCTGCTCCGAAGACTGGAGCTCACATTCAGAGCCTTTCCTGCAGCCTCGGGCTGAAGCGTCTGAGGAAGACGCCTGTCCCTCCCCCCCGGTCCTGCACAGTTCCCCCAAGAGATCCAACAGTCCCGACAAAGTGCCTGCTACTGACGGTCTGCTGGAGACGTCCCGAGACAGCGATTCATCAGGTGTTTCAGCCGAAAGTGCCTCGCCGGACGGTAAAGACGAGTCCACGGCAGAGGCGGAGGAGGATTTCGGCAAAGGTGACTCTTCTTCTTTCTGATTCTCGTTTTTATTCTTGTAAAGACATAAGATAAGATAAGATAAGATAAGATAATCTTTTATTACTCCCTCAATGGGGAAACTAACGTGTTAGCAGCAGTACACTTAACATATACACACAAACACACGCATGCATGCGGGGAAGGGGGTAAAAAGGTAAAAAAGTAAAAGATATATATAATTACAAAATATATGGACAGTATATACACATTGCAGTGGAGGTAAAAAGATGAAAAATATAAGATAAAAAAATAGTGCAAAGGAAGAAAAACAGTGCAAAAAAGCAGGTAGAATGAGTGTGAGGTAGACAGATATTGCATGGATATTGCACATATGATTATTGCACATATGGTTATTGCACATGTTATTATTGTCCGTTAGCTACTGAGAGCAGGCCTGGTTGTAAAGTCTGATGGCAGCGGGGAGGAATCAGACTTTACAACCAGGCCTGCTCTCAGGAGTAGTAGTAGTAGTAAACTGAACCTGAAACAGTTTTTACTACATAGAACAAGTTTCTTCCCCTTTTATGTGTCATAATTAGACAAAACAAGTGAACACAAGAATAATTGACAGTTTAAAGGGGACCTATTATGAAAAACACATTTTCTCTTTCTTAAACATATATAAAGTGGTCTCCCCTCAGCCTGCCAACTCAGAGAAGGAGGAAAGCAACCAAATTCTGCAGTGTCTGTACAGCCGCCCGGATGAGCCATCCAGTGTGATGTGGCTTCTACGAGCCGTTCAGATTCTGCTCCTGTCGTTACGTAACCAAAATGCGATTTACATCGGTTGGCCTCCGATGCGTGAAACCACACCCACAACTAACTCCGCCGGCCGGAGCTTCCGCCATTTTTCCGTAGCGGTGTATCGCGTCATTCAGGCAGCCAATCAGCACAGTGCCTCATTATCATAGCCCCGCCCACTCAGAATCCCGCACAGATAATGAGGTTAGAGACTGGGAAGATAAAGACATGGCTCAGAGGCTGAATTTCTAATTTATTTAGCAAAAACAATCAAAAGCTTGTTTTTAAGACATTCAAGGCCTGTTTAAAATAGGTATTAGATGCCATAATAGGTCCCCTTTAATCTTTTCTTTTCAGTATCGTTATATGGTGATAATTTACTATAAATAGTAATCTCAGGGTGCTTTACATTAACAAATATAAAATGTTTGTTGGCAGACCTCTCAGCCAGCGACAACTCAGCGTCTCCGCTGCTCGATGAGTCCAGACCAGAGGACGACAACGTGTTTGTGTCACCATCCAAGTCCCGCACCACTGAGGATCTGTTTGCTATGATTCATAGGTGAGTAGGGGTGGGTATTGGGAAGGACCTCACGATACGATACGCATCACGATACTTGAGCCACGATACAATACAAATTGCGATATCCCGATTATGCAATATATCGCGATATTCTACATAGTTCACCGAAAAATTACACATCTTAAAATCCAAGTTGTATATATGTACATCAGATGATAGTGATAATGCATTGGACAGACTGAGTCAAAACAATGTAATTCAAACTTTCCATTTTAATTATGCAACATATTTGCATGAAAAAACACACTGAAACACAATGAAAAGTGCAGTGTGCATTATTCTTCGATACAAAATACTCAAAATAAAATGCAGTGTCTCACCCACACTGAAATCACAAAATAAAGTGCAGCTAGGGGTGGGCAAAAATATTGATACGACAATATATCGTGATACATACATTGAATATCGATATCGTATCGGGAGACTATGTATCGCGATATATTGCTGTATCAATATTTTTGCCCACCCCTATAGGTGAGTGTTTGGACATCGTCCTCTTGACGTCCGCTCCGGGTTTACAGAGCTTCTCACACAGGTTTCATCTTCCCCAGGTCCAAGAGGAAAGTGCTGGGAAGGAAGGACTCCTGCGAGTCCCCGGGGGTGAGGAACCGCCTCCCCGCTGCGTCGTCCAACACCCCCCCCACCAGCGCCCCCGTCTCCCCGGCGCCCCCCTCTCCTGCCGTGACCCCGCCGGCCCTGCACCGAGTCTCCGGTCCCATCTACAGGAACGCAAAGAAGTCCAGCACCTCCAATGAAGAGTTCAAACTGCTGCTGCTTAAAAAGGGGAGCCGCTCGGACTCCAGCTACCGCATGTCGGCCACGGAGATCCTCAAGAGCCCCGTCACTCCTAAATCAGCGGGGGATTTTCTGACGGAGTCTCCCCGAGCGGCCGAGGAGCCCGCCGGCCTCCTGCAGCAGCTGCAGCAGCTGCAGCCGGGACCAGACCACCTCTCCAGCCCCTACCCCAGAGCCAACGCCGAGAGCTTCTCGCCAAAACCCTTCCTTACGTCTGCGGCCTCCAGGCAGGGGCGGCCCAGGATCCCGCCGCCCGCCAACAGCAGCCGCTACAGCGCGCGCAGCAGGCTGTTCTCGGCGCCCATGCAGGCCATCTCCGAGGGAGAGGCGGAGAACTCCGACGGGAGCCCTCACGACGACCGCTCGTCACAGGGCTCCACGTAGACAGCAGAGCACAGCCCAAGCTGTCATGTAAGTTTACAGAGACCACAAACGGACCAGAATGACATTTAAAGAATATTTATGAAATGTGCCTGCATTTAAAAACAAAAAATGGAAAAAAAGTGTATTTCTTAAAAGAATTTTTATGAACAGAAAAAGTTGGCATTAGAAAAATCAGATTACTCAGAAGAAAATGATTCAACATGTATTTTTAAACAAGTATGAATTATTTTGTTAGTTGGAGGCACAGTTCCAAAAGCCATTTAAAGCCAACCTCGCTGGTGGCTTTCCGTCACCGCGACAACAGCACATCACGTCTCATTTAATCTCATCTGCTGTCAGATTTATCTTCAGAATTTAAGGAAAGAAAAAAAAACTATTACTAGTCGATCTTTGTTGGTATTTCATGAAAATAGAATAATAATAATATGCATCCTGTGAACACCTATGCAATAAGACACTCGTGCATTTTCTCAAGCCAGTTAGATTATCTTCATCCCTGCCCGCCTGAACATCAGGACTGACAAAAAAAATGAGAAAATTCTGTCCTTTCTTTCACATTGCTGATAGTCAGCATCGACTAGAGCATTTATTACCTCGTCCTTCTTAAAGCTGATTAGCCCGATGGATCAACCCCACGCCTGGACAGATGTCGGCTCTGCAGAGCAGATTTCAATCTGCCAGCAGCACATCTGGATTTCTAGGCCAAATCCCAGATAATACTATCAAAAAGAGGCTATCGCTAAAACGTTTTGAAAGTGAGATGCAATAAATGAGTGAGTTAATAGTGGTGAGACTGGAACTGTCAAAGCCGACTTGACAATCTCTACCGACAAGAAGAAGAGCAGGTGTTACCGCGGGAGAAGAAAACGTGATCAAAAAGCCGGAGGGGGGGAAATGGCAGGGGGAGAATACGAAGGTCACACGATTAAAGAACAGTGGACATTTCTGGTTTGCTTGCTTGGTATGTTCATGAATTGTTGAAAGAGGCCAGTGGAAAGTGCTCAGGAGGATCAAAGATGCCTTATTTTACTTGACAGGAAAAAAAACTAAAGTGACAAAGCAGCAGGGGAGTGTTGTTTTTTTTTGGTGGGGGTGTTTCAGTTCTGTTGGAGGATGTTGAATATTGAGCCAGGTTATCGTGTTTGATGAAAAGAAGATCCAGATCTTGGCATTTGCTGCTAATATTTGCCAAATGCTCCTTAATCTTTCTCCCCATCCCAAAAAATATAGACTTTCATATTTTCTATGTTGAGAAACAATCTAGATATATTTATTTTTTATACCAGACAAAGCTCCCAGCGTGCCACCAGGTCAGATGTACGTCTTTAAATAATCTCAAACTGAAATGATAAAACAAATTAATTGTATTTTTAATAACAGATTTTATTCACATACTTATTTTGGTGATAAGAGACCCATTTTAAAAGAGATTTGAGACATTGGTTGAAGAGACAAATATGAAAGCAATAAACACCCTGGAATGTGGCGTGAATTGTCACGAGCTACAAATCAGTTTAACCTTTCTTTTGTTATTCACAGTCATTTTACAAGCACATGTCCTCTACATGCACTGCCAACAACAACAGAGTTCAGACCTTAAAAATACTCCATAAAGCTGCAAAAACATACAACAGGGTACAAGATGAGCCTCTGAACCTTCATTCCAACGTAAGATTTTTAGATGTTTTGTACTGGCAAAGTGATGTTTGTGAAGTTTCATTTGCCTCTTACTGTTCATGGAGCTATTTATACCTCCCTAGGTGGAGCTGTTTAACTTTCACTCAACAACACCCTGAACTTCCCTTCAGGATCGGGGTGCGTCGATGATTCTGTCAGTGGCTCTGAACCGCTTTTCTCTTCTCGTTTACTTGACTGAAATGTTCTCGAAACACGACCCAGTACTAAAGGATGGGCAGAGCTCGTGGTACTAGACGCTTTAGTTGTGGCCATCACGTCACCCTTCACATACTGTACTGTAGGTATTAACGTTGGGGTTTTTTTTGTTTTTTGTTCGTTTGTCCGTTGGGAGGTTTTTTTTGTACAAATCTGTAAATACACAAAACTTTTCTGACTTGTCTCAAAGGTTACTGAAGTGTTTCTTGTAAAAATAAATGTTTTGAAAGTTTACATTGATTTCAAACCTTTGTATATTTTGGAGTTGTGGAACACTTTGTCTTATATTTATTTTTTAGTAAACATTGTGGAAATCCCGTGGTAAATCTTATCGAAAGCCAACTGCTAGCACAACTGACGTCTTAGCAAATGTGTATAAACAGATAAATAAATGTGACTGCTTTGAACGTGACCGAGTTTGTGGTGAAGGTGACTGCCGTCTTTTCTGAGCTCCTGTTTTGTGTGTGAACTTTCATTCATCTAAAGTTTTATGTGATGTTAGCAGCTACTTGTTGCTGTTGCTAAACAGTGAGGTCATGTGTGTCAACAGACTGGAGATGAAATATGCCAAGAGTTGTACATTTATCAGAAACCATGCACACATGTGTGTCAGATAGGGCTGCAACTAACGATTATTTTATTAATCGATTAATCTGTCGATTATTCTTTCGATTAATCGATGAATCGGATAAAAAAAAAAAGCATTAAATTCCAACCATTTATTCAAAAACAGAACTGAGTGAAAATTCACAGTGCAGATAACCTTCAGAAACCTTTACAAACAGGTTGCTCCTTGAACATCCCTCAAAGGATTGATTAAAAAAAAACTAACACAAAAAACTGCTGCCAAATATACATCTGCCAAATATATAAAAATAAAGTGCACAAAAGAGGTATAGTTTGTTTAAAAGGGACCTGAGCTGTCAAAAATAAATAAATTATAAAAAATAAAGAAAAATACAAATCAGAAACAGGATTTGTTTGAACATTACAATTTGTTTATTTGCACTACTGTCAGATGTGATTCCAGTGTTTTCTCTACTTTCGGAATATCTCACATTTCTTTCGTTGACCAAAGCGAGCTTTGTGTAACTTTTCATTTCATCTACTTTTGGCTTTCCCCCCTTAGGGGTTGCCACAGTGGATCAAATGTTTCCATCTCCCCCTGTTATCTGCATCTTCCTCTGTCACAGCTACACCTACTCCACCCTGTCCGGATCATCTTCTTCAGCCCTTTTCACACTTTGGCCAGCGCTCCTCCATGCAGTCCCACTTCCACCTGAAACCTCACCAACTCACATAGTTTTCCGCCACTCCAGACTTCCTCGTGTAATATTAAAACTTCACCCCTCAACACGGTCAATACGCCTTCTCTAAGTTTACACAGACGCAGTGCAGCTCCTCGAGATCGTCCCTTAACTTCTCTGTCAGCAAACGCTGCATCTGTAATCTATATCTTGAGATGAAACAACACTGCTGCTCACAAGTTGTATCCACTTTTCTTGACATGGTTTCTGTTAGCTTTTCCTCTATCTTCATTAACATATCCTCTATAGATGCTGCAACTCTCAACTCACTTTTATTCATAAAGCACTTAGAAATAACAACCCAGTTGTTCAAAGTGCTGAACACCCAGAGAACTAAAAAGAAAGAAAGAAGGGGAAAACAACTGAGAAACAGATCACAGTTTGAAAGAATAAAGTCAACCTCTCAACTGGATAAAAAGCCAAAAGAAATAAAAGATAAAGATGTACTGTAACCAGGAGTGGGTCAGCCTACCTAGAATTAAAACCATAAGATGGAAAAACTTAAAAGAGAGGGTCAGCCTGCCACGAAGTAAAATGCAAATAAAACCGTTGGCTCAAAGTAAAGTCAAAGCCAAGGAGAATAAGAGGATTTAAAAGCAGGAAGAGAGTCAGCCTGTCTGGTGTACAGTGGCTGCCTGGTCACCTCTGTTCTTCCTCTCTGTCTTCGGGACAACAAGCAGCGACTGATCTGAGTGTGAACCGTAGTTAGATACTTCACTTCCATCTCACTTTCATTCATCCACCAGCACGCCATCAGGACCAGGGGCCTTCTTCCCCCTTCTTCTCATTCATCACTTCTCAAAGGTACTCTTTCCATCTTGTCTCATACTCTCCTCATTTGGATTATGTAACCGAGATGACTTAGCTGGAAACATGAACCTCCAGGTCTTGAAGAACTGTAGTTTTGTCATTCATGTGGATTTTCCATGTGGAACTTAAATTGACTTTGTGGATAAGTTAACTATATATCTCAGCAGGCCTCATTCAGAGTTTAAACTGCTATACTGTACTTGCTTGGCAACATTAAACAGGCCTCCTATTCCGTCTCCTGACTTAATAAATTAAAAAAAGACACAAAGAAACATCTGTGACAAAGGAACAAGGGTAGTGACAAAAAGAAATGTCCTGCTTTCTGAATCTATTATCCACCATGAGGGAGCTCTTGAGGAAAAGGTGTGCAGAAGACTAACTGGACAATAAGGAACATTTGATGGGAACCACGTAAGAACAAAAAGAAAACTGTCAGGAAGAGATGTCCTTACCTTGACCCTGAAACCCTAACCTTTAATCCTTAATCCTTAAATATTAGTCCTTAACTGTTAAACGTTAACTCAATGTTAACCTTTGATCTGACCCCCTTTTCATCTTGTTTTGGTCTTATCTTGTCTTTTTTACCTTGGATGGAATGGATGGATGGATGGATGGATGGATGGATGGATGGATGGATGGATGGATGGATGGATGGATGGATGGATGGATGGATGGATGGATGGATGGATGGATGGATGGATGGATGGATGATGGATGATGGATGCATGGATGGATGGATGGATGGATGGCAAACTGTAACATAAAGGGCGTAAACAAGATTGTTTTTCATGTTTTTTATTTTTTATGTTCTGCTGGGACCATCAATATACTCTCACAATCCTGCTACAGCTGTAAAGGTTATTAATATTAACACATAATGGGAAAATAGGTGATATTTTGCAAACAGGGAATTATCCTGTTCATCAAGTACAATGGCATCAGGAAAAAATGATTGTAATTGTCATGATTAAAGGTGATTTTGTTTCTTGTTTCGTATGCCACCATACAAAGAAATGGTGGAAGTACTTGAGATGACCACTAGAGGGCAGTCTTCAGCTGAATCCACCCTTTGATAAAAATTGAGGTTACATTTAAAATAAGTCTCTGTGCGTACTCTGTGAGACTTGTTGTGTGTTGAAAACAAGATAAATATATTTTCAGATGATTTACATTTCATTACTATTTTATTATAATTATTATCACTGTTATTATTTTCAGTTTCATAACAAGCCTCACAGTCAACGCATGAATTTCTTTTGTTCTGGTTAAGGTCAAAGAGGCCTGAGATGGACAAGAACGTCTTGTTCTCAGAGACCTTGCACATGAGCTGGGCTGAGATTGTGTGAGAAGAATGAGAAGAGAAAAAAAAAAGGTAAACAAAGCTGTGAACTGTTTGGCATCTCTAGTGGGTATACATCAGAGGACACAATGATCATGAAGCCTGATCTTGATTTACACTGAAGACCGGACTCGGCAGCAGTAGTCGCAGACGGTGGAGGAGTGAGGCAACGCTGTTCTCAAGAGAAATGTGCAGGTCACATGACAAAGTTTCCACATTAGGAATTAGATGAGGTGTTTGTTTCACCATCAGGAACTTTGTTCATGGTAGCTGACTTCAGAGGCTTCTTCGTGTCTTTGTGTGCTGCCACAGGCTTTGTACCAGTATTTGTCCTCTGGCTCCACAGACAGAACTGCAGATATCACAGGCCTTGAAAGCAAGCCTGGCATGACTTTTATCTTTGTTTGATTTTGAGGAAAGGAGACAGAGGCAAGTATGGGCATCCAGAAGAACAAGAGCAGGCGGGTGGGGTGAGTCTGTGAACTGAAGGGTTGGAGTGACATTTATTGTTCCTCTATAGGGGCAGACCCCTTATATTTCACTTAAACTATACCTTTTAAAATTAATGTCAACATTTCAAGATGAGACGCTATGTTTTTTAGTATTACGTCCCAAAGTTGCAGGTTTCTTCATTTACATCGGCCAGCACATTTATGTACATTAAAGCCAATTCACATGCATTTATCCACTAAAATGATGAAAGTGATATCTGTATCATCTGAGAAATGTTTTGCTTTACCAATTTCCTCTGGTTATTTTTCCTTTTTCTCATCTGTGAACATTCGTGAAGTAGGAACATAATGCTCCATGAATTGCAGGTTTTCCTTGCAGCATTTTGAAACGTAGTGATCAGTAATCACTGACTTCACAACTGATGAGAGGTTTTCATGCTCCATTTAACTTAATCACAAACAAGAGCAGAACGTGGGTTGAGTAAAAAGCACAATTTAGTGGTTATGCTTCACATTCACAAGAGAGACCATTTGAGTGTGTCTGCAATGCCAGTAGCCACATTGTAGCGGGAAGAGTTCCCCGGACTGGAAGGTTGTTAACCCGATCCCCAGATCAACAGGCTCCATCGCTCCTGCCGCCTATACTGCTGGTCTCAGTCACAAATAAACGGGAAGGATTAGGTCTTGTCTGATACTTCGTCTGGAGGGCATCTGACATATCTCAGATCAATATACGGAACACAATGAGCTGCTTGCTCCCCTACAAGAAGAATGACCTCAGAGTTTTCGTGATACAAATACTGTGGTTATTGTGGTGGGGACTGATTGTACATAATTGTACATAATTGTACATATACGAGCAAAACTGGAACACAGTATTACTTGTAAACCCAGTATTACTTGTAAACATTGGATAAAAAAGTTTAATATGTAAACAATTAAACAATTTTATTTAATGTTAGACAGAAAAAACATAAGTGGCACCAGAGACAGCACGAAGCTCAAGATTTATTGACAGAAATTACAGAGAATTACACTGCAATAAATATTCTTTTTTTTTCTTTTTATTACTTTATTCATTTATTTATTTTGTCTATCACCCACCAGCTGGCTATTATCCCACTTCACTATTCTTATCTGTGTGAATGCATTCAAAGCTAAAGCACAGGAAAGTATATTGTTCAGTCTCTTAGCCCTCAGAAAGTCCTCAGAACGGGTCTGAATGTGCCTGAAATTATTCAAAATAAGCACAGCCTGCTCTGCATCACGTCTTAATTTTTTTTTATCACTTGTAATATAAGTGGAGTGAGAAAAACCCAACATGCAAGCTCTTTCTTTCCGACAAATCTAGTTTTTGTGGCTGTAGTAACTGCTCATTATTCAAAATTGGTAATCCTAAAATGCCTTTTTACAAACACCGAAGAGAGGGAGGAAAACACAAAGGACCAAAAAAAGGGTCTATTTTTTCAGATGCAGTAATTTTTACATGTTTCCTTTTAAACTGTTTAATATTCATAATTTTGATCAGAATAGCAATGCATATGAATGACTCATTAGGTGCTGAGCTGTGTTTCTTTATGTGAGAGATATTGGATAGAGGGAGGGGGCAGGTGGACCGCGAAGGTAACCACAACGAAGCACCCATCATGCCACCAGGGTATATTGTGATGCTCATTATATTGCATTAAAGGGTGTCCCTGTGGAACAATGAGAGGCCCCGGAGCCCGGCGGCATAGCCTGGGGCTGGCCGGGACTGATATGGAGACCCTGGGGAGCCTGCTCAGCCAGGCCTGTCAGCACCAGACTGTCGTCTTCAGCTGCCACACTCCATTCTCCTCTCCCTCTGTAGTCAGCTCATACCGTCCAGGGTACCAGAGAGGCAGAAAGAACCAAACTCAAGCCTTTCGTGCTTTCACCAAAACACAAGGTCAATATGTTCCAGACTAAGTCGGTCTGGGTTCATTACCCTAATGTTCATTACAAGTAACAGCAGTCTTATATCTGGGACATGCACCTGCATATACTTAAACCCCTTTATTTATAGGACTTTATGTAAAAGCAGCAGTGCAGACACTAGGTAAAGCTATAGAACCTAAAAAAAAACTGAAAACACACACATATTTCATATAACTGAGATAGTTTTTGTTGTTTGTTTATTTAATTAGCAAATTTTGACCACAATGGCTCCTCGTAGTGCTTAAGACAAAGCATTCGAATGATATGAAAAATTGCAGGAAAAATTGCATGTAACAGAGTACGGATTAAAGGAAAAGACAGATATTTAAATTTAAAGATGCAGCGGGCAAAATAACATCCTATGAAATAAGTATGTTTAGCTACAAGCAGGTTCAAACACATCAAATACAATTGCATTAGTGATCATGATTGGCATATGGTACGATTTTGATGCTATAAAACAAATAAATAAATAAAATAACGTATCAAACATTTCATTCGTCAGTTTTTGTCTCTTTATCTTCGGTCTTTCTTCCTTTTGTTTTTTATTATCAGTCTCTTTGTGGAGTAAAGCCTGAATTATGGTTCTGCGTTAAATCGACGCAGAGCCTACGCCGGAGAGACCGCCGTAGGGTACGCGGGACGCGCCCGTACGGTGCGTGTCGTCGCGTACCCTACGCCGTAGGCTCTGCGTTGGTGTAACGCAGAACCATAAATCAGCCTTGAAGGAGGAGGAGGAGGAGGAGAGGAGCTGACGGGCTGCGCGCGCAGCTTCACTCTGGCGTAGCTACGACTGGACCGCAATGAAAAGATAACTGGCGACATTATCTGCTCATTTTTGAGCATTACGGGTCTCATTTCGTAGTTAAATTGAGAGGAAGCGGTCCGAGACTCCAGCCGCTAACACGTTCCCATGACAGAAAGGTGAGTGAATCCTGAACGACGTTTGCAGCAGAACAGACATTTAAATGGAGAATTACATTAAAGGGACGAGGGGGTTGAGCTCAGGCTTTTGTGGGTCTTATGTCGCAAAGTCGATTGAAGCGTTAATTGAAATGTGCCTCGGGATTAACAGGGGTTTACCATGGCAACGGCACCAGTCGCGGTTTTTTAGAAAGCAAATAAACCTTTTTTTTCCTCTTCTCCCAACAATTACCTAGACGGCGTCCGCAGCTAGTGTGCTGTAAATAACGCCTGGTGTTTGACAGCCCGAGCTCGTGTGTTAATTGTGCACAAGCCGACGGTGAAGGTGTGGTGGAGATGGAGAGAATTTCTTCTTTCTTTCTTCTCCCGGCGAGCGGACACGTCTCTGTTCTCTCTTTGATGTCGCCGAGCCTCACGCGCTGCTCGGTGCGCAGATGCGAGCGCTCGCGACGCCTCGCGACGCCAGACACTCACACAGCGCACCGACCACTGTTAATATAATACATCCATAATACTGCTGTTAATATAATACATCCATGATACTGCTGTTAATATAATACATCCATGATACTGCTGTTAATATAATACATCCATGATACTGCTGTTAATATAATAATCCATGATACTGCTGTTAATATAATAATCCATGATACTGCTGTCCAGGCCGGTGTCCTGACCATTTCTGCTGCTTTGACAAAAAATGCTATGGTTTTCTACCTTTGTAGAGCTACAATTTTACTGTGTTTTACTCCCTAAACCACTTCCTCCCCCCCAGGGGTGCAGATCCGATGTCAGGATTGGGGGGGACACCAACGTGATTTTAATTTTTAATTTTTTGTCAATATGCAACTAATACCATGCCTTAAATTGGTAAAGGCTCGCCAAAAAATACTGCACAGGGAATCATTTATTGTGCTTACCTTTCTTGTTTATTTGTCCTAAACAGCCAACAGTGTGTGTCACTGCTTACTAAACCGTTATATTCGTAAATCATAATTTTAAGGGTTTTGGGCATGTAGTGTCTACTCATCTCAAATTCTTCTCACCATCTTCCTTGTATCCTATGGGACTACTTTATGCACGATCAATTGATATATGGATGAAATATGGAGCCCTAAACAAGTTGATTAAACTAACTGATCATGTTTTAACATAGTTATGGTGGTAAACAGTTCTAAAAAAAAAAGGACCCATTGCTTTCATTCTATACACATCAAAATGGAAATATATTTTTAAGTCTGAAAATACATTTGTTCAATTTTGAATCATTTAGGGTATTTTTATTGGGGGGGACAATTCATGTTTTTCAGAAATTGGGGGGGACATGTCCCCCCCGGGATCTGCACCCATGCTCCCCCTCCCCCCCCCCCCCCCCCCCCCCCCCAAGTGGTCCTTGTCTCTTGCCAGCCCGTCATTGTAAATAAGAATGTTCTTAATGACCTGCCTGGCTAAATAAAGGCCAATGACTGAATGGATATCAAATAAAGCGATAAAATTTTTTTTTTTTTTCTTCTTTATGGTATAATGTTCACAAAGTGTAATGCAATTCATGTCATGGGTCGTGTATTTTGAAGGATCAAATACTCAACATCCCATATTATCAATTTTACATCGTGCAAGAAATGATTGGCGAGGCAATCAAACTTTGAAAGTCGACTGTGCACATGCGCAGAACCACAAAGTAGCATTTCTCGGCAGGTAGCAAGGATTGGCAGAACACCGGATTACCCTTATACTGGACCAGGGGCACCAGATCTAATGACTAACTGGACCATATAAATGTCATAGTTTATTATTTTCTCTCTATATTTGCTGGAAGAGGAGCAAACAGGTACAGCGGTAACCAATTATATAATAAAAATACATTAAAATAATAATAATAATAATAATAATAATAATAATAATAATAATAAAAACGAATTGCGTTTGAGTGAGTGTGCTGTTCCCTACCTTCACATCAGCTCATTCAGTAGGCCTGTCTGATTGTTTAGTCATATGCTGTAATAGTTTTGCATGTAGTCCTCAGACATGATGGAAATGATGATAGTTAACATGTGGCGTTACATTGGCATGTGAGTTGCATTCTGATTGGAGCATCAGTGTAGTACGGCGTTTGTAGACTCATGTCTATCTGTGGTATTACTCTTAGTTGGTTGCTTGTTTGCATTTATTTGTAGTATGAGTGTTGGGCATGTTCTTCAGCAATACGTTCATGTAAATCTATGGTCTTTATAACCATAGTACATTTCCCTTTTTTTACCGTAAAATGTGGGAGTAGGGGGGAACTTCAAGTGTGGTCACCCTGGGGAACCACACTGAGTTAATCCGGGTCTGCTTGCTACATATATGCACGTATAAATACATGTCGGCGACCTCGACGTGTAGGGAAATGGGAGCATTCGTCATGAAGAAGGAGAAAGGGAAATATCCAAATATCCGTGGATGAACCTGGCAACCACACAGTCGGGGTCTGTTGTTGCCTCTCACATCCTGGGCGCTTGCTATGTTGATATCCTGACATGTGCAGCGACAGAGCTGCACAAAGACGGTATGGGGAAAACCCCATTGTCTCAATTCTGTAATCATATTTAACTATACACAATATCTTCATTTTGCAGTGTAAATGCAATTTGACACGGTCCAATGGTTGAAAATGGGGACCAGCTGTTTGTTACACAGTGGCCGTAATCATGACTGTTTAAGCAGAGGTGTTAAATTGTTATTACGGAATGGGGCTCATTGTTGCATTAAGGATCAGCTGGAAGACTTATCTGCTGAATAAAAGATAATCTGCCCCGATATGAAAAGCGTGTGTAATATGAAGGGAGTCTGTGTGTGTCTATATAATGAGATGTAATTGGCTTGTGGAGCGGAGGGGTGTTGATGGAGATGACCTTTAGATCATCTGATATACCCCATCCAGCCTGGTGCCTTTGTTTCCTCTGGTTAAATTTACACACTACGCTGTTTAATGCAGATGAAATTGAGGCGTTGTTTTCTTTTTGCTGTTGACTTACAATAGTGTGCATTCCATCAATGAGCCAAGAAAAAGAGAGGAAATGTGGAAATAATTAGAGTAACGGGGACAGGGGAGGGATCTCATTTGGCTCTCTGTTGGGTCTGTTCTTGCCTATTTACTAAATTAGCTGTTACTGGCTCGCGAACAGACCTTTTACAGATGATGTTCTAGATGTATAAATGCAAATGTGCTGCTGGTTCACTCAGTGTAAAAGAAACACTGCGTTCATTTGAGTGTATCATTTCAAGTTTATTTGTGCTGCAACTTTGTCACATTAGCTCAAATTTCAGGGAAAATTGCGTTACATTAGAGCTACTCTGAATAGTGTGATCTATAAACTGTTATTATGCTCAAAATGAATGCAAATAGACGAAAATGTGGAACAACAAGAACTCAAAGCTGGTGATTCAAATTAATTTAGGTTGAAGTCTCTGCTTATTTTGAAACCCTCCATTGTGGTTTTGTTCTTGAGTGCAGCTCTATAGTGGTATGTGCAGCATGTTTACAAGGTGGTAGCTTTTCAGCTTATCTGTTTGACCACAAACACCAGGGATTATGCAACGTGAGTCTCACATACAGAGCAAGACGGTGTAACTAAAGACGTTCAGCTTCTTTGTGCCACATGGACAAGAATCAGACTGTTGGTACATCATGCTGGCGTATCTTTGTTTGACCTTCCCTATCTGTGTTATCACAGAGACAAAGCAAAGTCACATAGTCAAATGATGTCACAGGGAAAAAAAAAAACGATGAGCACAGTCGATGTGTACTTTGGATCAGCCCAGACTGTGCTGGTTAAACTTCCCTTTTATGCTAGTCTGCAGAGTTTGACATTGTTCTCACATGATTCGAGTGAACAGGAGGCGAATCAGTGACCTGTGAACTGTAACATGTCAACCGAGTGGTGATTACTGCTCAGCACCAGGTCACCTGATCTGGAGGCTCAGAGCAGTGCTCACTTATGCAGTTTTAATTTTCTCCAAAAAAGCAAACTGATGCAAAAATAGCTACTTCACTCTGATGGCTAAGTTAAGAGGGACAAATAAGACAGTGTGCCAACCAGGCCAAATAACTGCAGTTTGTGACAGTCGGGAAGTCTCAACCAAGAAAGGCTTCTTTCATATTGGTGAGGGAAGTATCACCACGTCACAGACCTCATGACCATGTTATCAAACAGGAAATATCTTGGCCCAAACTTCCTGGAATGCAAGTGAGACTGCAGCATCCATAAAGTGGAAATGTAGATCTGAATTTCCTATTCATTGTCCTAAATTAGACTATCAGATCTAATTTTCTGTGTTGTGTCTTTCAGAACAGGGAACAGAACAGCAAAAGCATGAACAACTATTTGTAAAAAATGTTGAAAGAGTTTTGCTCTTTCATTTTTGTAGTACATGTGTGTAAAATATATAATCTGTAAAAGCCAAAATAATATTAACAAAAGATCTCAAGAGCTTCAGTTCGGTTTGACTACAGCCTGGGTAAGGTGTATACATGGCTTTTAAAAATGTTATATCGGTCAGATTAAGGCAACAATTCGGCTTCCTGGTAGGTAAACATACTGACTGTAGTCTGGTCTGCAGTAAAAACTTCATCCAATATGTTGTGATCAATTCTGCAGCTATTTTGGATGGTTAGTGGCTCTTGGATGCTTTGGCTCGCGTCATCAAATAAAGCCCGCCCCCATCCTGCTGTGATTGGTTGGTGGGTTCTGTACTGGTAGAAATAGCTGTCAATGGAAGTTGCTTGTCCACTCAGTGACTGTAAGGTGACTGTAAGGTACCCTGGTACCCTGGTCACTCCTCCACCACCATGCTTGACAGTCGGTATGATGTATTTTTGCTGAAATACTTTTGGGTTTTTGTCAAACATGACTGTCAAAGTGGAAAAGAATAAAGCAAACTCTTTGGTCTCATTTGTCAAAAGTCCAGTGTTTCAGAGGTCTTGTGGTTTGTTCAAATACACATTTACCTCAGCTGTGCTTCCATATTGTTTTGCAGAGATGAGACTTTCTTTTGAAAACCTTTCCCAAAAAATATTACTAGTGTGCTGTCATGGACTTTAACATTTAACATGCTCAGTGAGGCCTGAAGGGGCTTAGACTTATCTTTAATGATTTATTTATTTATTTAGATTTCTCTGAAGGGTCTGACCCTGGGGTAAATTTGCTGGGTCATCCAACTCCGGAGAAGAGGGGTAACTGGCTTAAATGCTTTTCATTTTTGAATAATATCTCTCACTGCCGAATTTTGATTAAAATAGTTTTGAAATGGTTTTATGACCCTCTCCAGATTGATGTTTAGCAACAATTGCTTCTCTAAGACTGTTGCTTAAGTCTTTCCTTCTTGGTATTGTGTTAATGAATGTTCCAGACCAGCAAATTGCTTAAATGTCTGCTTTTATAGGGATCTGCTTGCCTGCTGAGGAACGGGTTGATGATGGGCATCACCGAGCTGCATCTTAGAGAAGTCCTCTTAGAAAACTATTAGTTCTCCTGCCCACAGATAATTATACTAATATATCTCGTCTTTTGTACCGTTGACAAGAAATCTGTTCCTCTCCTCTCTCCGTTCTTCATTCTCTCTCTCTGATCTTCCTTTTCCTGCTCTGCCCAGCTGGCCTCCGGCAGGAGGGTCCCCCCTTACGAGTCAGGTCCTGCTTAAGGTTTATTCCCTCCTAAAGCAGAGTTTTTTCTTGCCACTGTTTGGCTTAAGGTTTTTCTTACCTGACATTGTTAATGTAATAATTGCTCGGGGTCATGTTCTAGGTTTCTGGAAAGCGCTTAGACACCTTGAATTGTAATAAATGTTATATAAATAAAATTGAATTGAAAAATTAATGTAATTAAATCCTATGGGAGCAGTTAGAAGGTACTTATTATAGTTCACATGATTTTTATTTTTCTTACATAAATAATGGCATAGGGAATTAAGTTATACACTTCTGTTGTTATTTATCTGGTTTGTCTGAGATTGTATTTTTGCAATACTAAGATCCACCATGATATGAGGATTTTATTTTATTTTTAGTTATTTATTAGGTTTTTTTATTAAAAATAACCGTAGCATATTTTGCACATGAATGCATGTAGGGTCATGCCAGGCATTCATTCAGTTACTTGTGTCTCCAGTTCGTCCAAACCTTTTTTGTCTTTCTTGTGAGGACAAAGCAGTGAGTGTGGGACACAAGTCTGTGTCTTGCAAGCAGGCTGCCATGGCAGTCTGGCTCATCGTTTACTGACGTGACTCCCTTTTTAGTTTTCTGGACCATCAAACATGTGTCCTCTCTAGTGTTAGGGAATAAATCCAGGAGCTTCAAAGAATTTGTGCAGGAAAATCTTTTAGTTGGTTCTGATATAGTATGTTTATGGATGTTTTCATGCACGAATCTAAGACAAGATTAACTGCCGACCACTTGACTGTGGAATCCATCAGAGCCCTATTACAATGTCCCATCTATGGTACAGAACAATATAAAACCAGCCTTGGGGGATTGAGGTCTCCCTCTCGCTGGTCACTGAGGAAATTCTACACCACATGAAAGCTCCTCAGAGGAAAAAGTTGTCATGGCGTTACTAGAAAATTTGAAATGCATGTCTGCATTTAATTGAGTGTTTCATTTAGAAGGTACATTATACTTTAAAAATAAGTTAAAGACCCCCACCCCCTTTCCAAGACGTGAACACTATCCCCGTTGCTTCCATCAGTATGAATAATTTACTTTGCTGATATTGAATGTATCAACTTTCCATGTACCCAAGGGACACTTTGGTCATAACAGATGGTGGGGGTTGACAGCCAACATGAGGTGAAGGTGAGGCGTGTTTTGTGACAGTCTTATGTAGAAAAACAAACAGAAAAAGAAAAGCATTCATGGTACAGTAAGTCAGGGATCATGAACGCACAAGCTGCAGTGGAGCAAGGACTGTGTGCACCTCCCCAGGTGTGTGAGAACACAGTGGGAGACCATATTATTTATTGTTTTCATCCTTGGCTGAGCTGTCAAAGATTTACGCTGGGGTGTTCTCAAAACTTTCAGAAAACAGTTAATGTTACCATCATATAACAAGCACCTATCCACTTTTTTCAGAGAAAAGATAATTTAGTTATGGTCTTTTTCTTGAATGTCATTATCATTACATTATTATTTTTTATTATTATTGTATTGATGACGGTATTATGTGTAAGGTAGCAAAACACAGTGTTACCTAAACATGAACAAAAACCTTGCAAAGATGCATCATATATTTATTTATTTATTTATTAATAAATTAAATTATTTTGCTGGAATAGAACATTTAAATATTTAATTCTTTTTCTGCATAGGCTATTTACTGCCAGGGGACCATTACAATCAGGAAGGTTGTTATAGCATACACTGAGGTATTGGTACTGTATATCGCATGTTATATTAACGTTGCAATTTTCAACTATAATGACACGTACCGCTTGTTTTTCTAATATGGTGCTGTCCTAATTCATCACTGAATCTTTAAGAAAAAGAGCATGGATGCTGAAAAGCCAGCAGGTTTCAATAAGAGATACTTTAGATATAATCAAGTGTTTTAAATCTACACTGATCAGTCCAAACCTTTCCTACCACAGTATGAGGCGTTCAGAAGCAGAAGCAGCTCTAACTGGGTGAGAAGTGAACAATGGCTCCTCCTCTGGCAGGCTCCCGTGGCGTCTGGCCCGGGAACGTTGGCAGTGAATTCTGGGAGATAGACGGTGGTGTCTTCTTGGATCAGACTTGTTCATCGTGCAGACGCTCGATCAGATAGGGATCAGGGAAGTTTGCAAGAGTTGAAGAGTTAACCATGTTGTATGCTTTTACCTGTCAGTGGTTTTAGTCTTGTGATCGATTGATTGTTGTTTCTTGGAAAACACAATCATGGAAAGTACTTACTCAGCATCTGCCTATTTAGTTTTCTTAATTGGTTCGAATGACGTGTATCCGATAGATGCTAGAGTCATATTTTGCAAATGTTCTTTATTGACTTTATTCTTTATTTTTTATTGACTTCGTATTTTGCTTTCCTTTTTTTTTTAATAGTAAATTCCTTTTTTCTTATATCAATCGTAACAGAAGTCTATATTAAGCTGTACAAAAGAAAATCTAAAACAAGTTTCCTTTATATGGTGTTCTTCGCAGGATAAATTTCATAGAACTCGACTCCATTTTATATGATTTAGATGCATAAGATTTTCCAAATTCTAACATTTTTTGATTACTGCTCACCATCAAACATTCTGTTCTCTGTTTCAGGGCTACCCAGAGGAACGATGGATAAGACCTCCAACTAGCGCCTGATGACCTTTATCATTTATTCAGTCTGAATCATGGAAGGTAATGACAATGTGCCTCTAAACATAACACAGCTGCAGACCGATGTGTGCAGCACCGAGGAGGGAGGAGAAGTCTTCAGCAAAGTGGAAAATGGAGTAAATCCACTACCTTCTGATTCATTTAACGGGAGTGTGACAGGACTGAACAAAGGAGGGCTCATTAATAACGCGGACAATCCTGCCCCCTCTGGTGTAAGTCCCAGCGCTGAACCTTCAGGAGGAGTGGCGCTTAAAGTAGCTACAACGGTACTCCACCCAGTGTGTCTGGGAGACAGTCCGCTGATGTTGCCCATCCATCTTCAGATGGCTGGAGCATCCGGGCCTCAGCTCGGTCAGATGGGGACAGCGCCGTACTTGATAACCAGCCAAAACCCCGTTTCCCTTCCTCTGGTTTTGGACCAGCAGGTGATCCAGCACATGAATCCCTCTGTTATCCCACAGAACACGGGCTGCGCACAGTTGCCCCTCCAAAACAACGTCCTCTGTCAGAATCCTTTGACATTTGGTTTACCTCCAGCTGTTGACCCGAAGGCAGCAGGACAGGGTCAGGATGGCAACCTGCTCTCTCTCCTGCAGAATCCGTCTTTTGCGGCCATCATACAGGACCTCTTCACTCAGCAGGCAGGTTCGTCCACCTGTCAGTCACCAGGCTCTGCCTTCTTCCCCCTCCCTTCTCTCACACCTCCCTACACCTCCCCTTTGGCTCCGCTGGTTCCTCCGGCTACACTTTTAGTCCCGTACCCGGTCATCATTCCCCTGCCAGTGCCTCTGCCCGTCCCTCTCCCTATCCCCATTCCTGTCCCTCAGATGGAAGACTCAAAGGGGAACATGCCAAAACCAGTTTGCACTGTGAGTAAAAGCACTCAGACGTCACCGGAAGATACTACCTCTGCTACACTATCCTCAAGGAAATGCTCGCCGCCATTCAAGTCGCAAAATGTGTCCCCATCCTCTCTGTCTCCAGAGGAGGGACAGGTTCTAGACCTCTCTGTCAAGTCGTGTCCAATTGAGCCAAAACAAGAATATCCCAGTCCGCAGCACGACAGTGTGCTTGATTTGTCAGTGACTGGTTTCAGGAAAAAGTGTGTTCAGTCAGACAGACAAGTAGCTTTACAGCCAGCTCAAGGTACGAGCAGCACCGCCTTGTCTCTGGGAGTTGAATGCACTCAGAGTTTAGATTCCAAACTCCTGGGCAGCCTGGCGTCTCTGGAGTTCAGCCGGCAGCACAAGTGGCTGGTTGATACTAGTGCTGCCGGATCTAGCTCTCTGGGTCAAGAAGCATCGCTCAGCGGAGCTGGAAACCTTGAGATTGTGAGCACCTCGCAGACAGCCAAGGTCATCGTCTCTGTGAAAGACGCGATCCCAGCCATTCTCTGTGGGAAGATAAAAGGCCTTTCAGGAGTCTCCACCAAGAATTTCTCCATCAAACGGGACGGCATCCAGGGACCGTCTCTGCAGCAGTTCTACGGGATGCCCTCAGTGTCACACGGGGAGCCGCAAGACCCTAACAACCCTCATAAAAAGGTTTCGAAAAACAGAGCTATCAAACTGAAGAAGGTCAGCTCACAAGAGATCCACTTCCTTCCCATCAAGAAGCCGAGACTTGCAGCACTGCTCCCCAGGAAGTGAGAGCGCTCCCAAGAGAGGGATTAATCCCTGGACAGATCTCTGGTAATCCCAGAGAGTAGAACATGAAACACACGTGGGGACATTCTCTAATCCAAATCAAATACTAATCAATCAAGGAGTTTGGCTCGAAAAGTGAGGCTCACGAGTGTCTGACAGTGTAACATTATGAAATGCTTTGTTTTTGTTTTAACATCCAGTGTTATTCTGAACCACAACGGTTTGTGACAATGTTGTGTTTGGCAGCTCAGTTGGTTTTCTGTGATAAAGGACATGTTTTACTTTACAATTAACAGAAAATACACTTTTTCTATTCTTTAATTTGGGTTTATAACTTTTTATTTTTTCCACATATATGCGCACTGAAGACCTATAAATTCTGTACTGGGAAGTCATAATCAAGATTGTTCAGCGGTGCCCCGTCATTAGAAATGAACATGGTCATCATTAGATTGCTCAGGTCGCTCTTTCCTGATTGGCTGCACTGCAAAAACTGCTCATTTTTTAGACAGTAAAAAAAAAAAGCCTTGTTTCAAGAAAATTGGTCTTACTATTCTCAGTCTATGCCAGGGTACTGGAGAGGAGAATTTGGTCAATAGTGGAGCTCTATACCCTCTGCAGGGTATTGAGGGGTTCATGGGAAGTTGCCCAATCAGTCCACATGTGCCATATGCATCTGGAGAAGGCATTTGACCGTGTCCCTCGTGGCACTTTGTGGGGGGCTCAGTGAGTATGGGGTCCGGGGCCCTCTGTTACGGGCTGTTAGGTCTCTGTATGATCGGAGCAGGAGATTGGTTCACATTGCCGGCAGTAAGTCAGACTTGTTCCCAGTGCATGTTGGACTTTGGGAACCACAGAATTCCATCTCTGCTTTTTGCGGATGATGTTGTCCTGTTGACTTCATCAGGCCAGGACCTTCAGCATGTTGGGGCGGTTTGCAGTGGGTGGAATGAGAATCAGCACCTCCAAAACCAAGACCCTGGCTCTCCACCGGGAAAGGGTGGCGTGCCTTCTCCGGGTGGGTGGAGAAGTCCTGCTTCAGGTGGAGGAGTTCAAGTATCTCGGGGTTTTGTTCACTAGTGAGGGAACAATGGAGCGTGAGATTGACAGACGGATCGGTGCAGCGTCCGCAGTTATGCGGTCGATGTACCGGACCGTCGTGGTGAAGAAGGAGCGGAGTCGAAAGGCGAAGCTCTCGATTTACCGGTCAATCTACGCCCCTACCCTCACCTATGGTCATGAACTTTGGGTAGTGACCGAAAAGACAAGATCGTGGATACAAGCGGCCGAGATGAGTTTCCTCCGCAGGGTGGCTGGACGCTCCCTTAGAGATAGGGTGAGGAGTTCGTCACCCGGGAGGAGTTCGGAGTCGAGCCGCTGCTCCTTCACATTGAGAGGAGTCAGCTGAGGTGGCTTGGACATCTGTACCGGATCCACCTGGATGCCTCCCTAGGGAGGTGTTCCAGGCATGTCCCTCCTCCCTAGGGAGGTGTTCCAGGCATGTCCCACCGGGAAGAGACCCCGGGGAAGACCCAGGACACGCTGGAGAGACTGTGTCTCTCGGCTGGCCTGGGAACGCCTCGGACTCCCCCCTGGAGGAGCTGGAGGAAGTGTCTGGGGTGAGAGAAGTCTGGGCATCTCTGTTGAGACTGCTGCCCCCCGACCCAGTACTGGTTAAGCAGAAGAAGATGGATGGATGGATGGATGGATGGATGGATGGATGGATGGATGGATGGATGGATGGATGGATGGATGAATGGATGGATGGATGGATGGATGGATGGATGGATGGATGGATGGATGGATGGATGGATGGTCGGTCGGTCTTACTATTTGTCTAGTGCCTAGACTATTTACCTAGTTTTAAGAAGTGTAGTCAACATTTTTCTCACCTCAGTGGCAGTTATTTTTGCTGGATTTAAGACAGTTTGACTAGTTAGGAATATTAGGCATATTTCTTGTGGGGCTGCTTCTGCAACGTGCACCAAAGCTAAGAAGAGCAAGACCAGAACCACAACCTCACTGAGTAAATGGTGACAGCAGTTTTCATTCACAAGATAGTGTCTTTGTTTTGCAGCAAAGCATTTTTTTTGTTTGTTTTGCTCTGACTCTACATTCAAAGACATTCTGTGAGCCTGTTCAAATAGAGAGCATTTACTAGCTTTGATGTTTTAATTGCTGGCTGAATTAGCCAAAGCTAATGAAATGCCTCACAGCAAGTGTTTAAAACACTGTAACTCGCTGCTGTTTTCATTAAGTTATTAAGGAAGGAATTAAGGAATTATTAAGGAATCTAGATGAGTTTGTTTTTATAAAGTCAACTCCTCATTTAAATCATCTGGGAGATGAGGGGAAGTTGGCTTCTTTGCTTAAATGAGAAAACAATGTTTTGTGTGTCAGTTTTTACTAGAGTCAGTATTGATCGGACTCCACCTCCCCGTTATCAGACATGCCTGTGTGAAAAAAAATGTTGTTTCTTGTGATTTGGTGTCATTTTTTTGTTGGTTTTGTGGACCATGGTATTTCTTGCCCTCACGATCACGACGACAGTTGTGAATGTGGACTGTATTGCTCTGTGTGTGTATGTTTATTTAACATATTGAGTGCACTTTGTCATGATTTAGTTGAAAAGGTCCCAGGGTGTCCTATCCAGTCTGCTTAAACTGCATTGCTGCCTTTGTTCCTGCAGAAGTTATGTAAATCTGAAAGCTGAAGGCCAAGAACTAATAACAGCCATATGGAGACGGTCTTGACAAACAGAAATGGAAAATATCTAGAAGCTTGACTTTTACCGGTTCTTTATTTATGTCCATGTTCTGAAAGCTATCCCAGAACATTCAGTCATGCGTCCACTTCAACAGAGAGCTCTGTGGTTTAGCAGGTTGAACTGATCACTTTAGTTGGACTGGACCTCCACTAATTTATTATTTGTACAACTTTTATTTATACAGTGTGTTCATGTACTGGATAGTCAGGAGACAAAGAGTGACTGGATATCAAGACACAGCTCCCTTTGTATGTGTGAAGCACTCTTCGCTTCTGACAGCAGTTTAAATTAAAGTGTCAGTGATGAATCACTAGCTGAAATGTGCTGGTGGTTAAATATTTGCTTACTGTGCAGTGTGTGCTTTTTATATGGAAGTGAACTAAAATCTCTTGAGTCCAAATCTGCTCTTTCTGCCTGTTTTTACTCCAAAGGTGACCGTTTTTATTAATAAAACTGGTTTGAAATGAGAGGACATTGTTAAAATCATCCACTAAAGCAACAAGATACTGGTGAACCAGTAACAATCCAATCAAAATGAATAAAAATGCTTCATGCTTCATTTACCAAAATGATCTAAACAGTTTTTTCTTTGCACATGGTTTCTATTAAATTTATTTGGTTCCAATAATTAAGCATTTAAATTAAGCTCATTAATGGCAACAACAAAGTATAAAATATTTATTATTGAGGTGTGTTAGCAGAACAATTATGAGGTAAAGTGAGGTAAAGAAGCATATAGATAGCATGGTTTACGGTCGCCTGCATCCAGATGTACAGCCAGTTTTCTACTTAGCTCTGTTCCGCGGACTTTGTAAAGTTAGATTTATGACATCAATCCAGTTTGGTTTGCTTTCATTAAACTGCTGAGAGGGAGAACATCTGTAAATTATCCAAGAACAACAAAACCTTTGCATATTTGATGAAGTCAAATAATTTTTGATAGTGGCTGACTTATTATCGACCTTTGTGTTATTTAAAAATAATAATACCCGCACACAAATAGGACGTTTTTTTTCACACTTGTTGGGTTCCAAACAAATGTCCGAGGGGACGTAAGAAGATAAATTATGGATACACTCTGGATTTTATACAGTCTTCTGTGTCCCTCATGTCTTTCCTTTTAACATGTTTTCTCCAGATGAGACCCTGCCAACTAAATACATTGGGGTGAATACTTTGAAAATACAAGTTTTGTATGTTTTTTTTCCTTAACTCCTGTGATAAACGTGTGAATTCCTGTTCACCATACCACGAATGAAATATATCAAGATGTTTTTCTTCTAACAAACATTTTTTCCACCCAGAGGTCAGAATGAAGTTGCTCTTTGAAGTGATCTTAAAGCAAATTTACCTTGTAACAATGGTAGGTTTTTTATGATACAAGTTATGATACAATTTCATGGAAGAGAAATGTTCTCAGTCTACCGGTCAGTGATCAGCCAAATAGTACATTTTGTCTTAAGGCTTTAGTGTAAAGTATTAATCTCCTGCAGCAGGCAACCAGAGACATGTTTTTGCAGACAATGCAGGTGGATTTAAATGATTAAGAAAGGTGCACTCTGGATAAAGATTTCCTTGTTGTAAACAATAAGAACGCTTCTTTTCAGTTTTCATAAGCACATCCTTTATCTGGTGTGACCTGATGAACAACTTACATTTTGCAACACATATTTTTCAAGTACTTTAAAGAAGATGCAACAGGGGAATCAACAGCACTTTGATCCTGTGTTGAATATAATATGGCACAAGTCTTAAAGTGAGGGAAATATAAACATTATGCTACAAAAGCGTCTATAAACAAAGACCACGTAAACCTGAGAAATGTCAAAGATGAAGCAAGGCAGGATCTAGTACTGGGAGTATTTGGACTAAAAGCACTGCGTTAAGTATTAAAAAGAACGGAAACCACTGTTAAATATTCATCCCCTTGCCCTTTATCTTCACATTTCTATCTTATGTATATGATTTCCTTAAAATATTAAGTTTCTACAAAATTTACATTCTGTTGCTGATATTCATGGTTAAACCCATAAAACTGTACATATCTGTTTTCATTGCCAACAGGGATTGTAATGGTCAAAAAATGACAACAATGAGGTCTCAGACAGACCAACAAGCCTAAAAGATGCATGACTGATAAATATCGTACATCAAAAATTGATCATAAGGAGCCCTTAGAAATGTCAAATCTACATTCCTAAACATTCTGGCAATCGAAATGGATAAACTCATAAATTGAATGAGCTTGGGACACGTGTGGTTTGACATTGAACTGCATTATTACCGGTATGAGGCAACTTAGAAACTGCTAAAAAAATTATCCATGATGTCCGACAGTGGGAAGTGATTCTTGGGAACACTCATGGAAAACCTGATGTTCATTTAAAACACTTTAAAGAAACAAGTCAGAATACAATGTGATCCCCAGTCGTGACACGGACGAGGTCCAAGCAACGGAAAACATCAGTCTAGCAATGTGTGAAAAACGTGGAATGCACCACTGTTAGCATCCTCCAGGCAGACAGACACACCCATACTTTCAGGCATATATGTGGAGAGTGAAAACAGCTATGCAACAGCACAGACCAGGGCGCGAAATTCTCTTCCAGAGAACGAGGAAGAATGTCTGCATTTTTTTGTGGGTTTTTTTTCTTCAGTATGCCAAACCTTCCTTCTAACTGGAAAATTCAAGAGTAATAAAAACACTATATAAGAAGAAACATTCTCCATCTTTGGGGATCCAAAACCAGGATCAAAACATTTTATCTCCATTAAAAAAAAGTGTCCATGTGTGCACATGTGCTATGCAGTGTAAACACCACAGGGATTCATTTCCTTTGGGATTTCTGAAAGTTCAGTGTTGTTTGTCTATAAGATCTGAAGAGCTTTTCGTTCACTGATAAGGGGATGAGGTAATGTGTCAGCAAAGCACGGCACACTTTTTCCACTCTGGAAGTGGGGATGAACTTGTAACACTGACTCTGTCCCTCCAGGAGGAGTCTGGTGACACGTGAAACCCCTGCACGGCCCCGCGTGTCCAGCTCCAGACCCGGCTCCGTCTTGTCTCATGGGCGGGGCGGGTCAGGACCGTCCAGACTCCCATCACAGTTTGCCTTGTTTCAGCCGCTCTATGTGGTGGCATAACTTCAGGGCAGGCCCTAGTTTCAGACCCATGTACTTCATTATCATGTCACTCCGCAGAAGCATCAGAGCTTTTCCGTCTATCTCCTGGGGAAACAAATGGGGACGTTTATTATATCATGAAAGCATATACCGTATTTTCCACACCATAAGGCGCATCGTATTATAAGGATCTTCAATAAATGGCCAATTTTAAAACCCTCTTCATATATAAGGTGCACGGAATATACGGTAAGATACCGTACTATTGTGGCTGGGGTGGAGTTAGGTATCTACCTGATGGAGCTGCGCTACAGGAAATGCTACAAAATGCTACAGCAAATGCAAAAAAAAAAAAACAAGAAGAAAAGTACTGTAAGTCAAACTTTATTAACAAAATAAAATCCAGCTTTCTGAAAACTTCGTTCACTCCCAAAACAAACTTGAAAGGGAACTTTGAGTTCATTCCCCATCCTCAAATCCCTCGAAATCTTCTTCCGTGTCGGAACAGAACAGCTGGGCGAGTGCGGCATCCAATGGTCCCGGCTCCGTCTCTTCACAGTCGCCATTACGCGAGTCAGCGTCGCTGGCGTTGTCTTGAACGTCTGTGACGATTCCTGACGGTTTTAGCGCCGTTACTTCGGCGACACCAACTACAGTACCCACAATCCCCCTGACTACAGTAACAGAAATTACCGTAATGATCATATATAAGGTTTTTGAGAAAATTAAAGGCTTTTAGGTGCGTCTTAAATGGAAAATACGGTGCTCTGCATTTAGTTGGTACAAAAAATAAACATGACTGCTGTGTCTTTAGTTCACTTACGTGTTTTCTGAAGAGTTCTGCATGAGGTGCCAACGCTGTGGGGTCTGCATGCTTGACAAACTGCATCACCTCTTCGATGGACCAGGAGGCTGGGTTTCTGTTGGACATCTGCAGATTCTCTCGATCAGACACCAGAGATTCCGGACCTGTGGTGGAGCTTGCTGCTGAACACAACCATGCAACATAACGTGTGATTAGATTACATATCATTTGAACTGGTGATACTCTGCTGCAGATTATTCCCCCACCTTCCACTCGTCTCAGAGGGTGTATGGAGCCGAGTTCTGCGGGGTTGGAGGAGAGGCAGCGCACCGGCGTGCTGTTGCTGTGGTGGTACATGCTGCTGGCCTGGGAGTGGTACTCGGAGGAACTCCGCGCTGTTTGGGGTCGAGGGGTCATGGAGTTGGAAGCAGAATCCATGTAGCGATGCTCCTTTATTAAACTGTTCTCTTCGTGGGGCAGTGTCTCTGCTTCAGAGAGAAAAATATAGGAATGTTAACATTACATGATTTTAAAATATGTTTGCACACTTTTTTAAGAACAAAAATGTCTGTAGTATCCTCATCTGCTATTTTTCATGTGGTATAAAAAAGAAACATTGAAAGAAAAAAAACCCTCATAACCCCTCCCATGACAAGGTCCCGTCTTACAAGTGGATCTATCAAATGCTACAGAGCTGATGAAGAACCGGATGAACAAAGCTATCCTTCATTATTAGGTCCAAGCCTCTGAGTTCAAGCTCTTATAAAAGCCAGTGGAACTACTTTTTGGGATTTTTTGAGGTTAATGATTCTGTAACAAGAGTGGTGATTCCAATGTTTTTGCAGGTATTGTAAATGTTGATCAATTAGACACTACCGCAAGGATGTGTGAGGTGGTAGATGTTGTTTTTTTTTATGTTTTACAATGTCACCACTGTAAAATAACAAAAATAACAAACAACTGTTTCTTATATTTATTTCTTTGTTTTTCAAATGCCTGAAAAATGTTTTTCACCCTTTGGAGACAGTCAATGCTGTCAAGAAAGATTCTGCATTTCAGCGTGAAGGGCATCAGCATCATAAAAGCATCTGCACAGTCCGTTGTACCTTCTGAAGGGTGGGCCTCAGCACGCAAGTGCTTGGGAGACAGGGGGGCTGCATATGGTGGACAAACTCCAGACAGGCTGCGTTTGCTGCCCCGGGCCAGAGAGGGAGAATCCAGCGCCTCTTCTTTCACTAGAACACGGAAATGAAGGAATATTCTTTCTAGTTAATAACTTTTACATGTGCACACCAACTCTAAGACAACACAAAGATAACTAACATGCACAGTCACTTACTTCTTCACTTCCAACACAGATTACCGATATACGATAGATTAGTACAGAAATAAAGTCCTAGAACTGTTAACAATTGTTTTCCAATGATCATTTTGTACCAGAAAATGAATAAATTCATGTGTTACTTTTTAGATTCTCAGTTTCTATGATCAACCAGATGCTTTCTCCCCAGACAAAGTACTTAATGAAATGAAGTGATTTACCCGACTTGTTCCTGTCATACGTGTAGTGGCTGAAGGGCTGGCTGCTGAACAGGTTGTCACATTGTAGATGACGACACATGGTCTCCAAGAAGCGCAGAACAAAGGATGCGCTGGAGGCCGATGGCAGTCTGATGACACGAACGCCACCGTCCGTTCTCACTGGGTTGACAGACAGCACATTTTACCACTCCATGAATCTTTTAAAGCCACATACATGTGGCCGTTTACTAAATGTATTCCAACGACACAGCAACTCATATCAACTGGCATTGTGTATTTGTACCTTTTACAACCTCTCCTCCTCCTGAGTCAGTCTGTAAAGCACTGAGCAGCACTTTAGGCTGGTATGCACAGTCTATACATGACTGAACCACTTGCTGAAGCACAGTGTTCACTGGCCCCGGGCCAAAGTGGTCTGGCAAACGCTGCATCTGCTTCCTGTCCAAGTGGGGACCACAGTTTCCATGCTTATTGACGTACACACACACTGAAAAAAACACACACAAACACAAGAGACACATTGAACAGATTATACATCTGAATGAAGTCTTGAATTCAGAGCAAAGCGACATGTAACAGCTAAGTGGGCAGCAAATGAGAGTTAATAGTTACCTGTCGACACCACCGAGTTGTGACTGGAAGGGTTTTCCTGTGGAACCTGGATGCTGGGCAGCTGTGTCGGGCTTTGAAGATTCCTGGACTTTCTCTAAAGACAAAAGAAAAGAAAGAAAAAAGAGCTCATTTGCAGCCATACTTTAGCAGTACAAAAGTGGAAGTAAAACAAATCCAGGTGATGTGCACAGATATGATCCGGTCTGTTTATGTTTAAGAAAAGTTCACCTTGCTTCCAGGCTTGGGCCCCCTCTTCTTGTAGACCCGGGGTACAAACTCTACTGTGTTACTGGGGAGTGGGAGTGGGAGTGGGAGTGGGACATCTCCGTTCTGGGCAGCTGCTGCCACCGCTTTGAGCAGGGCGATGGTCTCACTCTTTGGTCTGCGGCCTCTTATGCCCTTCCTGACGGGCAGAGCCGGCAGAGGGTTGGGGAGTCTGTAGGTGGACTGTATGGAGCGTCTGCCGGGTTTAGAGGGCGATGATGGGAGAAGGTTCTTTGGAAGAGTTACTGTAACAACAGCATGAACGGAGGAAAAATGAAATTATCAAACAGGGAAAAAATAATATACCGACGGCCCTGGATGCATTAAAAAATGAAAATATAGTACATATCCAGTGGTTACTGTGAAAAAATATACTATTCAAATGAGTTGGCATGTAACAAAGTTAAAACTACATGCTAAACTGTACAGATTTAACAACAACAAGCCATGGGTTACATGTCCCATCAGTGTGGAGACTAAACTCTGGACAGAGCTCTGTGGTTAATAGAAATGACATGGAAAGTGCCCCAGGTCCTGTTTCAGTCATTGTTGTCTTCATGTCTTTCCTCGTGTGTTTATTTGATATTCTGTACAGCCTTAAATTTCTATAATTCTAAGAATTAGCTATTTTTTTTAAATGTTATGTTGTTAGTTTCTCACTTAATGGTTGATCAAATCAGGTACTCCGAATGTAAACAGAAAAAAAAGTGTGTAGATGGCAATTTGGACTGAGGAACGACATGAAGACCAAACCCAATCACAAAGTCTCAGTGTCTTATTTCAATAAATAAATAAAAATAAACCAGAGATAAGTATCTAATTTTTTTATGCAGCAAATCTCTGCCAAAATCAGTAATATCTCAACATTTTGAAAGATAAAATTCATCAAACAAGTAGATATATTTTCTGCTTCTTTGTACACACAAGATTTCCCAACATAAGCGATACACAGAGAGAAATATAATAATAAAATAAATCCTGTTCAAGTGCCAGAGCAGGCAGACTGATTAACATTAGATGGCAGATGAGTAGAGAAGAAAAGGGTCAGGTACAGTTCATCCATGAGCAGGTTATTTTAATACGCCTAAACCAAAACCCAAGCAGGGCCATAACTCTTTCATGCATTTAGTTGTGAATAATCTTTCTTCTCTTTCCAGGGTCTTAGAAACAGACAAGATGGAGAAGAGACTGGAAGGAGCCACTTTAATGTAAACAGGAAATGTGTGAAGAGTAAAGTAGAGACCACTGGAGTTTCCAAGCCTTTTTGTGAGGTTTTTCTTTTTTTAAATACAATTAATCAATGTTTTGGCCCAGACTTTGCTGCCTTTTTTGGTGTGGATGCACGTGCTTTAACGTAGCTTTCTGATGCAAAACTAAATGCTCTTTTCATACCTCTGGTACACATTTCTAATTCTGTCTGTTTCAAAATTGATTGATCCAAACGCAAACACATGACAATGACTCCAAACTGTTTCTGCAGGATCACGTGGAAGGAGGAGCGTTTCTCCTGAAACCGTTAGCTCAGTGTTTATATCAACACATGCAGCACTTTCAATTCCCGAGACAGCTTGTTGTACAGATCTGAGCGGCCAATAAAGATTTAGGTTTACTCCAACGTCCTCTCTCATAACTGCTTTTACAACATACACAAATATGTTTGTATTTCATATGAACAATTAACTGTGTGCTGATAAATTATTAAATGACAATAACTTTTCAATTTTCTCAATTTTTGACAATGGAAATTAAAGAGTGGTCTTTTGTGGGGGGGGTTTAAAAAAAGGCTGTATTTATAAAGACCGTGCTGGTATTAATTTGGCTTCAGCAGTGGTGTAGTTACAGAGTGACACAAATGACAAGTGCAATCACCAACAACATAGTGTACATGTACCACGGCTACATGCGTGGTTGCAGGGTACAACCGTACATCACACATATTCATTTATTGAGGTTGTATATGTTTTGCATGTTGGAAAAAGGTGGACTTAAGAGGACTTTATATTTTCTTTTCTTTCATTTTTTTTACCATGCATTCATCATGTTGCTTTCACAGATGTTTTCAAACATAACTTGATTAACATTGGCCTGTCTGTGCAGTCTGCACAATTCCTCAGGACTTTTGTTATTATTTCGCTAGGAATTCTGAAGTGCTAAAGATGACAAAGCTGGCCACCTGACAACACACAGATAATGCAGGAATGATACTGATAGAAAAAAATGCAAGTAATATTGTTTTAAAGCTGAGGCAAGTGCTTGTAATTGCTAACACATAGTCAACTGCTATTTGATTACTGTACAGAGATCAAACTATGAAATCATTACAAGTTCACTTAAACAAAAACAAAAGCCAGATGGATTTAAATGAGCTCCCTGTTAAGTAGCTGTTTATGGAAATCTACATATCCCTGAGCTAACAAGACACGAACCCCAACGTTCCACCGGGTTCAACTGTGCTGCCACTGATAGTAGGAAAACATGTTGTTTTTTTCCTTTCATTAGACTCTTATGTTACTTATTGCCAGATCTGAGTCGTCCTAACCTTATCAAAATGGCCAAAAGAAGAACAAAAACAACTCCAAATGTCCGATTTGCTAGTTAGCAGTCAAAGCTGGTTTAGCTGAAAAACTGACCATTTTCAGTCACTAGTTGAGCAGTAAATCCGTCTTTACTTATGGTACATAGTCCACATCTGTCAAGTCTCTCGTTTTGGCCAGGGAACTACCGTATTTCACAGCTCTTTCCTGCCGTCCTCCTGTATTAGTATTTTCACGTTAATTTCCCCTTTTATAATATAATAATTTTTTTAAAGTATTCCTGTTCCTCTCCAAACTGAATTGTCCCTGGCCTCGTGAGAAACTGCTCCTTTGCTGTAGCCTGGTTCTCGCGAGGTTAGTGGCGACAACGGGAACAAACTCGGAACAACAAATAGGAGAGATGGATGGATGTAACGAGAGAGAGAAGGCATTTCTCCCAAAAAAGCGAAGACTTTGTGTAAATATCGTGTAAATATCTTCGTGTAAAGAGGAGCAGGATGGGGCTCAGTTATGCGTTCTGTAAGATGTGTGACTGCGATGTTAGTGTCTCTCACAGGGGAATAAAAGATGTCCATCAGCGGCACAAGCTGGAGGCAGAGAAACATGTGTCTGTGTCGTCAGTTATTAATACCAGAAAGCCACATGAGGGAAAATGACAAATAAAAAGAAAATCTAAATGTTTCACTTGAAGACAATCTTCAAAACTGAAAGTATTATTGTAAAATAAATACGTGTGCTTTAATTCCCCTTTGTATTTTCATTTAAGCTCCATTATAGGACTTACATACATACATAGGTATTTCCACACCATTTCAGTGTCAACCAAGGTCGGCCTATCAGATTCTGAGCACCTAGTGGTAGTTTGTAAGTGGTTGGCAGGTAGTTATTTTAGATTTCTTCTAAACCTGTCTTAAAATGTAATTCCGGACCTCGGTTGGGCTGGTGGAACAGCATTGGAAAATTTCCCTTATTTTTAATTCCAAAACTTGACAGGTATGTACATAGTCGATAAATGGGCTCAGGTTCACCACATAAGCTTGTTACCTTGCTACATCAATCAGAAGTGAAACCCTTTGTACAAGTTCTACAGAAAACAACTAGAAAATAACGTATTTCTATCTGATCAATACATTACCAAATTCAGAAACAAACAAAACAATGTCCCGTTTCAGCTCCAACATTTCCCCAATTTAATTGTATTTGGCATCCGTTAGAAACCTTCCTGCAGATTTAGTGAGGAAAATGTCGACTAAATCATAAACCCAGTTAAAGAACAAAACATAGACCTCTATACAGTCTTAGATATCCATTTTAAACACTTAACATTCTCTTTAAATCTAAAATACATTTGACCAACCATGGATGAAGAGGCAGGATTAATTGCTTTGGACGGCATGTCCATCACCTGTTAAGGCCATGCATATTTACAACACAACAAGAGGAGAAGATCAATGCTAATTGTGTTCATATCCATCTAGCTGTAGGAGACAGCAGGAGAGTTTCACTGCAACAACAGCGTGAATTGTGTGTGCTTCAGTGAAGGACATGCAAATATCTGCTGCCACCTTGAGTCCAGCACTTACCACTGTTGCCTGGTGGCTGCAGACTGTGCTTGGTGAGGGAACACCAGCCCACCGGGAAGATGTCCCTGGAGTCGAACTTGCACCAGTAATCAAAGGCACCCCGCCAACCGTCGAACATAATGAACACCTCATCTCCTCTCACTTCTCCGATGGTGGCAGGGCAGATGAGGTACGGATTCTTCTTATCCACGGCCTCAAGCTTCATACCTGGCTTCAAATTAATTTGGGGTGGCCTTGGAGGTTCCTGGAAATAAATGTATATGTTTCTAATTGAAAACACTATTAAATAACAAACGCCATGGCACAATTGTTTACAATAACATTTTTCAAAGTCTTTGAAAAGTTTTACAAACCTTTTTAAAGGCTGTTACTGGTGCCATCTCTGCTCCATTCAAGGTTCTCAGCAGAAACATGGGCCAAGAGGAGGCGTTCATTCGAAATCCTGAAGGAGATCATTTGAACTTAAAACTTGCACTATTTCAGTAACAGAGACACTGTTGGCTAACAAACCATGAAATTATCTGATGAAAACATCACATATTGCTCAAGAGAAAACAATTGTTGTTGTTTTTTTTTTTATTAACCTATTCTATTAGTGGCTGTGGAATTTTCACGGAATTCTGCTTATCGTTATAGCTATTCCTATCCTTTATATGTTATAATAAATAACCTATAATAATATAATAAATACAAATAAATAAAAGGTTGTATTTTAATAAGCTTGTACTGTTCAGGTCAGTCATAATCTGTAAAAGTCCTGTTTTTATTTATAGTCAAATAGTTTATAGCAATACTGTGCATGATCACAACACTAGAGGTTCCAGGAATGGACATCTTGTACTACCAGGTCCAAAGACAAATGCTTTAAAGAGAACTTTCATATATCGATCATTGGCTCTTTGGAATAACCTGCCCCAAAACCTCTGCAATACCCTTTTCAGTAAACTTACTTTTAAAAAGAAGTTAAAATTGTATTTGTCACTGTAAGGTGTTTTTTTTTTTTTTGTATTTTGTTTTTGTTTTTTTTGTTTACCATGCTTTTTTAACAACTCCCATCATGTAACTTGTTTTTAAATTGTAAGGTTTTTTAGTACTGAATACTGATATTAATTAATGTTGTATTTGTAAATCTATTTTGTATGTCTTTTATGTGGACCCCAGGAAGACTAGCTGGTCGCTACGGCGCCAGCTAATGGGGATCCCTAATAAAATCAAAATCAAAATCAAATATGTTACTAAACCTTTATTGCTGCAGTATATATACAAAGACAGACATATTTAGATTGGTGGGCATTAAATTAGTTCACAAAATCTCCACTTGACCCATTCACTCTAGCCCCTTTTACATTGGCAAATACCCCGCGTTTACCTTGACTGTGTCGAGCTGCCCCCCGAATAACTCCCCTCCAAGGGTGGGGTTAACCGTGGGTCAGGTCTCACGTAAACAGAACTAACACGGGGTGGCGGGTCGTGGGAGGGGTTTATTGATCTCATAACCTGAGTAGAGCCCACCAGGGGCTTTTTTTTTTTTTTTTTTTTAAATATATTGATTATTATTGTTTTATGAAATAAAAGTAAACAACTGATGAGAGTAAAAACAGCAGCAGGAAGTCAGAGGTTGGACCTATATTTGTAGGATAAGTGACTGAGGAGACGAGGAGATCCACGAGCTGCTCAGCCTCGGCACTGAGGACGCCATAACGTATGTTCCAAACCACAAAGGATGGTCCATTATTTGACCAAGTGGACACAAAAATGACAAACCGGGACTTTGCAAGAAACAAAACTCAGCCAAAAAAAAATGCTTTCTCCATCCCAATTACACCTGTCTGATGCTGAATATTACCCTGCTGATGTGGGGATAAAACGTAATTCTACACACTCACACAGGTTACGTTATGTTTTGCGGTTAAGGCCTCCCGACTCTCCTTCCATCAGGACATTGGAGTTTTAAGAACAATATCAGAGTAAATTGTCAGACGATCAGTGCTACTTTGACCAGTTTCTAACTCTATCATGAGACTAGGACATGAATGAGCCTTCAGCCTTTGTCTTGCCTTTTACAGGACAAAGATTTAATTTAAATTTATCTCAGACCTTTTAGGCTCTCATTTTTACATAGATAATCTTTGTGTTAGAAATGCATTTCTTTCAATTTTTTAAGGATTATCATTATATGTTGAAAAGTGTGAAATGAAAAGAAGGAAACTTTTTTTAATGCACATTGAGTGATTCGTCATATGACTTATGGGACTGTAAAAGGTTATGGAAGGCTATGAAAATGTGAAATGTTTTTGTAGCCAGCGCTGCTGCTGTTGTGATATAAGATATAATTCAATATATCAAGTAATTTTATCAGCGGGGGGACGGATCGATATTTCTATTGAACCATTACAACAGATGATTTAGATAAACAAGAGAGTGGAACTGGAGAAAATGTTATTTTCAGCTCTGAGTCCTGTCAACTGTATTGACAATAACTGATTGGTATGTAAGAGATGTAGCCGTGTTAACTCCTGTTAGATAAAGTTATGGAATGTGGGAGTAACAACTAGGGGGTGAAAGCTGACATTTTCACGTACATAAATGCACCATTACATTATCATTTCCTTGTGGGACATTCTTACCCAGGGGTGGTTGTAGCATATCTCCATTCTTTTCACAGGTTCCAATAGGTTGGATATCAGAGGAATCGACCAGCCGCCAGAAGTCATTGCTGTTGTCGCTGCCATCCAGGCGGAGTCGCAGGCGAACCCCAGTTAAACCCATTACTGTGGCTATACAGACTGACGTGGAATTACGTGGGTCATGAGCTTCAAGCTTCATTCCCACCTTGAAGTCATTGGAGGGTGGGACTCTAGACTGCAAATATGAGAAAAATACAAGTTTAAAATACAAATTTAGGCTCGTTCTAACAGATAGCATGTTTCTACAACTTATCTCTCAATGCAATAGTTAATAGTGGGCAATATAGAGGTAAAAAGTATGAGACAAATTCAGTTGGTATTCCTACCAGAAAACACTACCACTGTAGCCGTAGTAACGTCAGTGTAGATGCTCAATGCATGTATGATATAATAACTGTACAAGGACTTTCGTTGCCATCCTAATGATAAATGTATTACTGTGGTAATGAAATTCCCGCGCTGCCAATCAAGGGTGAATGAGCATTGTTAAGAGACCTGATGTGTTTAATTGTGCATTTATTTTGTAAAACCACACAAGAAGCAACACATTAATCAAGATCAGATATTTAAGTTGTAAGCTGAGGCAGTTGAGATATAAGCATCATTATAGAGTTGACATAGTTCACTTTTGTAAAACACTGAATCTAAAAAATAAACAAATAAATTCAGCAACAAACTTTAAGAACTGTTTGAATTAACTTTATCTGGAGACAATAGATCATTCATTTACTCTTCTTTGCACCAAGCTACCTTGAAACAGTGATGCTGTCACCGACTTTTGTACTTTCAAAGTTCATAAATATGTCTGCTTAGTTAAAGCGGAAAGCCAACAAACAACAAAGTCAGTAGCTACAAACATTTAAACTGAACCGAGTAATAAGAATCAGCATGGGGATTTGCAATTTACACTCAATGTGCCTAATTAATGAAATCTTCATAAACCTTAGTAGATTTGCACATAAATCACCACCTTAATGGCCATGACAGGGCCTGGAAAGAGATGACTATATAACTATATAACACTATAAAAACACACAAACTTGGAAAAGCCAGATAATAACAACCAATATTAATGTACACTTCTTATTTATACAAGCACCATGCATGGTCAGAGCCATTAGTAGATTTTGTGAAAACCTGTAACTACTAACATTTTCATGAGAGGAGAAATGTTGCTCAGTAAACGGTTACAAAAGCCTTCTGCTCATGATTCATTAATGAACTCTGACATCAATACACTCATAAAAGCACAAGAAGTTAATGCAAAGCTTTGTACTTTGTTGTCAACAACAAAGTACAAAACCTTTCTGTCTCAGGGAAGCCAATGAAGATAGATACCATTTTGATCATGATTATAATTCAACAAATGCTTACCTGACGAAAACAGCTTGGTGGAGCTGGTGTAGATGACGTTTCTTTCAGATATTCTTCCCAGCTGAAAGAGTCTAAATTAAAACCAAGGCATGGTTACATGCTTGTTATTGAATATTTAGAATAAAAAAATATCATATCATAATCATAAACTGAGTCATATAATTAAATAGTTCAATCTCACCTTTTCTCAGACTGTTAAAGATACATTATAACATTAAGCCACCTTCCCACAATAAACCACTTTCAAGGGCAAGATCACTAGTAGTATCAAAGCTTAAGATATAAAGAGAAAATCTGTTCACAAAGTTTTAGCATTTCAGAAGAATACACACAATTAAAATAATCTTCCTAGAGACGCACATCTAAAAGTGGAATAGAGGATGAGAATAGAAGCTAATGTCATGTATCCACTGAAGAAAAAAAAGTCACTTGAATGAGGTGTGATTTGGTTGAATTTGTTTTTATGGGTTTTTCTTGCCATAACACGATTGTGTCATATGGACAGGTTGTATAGATACATTTAAGTGGTATCAAGCATTTTCAAAACACTACTTATACTTCAAATTCAATTCAATTCGACATACATTAACAATCCCCAATGTGGAATTAATTAATATCTTGAATAATGCTTTGTTTCTTATGATAGAACTCCATTCCTTTCATTTTTCCTTCTCCTTTTGTTCCCAGAAAGATGCTCCACATCACAAAAACAAAACAAAACACAAGCCTGTCTCTGCTGTTTTCCATCCCTGTCTCCCTATCGAAGTTACCATGGCAGAGGAAAGCATTTCCTTTCAATATGCCGATGCTATCGCAAAATTTGGCAAAGTTGAAAACATCATGACGCTCCACATTCTCTGTATTCTGCACCTACATTCTGATCTTACAAACACCTTACATGACCTGAGTTTACGTAAAAGATCTACTTGAGCAAGAGTCAAAGATCCATGTAAAACCCATCATTAAATATCAAACAAAAAAATTCACCTTTATTTGCTGCGCCGGGGGTACCTGGTGGTGGTGCTGCCTTTCCATGTTTATCTTTTTTCCCTTCTTTTTGATCTAAAAATAATAAATAGCAAAGAAAAATTACTAATTAAGAAAATAAACACTAGTAAAATGTAAACAGTGAGGCAACAGGTAAGACTTTAGATTCAGGGCATTTACAATGCATTTGCATGTCCTTCTGCCAAAACAGCTATATCTTGTTATTTCAAACATGGAAAACTGTCTGAAGATGGGAAACTTCTGTCTTCTGTTTAACATTTACATTAGTCTGAACTCAGAGATCTAATTTACGAAAATTGTTTAAATACATTTTGACATAAATTGTATGAGAGCAATAACATTTTAATGATGTTTCTCATTCAGACTGTATAACCATACTTTATTACAGCACCTGTCTGTAATAATGATAAATTGACTGTATATACCACTTATCTATACTCAGACAATTCAAAGCTCTTTACATGCATATCTTAGAGAATTAAGTTTTCCGCTTTCATGGCCACAATCATACACCAATGAGGGAAATGTAGGGTTCAATGTCTTGCCAAAGGACACAACATATGAATGACACGATCAGGAAATGAACCACTGTGTTTCAGGCTTACGAATCCTGCCCCAAATTCTGGGCCACAGCCATAAAAAACACTGACAAAATACATCAGAGAAACAGTCCTCTTATAAACATATAAGAGGATTGATGTAATTGGAGCATTGAATATGTTTGCCTGTAAAACCTCAAGCCATGAACACTTGAGGGTTTTAATCAATGGTCACAAAAGGCAGATTCCTTACCTTTCAGTGGAGTTTTTCCCATGGTGACAGACAACCAATGGAGACACTCGAGATGAAAGCCAGGGTGCAGGATTTTAACCCAGTTTGATGATCTTTTTTTTTTCTATCTGTCCTGAAAATACTAGAGGAAAAAATAATTAACAATTAAAGCAAAGTAGACAAATAAAAATAATGAGACATTTAAAGGGATCATTTTCTGAGAACAACAGAAATTTGTTTTCAAATAAGATTGACTAGTAAAACAAATAGGGCAAATAATGCTGTATTATGTCTCAATAGGCTAAAAAGTTAAAGGAAAAGCATATATGACAGTGATGCCTATTCATTTGTAATAAATAGGCATCACTTTACTCAATTTAGAAACAAAAAGAGAAACACCACTTAAAATAACTTTTTACAAAAAGATATAAAAAGGGCTTGCTAGAGACCCTGGCTCATTTGTTAGCGGGGTTTCCTAGTAATCGACTCCCACTGAGACAGGAAGCTGTAAAAGGGTTTTTCATGCAGTCCCACCCCTGTCTCATGCACCGGGACAGCACCAGCTGGTATTAACGCTGTACATTCCCTCATCACCTCCTTATTCCTGTTAACTCACAACGTCACCTCAGCATGAAAACTAATGCAGTGAATCATCCGAGATGCCAAATAAGGACCTTTACTTTTGTGTTCACAAACATGAATAAAAAGGGTTGAATCCGGATCCCAGAGGAAAATCAGACATTGTTATAAGACTTTATTACTCTGAGGCCAAACATCTCAAAACAATAACTCCTGTAGATATCTTAATGGTACCGTTATTACAAAGTGTTATAACTTAATTTTTTATTTTTTTGTCTTATTTTGCGCACTTTCTATTCTTATTTTATTTTATTCTTCATTTTCTTAAACTCTCCAACTCTAATGTTTATTTCCAGCTGGTTCCATCCCCTCACCCATCATTAGTGATAACTTAGAGCCAGCTAACGCTGCTAAACACCGAGACACATTCAACTACAGCCACTGTGCCACTAAAAGTGTTTTTTTAATCCTGCTTGGCTCTCCAAAGCTGTTTCTGCCATTTCAGTTATTCCGGGCCCAATGTTGACAAGTGGAGCTGCTTGGCTCGCTAGCTGGCTAACCTTAGCGTTCACCTTTGAGTTGCTTTTCCTCTCTATTAAAAAACACAATTACACATTACACGGCTCCGCCAGGTCCAAATCACAATTATCCTCAACTGTGTGTATTTCATTTTAAAGAAGAGACTCACAAGTGCCGTCTTTTTCCGACTGAAGATCCACTTTTTTCTATTCGCCAGCTTCCATTTTTTCACGAATGTAGTGTATGCTTACACGCATGTAATTTATGCCAAAGATTGCATTTTTACAAAGAGCAAATACAAGCACGGCCAGGATGGATGGGCTGAGTTCAAGAATGTAGCTCAACGGACCAATAGCTGGAGTCGATGTTCAAGCTGTTAACCAATCAGATCGAGGCTTACTCATGGTATCCAATCAGATTGAGCGAGTGCTGAGCCTGTAATTTGGGACTCCAGAAACTTGGAGGAGCTGCACATCTTTATTTTTGTGAGTTCTTCACATGGTCTCTCGTGCTTTCCCCCCCAGCTTGATTCAAACTAAGAAGTATTACTTTTCTTTTCTTTTTTAAAAGGAAAAAAAAAGCCCTATAAATTGCATAATATTATCGCACGCCAGATATCTTCTTAAACAAACAACATAAAAATAGAGGGTGCTAATTTTAGGTGTATGTGATGGGAGAAAAACAAAAGGTGTACACGTGTAAAACGTGTCTACATAACTTAAAGGCACATAAAACTAAATATAAATTGAATAAAGTATTTAGCCTAATCGTTTAAAACCTACCAGACAATATAATAATAATATATAATAATAATATAATAATAATAATAATAATAATAATAATAATAATAATAATAATAATAATAATAATAATAATAATAATAATAATAAAATGTAAGACACAGTTTAATATTACTCTAAAAATAGGTTGTTTTAAAAACGAAATCAAATGTCAAGAGACTAAAGGGTTAGATAAAAAGGTTTGATTTAATATAAACTGATTGTGACGTGTTCTCGACTAAAATAGCGAAAAGCGCGTTACACATTAATAAAATTATACATGACGCACAATCGCTGGCCCGTTTCACTTTCAAAATGACGTGTTTTCCCCTCCCACGTTTTATTCCATCTGCTTTTTCCTATCACATTTAATTACGGTCTCAATGATAACGTTGAGCACATATACTTAGGTAGAATGGACATAATGATGGAAACGCGCACTATTATTTCCTTTTATCTTTAACTTATCTTACATAGAAAAATATTTTCAAGGATGGTTATCCTTTGTTTTATTTGTCCACTACATATGCATAAACATACAGTTTGTCAAAGTATTATAAGTAACTACAGAATTAGGACAATTTACAGTTCTAGAGCTGAAGAAAATGTTCCACGGAATATTAAACAGAGACTATTACATTTTAATGATTCTGATCATGTTAGAAAATAAGACACACTATCATGCATTAATCATCGTGAGAGTGTGTCAATGAGTTTCTATCAGCTCCATCTTGAATAAAATGATAATAATAATTTTTTCAAACTAAAGATAAATATCAGGGATAATAATGACACAAATGGGGCTACGTTTGCAAGTGACATTTCAAATTACTGTCACAGCCTAATTTAGAAATTTGCATATGTCCTCACACAGAGATGATTTGTTGTTAATTCTGCTTTCACAGGAATTACATTCCTAAAAAATATATAGGCTACATGAAAATAACATTTTCATATACATGAAAAGAACATGTATATATTTGTATATATCATGTATATTTTTTTATGTGAAATTTGCAATTCATGTATTCACGTTTAGCAACTATTTAATACATGTACCAAACACAGAATATTAGGAAAAATCTGGATTTTGGCTTCTCATACACTAAACAAATGATGAATTATTCATTCATGTTAGTCGCAATCATATTTCTATTAGTCAAGAATAACTGTGTCTAACAAAACGCATAGTCTAATCCCAATGATATTTAAATCAGTGTGTGCCAGTGCACACTTAAGCATGCTATTATAGTCTAAATCTCAGTGGGAAAGAATTGGTTCTTTCAAATAGGTCATGATACAGGCTATTATTGGAGTTTCTTGTCCTTATTTATCAGTGATGAATTTTGATGGGGATATGCTGTAGACATATTCTCTTGCAGTAGCAACAAGGTGCCCATCTGTCTCATAGCATAACAGTGCATTGCAGTAGTGAATAACTATAAGCAAAAAGTAAGTCAACAAAAGAAAACTTCAAAATGACATGATTGTCAACACTGCCGCATCACAGCTATAAGGTTCTGGCTTCAGTTGGGACCTTTTTTTCTTTAGTGAAGTTTGTATGTTCTCCCCACGTATGTTAGTTTTGATAGTGATAGTTTTCTTTGGGAACCCTGGCTTTCATAGGGAAAACATCTTTATTGTTCCTGATACTGAATTCTGGACTTATCTGTAAAATAAATAAATGAATATATGTATATATATATATATATATATATATATATATATATATATATATATATATATATATATATATATATATATATATATATATATATATATATATATGTATATATATATATATATATGTATATATATATATATATATATATATATATATATATATATATATATATATATATATATATATATATATATATATATATATATATAAAAATTATTATTCTTATTATTATTATTATTATTATTATGCTAAATTACAAACAATCCAATACAAAACCATAAACCATAAAACTCATTGCACAAGATTAAAAAAAAAGGTTTAAAACAGGATTTACAGCAGACAGGTCCATATTGCTAGCAAAACACACATATATTCACACCACCTGGCCCTACACACCATTTAACATTTTTGGGAAGAAGTCGCTAAATCGTTATCAATCTTCTTGGGCTGCTTTTTGTCATCATCTCCCTCCCTATGCTTGATGAGAGTTGGGGTGGTTTTTTTAAAGCTTGTTGCTAGCTGGTGCATGCTGGTATGGGGGCCTTTTTGCAACTGTCCTTGTGTTGCCCTTTGGTGTGGGTTGTGCCTCCTGGGTTCTGCCGCAGCCCTCCTGTTGGTGGGGGGGCAGATCTGGATGGTGGTGGGGCAGACCTGGATGGTGGGGGGGCAGACCTGGATGGTGGGGGGGCAGACCTGGATGGTGGGGGGGCAGACCTGGATGGTGGCTCTATGGATGTCAGGTGGGCTGGTCTCCCTGTCGTGGTGCGGGCACAGTTGGCAGTTGTGTGACCGAGGGGGATCAGGAGAGCCTGAGATGATGATGGTGATGATCACGATAACTAAGTGAGAAAGTAAATTTTAGTAGCACTGCACATTTCACAGACATGAGTCACAAAAATGTTCACAAGGCAGATAGAAACAATATAAAAGAACAAATAGCATACATTAAAAACAAAGGTTACAACAATAAACAGTAGACCAATAAAAACCTTTGTCTATGGAGGACCAAAACTGACATAATTAAAAATAAAAGCAGGAATATATATTTTTTGTTTTCCTTTTCCTTATACATGCATTTGTTGTTTTAAAAACCCTTGTCTCCTCTTTTTACTTTACCTATTACATTTCTGCTTCATTATGCAAATGAGGAGGGCTGCCCTTCCTGGTCCAGCTCCTCTACTGTTGGTCAATAAACAGGAAGAAGCAGGATCGGGCTAAAATTAAGACTATTGCGCAACTGGCGATGACACACTGATAAACATACAGTATATACCCCTCACATTCATTGAAGTGTATGTGTAATGCTGCTCTCACTACCTTTTTGTTTACACAATCAGCCCTTACAGTTGCGCAATAGTCTTAATTTTGGCTGATCCTGCTCCTTCCTGTTTATTGACCAATAGTAGAGGAACTGGACCAAGAAGGGGTCCATTATTCATTCATACTTGGTGATGGTAAAGTACATGCCCTGGGGACAGACTGATGGAAACGTGGCCCCTCCGACCACCAAGGATAAACACTGCGACCCATCACACAAACACAGCATTAATCACCATACCGTAAACACTGCACCCATCACTAACTTGTCTCTTTATCTGTCTTGTCCTTTCATGTTTCTCATCGATGATTTTAGCACTCCCTGACAGAGTCAAAACTCCACCTGTTAATGAAATATGTTAGATCAAACTGTCAAAGTGGTGCATGGAAGGACACACTCATTCTCACTCATTCTTACAAATGGCTTAAAAAGACTGACAACTGTTGCAAAATCAAAATACATATATCGTACTGGTTATCCATGGTGTGGATAGATCCCCAAGATATCGTTCCTCACCTCAACAACAAACCAGGTATTTATTTATTTATGATGTTCATGATTATGTTTTCATGTCTATGTGTGTGTGTGTTTGGGGGGGGGGGGGGTGTATGAAAATGACCAGATGTGTGTGTTTAACCATGAGTGTGTGAGTCTTTCTATGTTAAATGTGGATTTCATTACGTAAAACACTTTGTGTTACTATTATATGAAAAGTGCTATAAATAAAGTTTGCTTTGATTTGATTACTGTTAAAGGTTTTGCCAGGTCATGGTACAAACCATTAATATTTATTTATACAGTTTAAAAAAATGAAATGAAATAATTAAAAAACTAATTGGAGCAAAAATTCTGCAAAAAGAAAAATATATTTGCCATAATCAGGCATTTACTCCAGCTAACATAGATGCAACATTCTTGAGATGGAAAAGACAAGGCCTTATCAGGTTTAAAGATTTTTATAAGGAAGGGGTTTTCGTAAGTTTCAATGGCCTGTGTGTAAAATTTAATCTTACTAATTCAGACTACTCTAGGTCTTTCAGGTTCGCTACTTTATTTCTACCAATACACCAAACTTTCCAAATGAACCAGAGTCTACCATTTTGGATGACATGTTTGCACTCTCTCTTAACCTAAAGGGCCTCATTTCTAGAATTCACTCCATAATAACCTCACAAGGGGAGAATATTCTTGGTAATTGAAAGTTAAGTGGGATAATGAAATGGGAGAGGCAATTCCAGATGGTATATGGGAAGAAGCTGTGCGTAGGGTGAATGGGACTATCCTGTGCACGTTTAGCCTTAATCCAGTTTAAAATCTTACACAGGATGCATTACTCTAAAGCTAGAATGGCAAAGATATTTGACAATATGGATGAAAATTGTAGTAGATGCCATAGTGCCCCTGGAACCTTAAAACATATGAGAATGTGAGCCTAATATGTATACAGCAGGGGTCGGCAACCCAAAATGTTGAAAGAGCCAGAAAGGACCAAAAACACAAAAAACAAATATGTCTGGAGCCGCAAGGTCTTGTATCAGCCTTAGAATGAAGGCAACACATGCTGCATGTTTCTATATTAGTTAGGCCTATAGCTGGGGGAATTTTTTTTTTCCATTAGCCTATGCACTTCTAGAAAAAAATTGAAATGTCGAGAAAAAAGTCGAAATGTCGAGAAAAAAGTCGAAATGTCAAGATTAATGTAGAAGTACAATCTTGAGAAAAAAGTCGAAATTTTGAGAAAAAAGTCGAAATGTCGAGAAAAAAAAGTCAAAATGTTGAGAAAAAAGTCAAAGTTTCGAGAAAAAAGTCGAAATGTAGAGATTAATGTTGAAGTACAATCTCAAGAAAAAAGTTGAAATGTCGAGAAAAAGAGTCAAAATTTCGAGAAAAAAGTCGAAATGGCGAGATTAAAAAGGAAAGGAAAAAGGAAGAGAAAAGAGGAAAAAAAAGAAAAAAAATAAGAAAAAAAGGAAAAAAAAGGTCAAACTTTTTTTAAAAAGCTCCAGGGAGCCACTAGGGCGGTGCTAAAGAGCCGCATGCGGCTCTAGAGGCGCGGGTTGCTGACCCCTGGTATACAGTAACTCACCATGCCACTGGATAGTATAAGGATCTCTAGGTTCGAAGATATAATAGCCTTTTCAACATTGATAGCTAGGAGACAAATTATTTTACACTGGAAATCTTCTTGCCCACCAAAATTATCTGTATGGATGACTGATCTAAAGTTATATTAAAAATCAGAGAGTCCCTAAAGGTAAAGCATTGAGATCTGATGGCCAAGACCTACAGAAGTAAAGCACATAAGTAAAGCACATAAATCGTGTTTTTCTTTCTTCTCTGTATGGTAGAAATATGTGTACATATATGCATAATATACATTCGTTATGGTTGTTTGGTTACTCTTTAATGGTAGTATTTTTATTTGTCATTATAACTATTATTTTTTTCTCCCCTTTTTTGGTGTAAAATGTATATGTGTATATAAATGACTCACTAATGTTTTATTGCTGATTAACTATAGACGCACAAAGGTTCTGAGGAGTGTGGGGTGGGGTTAGGGGGGGTAATTGAAAATGTAAAAAAGGGAGAAAAAAATCTGAGAATGTCCAAGAATGTAACTCTGTTTTGTGTTTAATAAAAAGAGATTTTAAAAAATAGAGGAAAATATACGAAAAAAGTCTGGAACATGGAATATTGTGGAATCTCTAAGAACTTGTGACTGGCTGAACACAACTCTGAAACAGGTCAGTCACAGTCAGTGTGAAAAAGCTGTGTTGAATATGATGGCCTCATATCATGATACAATATCTATGCTTAAAAATCTTAAAACCAGCCCAGACCTGTTAAGAGAGCCAAGGCTGGGGATGCGTTTCCATGTCATCTAAAAGGGGAGCTGCGGCATTTCTGAATTATATTACTTTCCGTGGGTGAGGATGATTCAACACTCCACGGTATCCCACACTCCTTGTTGAATTCAGTTTTAGATGAAATCCTGGAGGTGGCAGTGTTGGTTAGCACAAATACTGAAAAAGTTATGTTGGGAATGTCATGGTTGGGATACTGCAAAAAGATAAACAAAACTGCTGACCAACGACCATGGAAAAAGTCTAATTTGATTTTCAGGCCTTAATAATGGATGAAATCTGTGATTTATTAAGTAGTGTTTTGTTTTTGTTTCCCTTGCATGACTGTACATTACGTGTTGTGCAGGGTCACTTTAAACATTTGGGTAAAGCACCTGTTTCCCTCTTTTTCAGTCTTTCTACACCCAGAGTCCATCAGTTTGTGTTGCTCCATAACATCATTATAACGAAAGTGACCTCGAAGCTGTAAAAACGTTGTACATTGTATGGAATAAATTATGTTACCACACTGGACAGCGGGTGTAATTTTGTAAATTATGTAATTGAGAAATTGGAACAATAATATCCCACCCTCAGACCGCAACACAGTTTTTCTCCCCCGTGTAAACCAGGGCTTTCTGTGATTGGCCCGTTGGAGGGGGGCGTTGTAATAAACAAACATTTGAGCCGTTTTCATTGGTCGACTCACACGTCACTCAAACTGTTGCCTGGTGATGCGCTTGCAGCTTGTCAACCGCACGATCCAGTTACTGTAGCTGCCTGCTGCAATGAAAATATCGTCGTTGGTGGGTGGATTTATTTGGGCCCATTTCCATCATTTTTTTTTTCTTGTACCCCCAAACACTGACTGAGTAAGTAGTTTTATTGTTAAAATCTTTTACTTAAAAAATGTTTCATGAAAATATCTTTAAAGAAACATAAAATGAGGCAAGCTTGAGGTTTGTTTTCTCCCTCATGTGTGTTTTTGTATGTTTAGTGAGCACAGCTGGTTTAATCTGAACAACCCAGAGTCCATACGTTTATATCTGTTAACGAGGCAGTTTGTATTGAGTTGGCTTCGGTGTGGTCATACTTGTTGGATTTCCATGTCTGCGTTGAAAAATGAGGAGCTCTTCATTTCTGTGGGCAGCCGTCGCTATATAACACGTCCCCGCGCTCCCACACACGCATCCACACTTCACCCTGGTATGTGTGTGTTTATTTGCTGTGCAGGATGTGAGAGATTGGTGTTAAAAAAACAACAAGACAAGGGCATGTGAGAGATATGCAGTTGTTTTTTTTCCCTCCAACACAATGTAAAATGTTACTATAAATGTAAACCTTTCTTTGCTCATTGTTGTTGTCCTAGTTTTGTGTAACCCATCCACCCCCCCCCCCCCAAAAAAAAAGTGTGTTGTTAAAAAAAAACACTGCCTGTGACGTTGTTAGCTGTTTTTCTTATTATTATTATTTAAATTGTTAATTTCTTGCAAAATTACTATCACCTTGATCATTTTTCCAGCTGCCAGACCCATTTCAGCACAGATACAAGAGAACTGCTCATGTGAACAGGTTTTACTGTGGATTCCACACATACAGCCCATTCCCACGCATGACTCATTCTGTTGATACAAAGTATATGATCCACAGCGATTCCTGATCACATAACCCCCCTAGACGTGGGCCTGGTGAGTGGATGGCTTAAATGCATCCTGGAAAACTAAAGGCTACGTTGCTGATGACATCTATGTGAAGAGATGAAAGATGCACATATTCAAAACTGGTTACTAAGGGTGTTTTCTCAGAGCTGAGAAAGTGTTTGAGTTTAGTCTGGTATCATCCTCCCTAAGTTTGGCAACAGTTAACCTGCGGAGGGGTTCTGCTGAGTGAGATAAGACCGCACGGTGATGTTTAGTGTTCTGGGAGACAAGAGTTTATTTTGGTGCTGAGGTTTTGCATAGTGATGAGCAGCTCCTGTGCCCACAGCTCCGTAGGAAACTGGGAGTGTGAGTAGGCTACAAGTCCTTGAGATTTCCCAGCAGTGTGGAGATGAGATGGAGAAAGTGGTATCTGGCGTGTTATTTGATTGAATAAAGAGCTTCAGTGGCAATGTCTTCATCACATTAAGAATGTGTTTGATGCTATCTGATTATTTAAAAAAAAAAACACTTGAAGGAATCCAAAGCAGGAACATTATATGTTGGTGCTTTTATTGCTTTGCAACCTCTCGTGTAAGGCAAAAAAAAAAAAAAAATCATATTTATTTTTCTAAATATATGTTTAATAGACATTCTATGTACATAGGATGTGCAGTACTTCATAGTCTGTCTGGACAATGTTGTATAATGTTGCTTCTAGCTCTGGAGGAGAATTGTAAAGAAGATAACCCTGATAATACGAGCAGGGTTGTCCTGAGTAATGTTCTAGACTTCAATTATCTGAAAGCTTGTGTTATAACCTGGACACAGAGTCGTAAAAATTAGGGCGTTTTACAAGGAAGCAGAGAACTAATGAAAATGGTCGTAAATTACAATCTGAAAATGTTAGGATGGAGTAATTTCTAGAGTGTTTTTTCATCTCAGCCTCTGCTACACTGATTTTGATCTTTATTTTTCCGTGCCCACCTTTCACAATACTTCAGGTTACAGGATGCCCCAAACTGAATTGGTAGAGTAGCCTTTTTAGCCTTTTAAACTCAGGTTTAGAGCAGGTTAGGGCACTGAAGTAGCCTTTCTTCAGCTTGTTTATCTCTCTTTATAAAATTAAATTTGGTGCAATGCTTTCATGCAGGTGAAGACGAGCCACTAGGTCAAGCATGTGGCAGATAATATGGATAACAGCAGACACCTCAGAAGCCAGCGGTTGGCCGCCACATGCCTCTCTGTAGCCGCGGCCCCTGTGCCTGATCTCCATGCATCTCCAACAGCGTACCTTTATACTTCATGAAGATCTCTGACATCGGTGATGTAATGAATAAATTTGAAGTCCTTGGGATTGTGGGTGAAGGTAAGAATTCTTATATTTTTTAAAAGTGTGAAAAGACAATTTCTTTCTCTGTTTTACATTTTCTTTAAACTGGTGGTTCAGTCTAATCTAGTCAGCAACAGCCTTACACTTTGTTGCGAGAACTTTTTTTTTTTAAAGTTAGCAATAATTTGATGGTTTTTTTATAGTTATAAGCTGGATGCCCTCATCTTAAATTGCATCATCTTGTTGAGAATAGCAGGAAGATACCAAATCCAGATACTCAAAACAAGAAACTTTATCATGTTTTGAGCAGTACATGTCAATTTAAGCCTAATGCCAGCAAATCTCAAAAAAGTTAAAATATGGACATGTTTAAAATGTGTCCTCCTTTTCTAACATATGTTGTTATTTATGAACTAAAAAGACCAGTTTGTGTACTTTTAAAGTGAAAACATGTTCACATGCTTGCTTCATATAAGACGTCAGCAGTACAAGGGGCTGCTTAATTGTTTTTGTGTTTGTTTTTTTCACCCTGCACATACTTTTAATTGGATGACAGACCTGGATTGTAGGCACAGCAGTCTAACACCCATGCAGAATGTGGTTTGTATTGCTGAAATAAGCAATACAAAAACAATAAGAAGATACCACCTCGATGTCACCATATGTTGCTCCAAAAACTGTTCACATTACTTGGAATTACTGTCACATTCACCTAATTTCTGTCCATGTTAAGTATGTGGCAGGTTTTTCTGGATATTGTTTACATACTGATGACTTTTTTTGTTACTGTTACTGAATCCATGTAGTTAATTTGCATTATCGACACGTGAGTGTGTGGCTTTCCAGCGTACTGCCTGACGGCCTGAGGAGCGCAGCCATTCAATAGTGGTTATCAATCTTTTTTTTATCAATCAGATTCTCTTTTTATATTTACTTATGTCACATTTCTGTTTCCACTTAACCCTATTATACTGTATGTGAAACATTTCATGTGATTATTTTTCTTTGTTGCCAACATGTCTCTTCTTGCACATGGACCAATTTGAAGTTACATTTGAGGCACATGGCTGCTTGAGTGTATGATAAAAAAAAACATTGTCAATCCCAACATGTGGCATAATGACTTTGGACTATCTTTGATTAGATATGGAGATTAAATTATCAACTAATAAATATTTGAACTAGTCGTTTCAAAACTTTTATGAAATTTGGTACAAATTAACATTTCATGCTGATTAGACCGTTGAATTTCCTGAAAAGCTTCTTCTGGTCCTCTTTTTCCTCGAGCCACTTGGTTAATATAAAGTTGCAGCAGGCCTGAGGCGAGGACGCCCACTTGTCCCAGTTTTTACACCCCTACTCTCACATTAATGTGTATATAATGTGCTGCTACAGGACACAGGGGAACTTTGAGCTAGATTTTTAAAGCTGTGCGCCTGTCCAATGATGAGCTGGCCTGAAAGGAAGTCAGCACTTGTAGTTCCACATTCAACTGTGGGCTGTAAAAGTTAGTTTTTTTTTCTTTTCCATCCAACTCCCCTCAGTTGCCTTTACACTCATGGTGCAATGTGTTCCACTCAATACAGCATCATAGAGTTTCCCCCAGTGATCTTTAGTGGCAGTCAATTTTGTTAATGATTAGTCCTAAGTGTTGTACATATAGGTTCACTCCAGCAACTAAAAATAGAGGATATTCTCTTACGTAATTATTGTCATTGTCTAATCTACGTGACAGAATGAATGGGAGGGGTCGTTCTGGGGGTTTGCATTTTTGAGTGCATTTGTTTCTATTCACTATTCACTGGGGAGGTAGGGCTTGAAACATGTTATTAGTATTAGTTTTAATCATATTTAAGGGGTTTTGATAAATACCTAAAAGGAAAAATTGTATATCATTTAGTACATGCAAGCTACATGAATACCTATACAGTTTAGGATTGTGAGTATGTATGTTAGTATGAATGTAATTACAATATACTGCATTGGCCTCTTGCAGAGTGCAGAACACTTCTTATAGTCTCATGTACCTGTGAAGGAGCACGGAACGGGTTTCTCTGTCCAAGAATTCCTCTTGAACCCTCAGGGGATGTCTGTATGCGTGCATGTGTGTGTGTGTGTGTGTGTGTGTGTGTGTGTGTGTGTGTGTGTGTGTGTGTGTGTGTGTGTGTGTGACTGCCAGGGTCGATAACATCAGAACTACAGTAGCTTGCCAACACTTGTGTCCTACTTTCTGAACCACCTGTCCACTATAAAAGGAGTTTTTTTTCCTTTTTCTTTATTCACGTTAACAAACTGTATAAGAAGTCTCAAACAGAGTATTTAAAATGTTAAGTTGTTTTTTTTAACTTGTTTCCAGAGCGTGGTGTGTGAGTTTTATTATTTCTAATTATTGATGATGCGTGTTTGAAATGCACAAATGAATGTTAATTAAAAACAAAAACAAGAAAGAAGCAGCGGTAAATTCCAGTTAATCATGCAGTTTGCTTCTGTTGTAGGTGCCTATGGTGTTGTTCTGAAGTGCCGACACAAGGTAAGCTCAAAATTTACCTTAATTATTTTTAAAGTCTACGTATCTCTTCCCTCCCCCACATTTTTATACTTGGAGCACACCAAAGCTAAGAGTAAACCGATGAAGCAGTGTATCATGAGCTGATTCCAGCTCCACCCTCCAGACGCTGTGATCTCACCAGAGTGCAATGTAGTCAGCCAAGAATAAAATTAGCTAAAAATCCCCATGTCCAGGTGTTTTCATTTTTAAACTGAAAACGTTTATGACTTGCTTTCAGAGTGTCTCTGTAGAAGAAAGAAGTGGGCTTCTGGCTGTAAGGCACAGCCTACTTGAGATATAAGGATTAGGATATTGCTTTTGTCTTTATTGCAAAGAACAAGCATTTTTAAAGCAGCAGCTTTTCTTTTCATCCTGGTGGTTAGACATCACCGTGTCTAATGTGTCCGAGGGGATTAGACCTCCACTACTGCTCATCTCCTTTAAACTTGCATTTTCAACTGACATGTGATCATACAACTTCCACTGCACACCGTATTCTGGTAGTAATTATTTACTTATCTAACTTTAATTTGCACAAATGTAGATAAGGTCCAACCTTTTCTGGTTTATATTATGCATCTATTACATAGCTGTTATGTGTGCTATGTGTCTGCTACCTATCTATCTATCTATCTATCTATCTATCTATCTATCTATCTATCTATCTATCTATCTATCTATCTATCTATCTATCTATCTATCTATCTATCTATCTATCTATCTATCTATCTATCTATCTATCTATCTATCTATCTATCTATCTATCTATCTATCTATCTATCTATCTATCTATCTATCTATCTATCTATCTATCTATTAAACATAAATTAATTATAAGTATAAGAAATGTCTCTTAAGTAATGGAAATTCCACATATTCAAGGTTCAGGTTTCTGATTAGATTGGCTTGATATGCTGTTGGGTTCAGTAGCAGAAAGTGAAACAGGAATTGCTTTTAATCTCCATAAAAAAGGCAAAAAAAAAACAAACAAACTTTGAATAAAATTGGTTTATCAAAGCTACTTTTGTCTGATGATATTTTAATTGGAGCTACCTACAAAAAGAGAACAACGTTTGTTAGTCAACCTTGTTAAGCAACCTACGATTAAAAGAGCACATTTAGTTCCTACCCCTGGTTGACTAAAATTGATGTTCAAAACAATTAAAAGCTTACCTTTGCATGTGGCTGATGACTCCTGTGGAGTCGCAGTCCTCATTAGGTGTTATTCTTGATCAAGACTTCTCTGCGGTAATTAGTTAAAAAGCTGTCGTCTGTTGTGGATGTAAAGAAATGTCTTTCTTGTCTTTGTTTCGAATCATTTTTGATTCAACTCTTGAAAGCTTAATTGAAGACATGGCATCACCTGCAGGAGTAACCTTCCTCCTGGCCCGAGCTTTACCGGCTCCTGTTACTCCAGTCTCAACACAACAGATGAAAATATGTTTTATTTGCTCCACTTCAGTTGAAATGGCCTCTATTGCTGCACAGGTAGTTATGCAGGTTGAGAATGCATCTGTTGGTAATCCCTGGGTGGGAATTATTGCTTATAACAGCAGGAGCGCAATCTGCTATTGATTGTCATTCACAAAGACACACTCATTCTTACATTCACATCTTAGTTTGATGTGTTGTTGATGAATCCTGAGTAGGTTTGTAGCAAGGAGGTGATTTATGTGCAAACCTACTCACAGGTTTACGTCGATTTCATGAATGAGGACCAGTGTCTTTTAGGCTACAGTCACATTCAGTAAACAGTCATTAAAAAGACAGGCCAAAAGGCACGGCGGTAGAAATGTGGAAAAGCTGACATCCTGATTGGACAGATGGAGTGGTCCATTTGGAAGTTGACCAAGATTCACCTTTCCGACAGATCTCCGTGCCCTTATTTGGTGCACACCGAGGTTCACGTGCCAGCATTCAGACATGTTTACATGAAACGAACCACAAGGGCTCTCACCAGAGAGCCCTCAACCAAACCAAACAGGCCAAAGCAGATATGTATCATAAACAGATCTCAAACTGAAAGACCCTCAGGCCTTTTATATGCTATATATTACTCATCCTCTCCTATAAAAAGTTTCTATTAAAATCACATCAGATATTTGATTATTTTTTTTAATTATCAGGGTTTTCCTCATAGTTTAACCACAGTTCCCAGCGAATTTTACATCATTGTATTACATTGTACTATTTGTGCAAGGTCAATGAAAGTAACAGTAAGATCAGCTCAGTGCCAGATGGTGCTTCTTTTTTTAGTTTCCTGGTAACAAGGGAATCAAAGTCTTCACAGCGTTCCAAGATACAAAATGAGCAACGACCGCTTCAAAAAACCTGTATCTTCCTACAGCTTCTCTGATCCGTTTGATACCTTTGTCAAGTGGTGGGAAGAACTCATTTGGACCATAAAAATGATATTGTGCTTGCTTTTATGTCGTGCTCCCTCTTTTAGGTCTGCTGACTGATGAGTAAATTCATTTTCACACAAACTGAGGAAGTATAGCAGGTCTCTGAAAGAGGTGTGATGTTCCTATGATTTAGCCCGCTGCAAAAAACAGGTCAAGTGCTGTGATTCTTATTTGTCCTGTCTCATCCACAAACACTGACTGAGTCTCACTGTTTCCTTCAGTCAATGTTTCCCAATCTTAATACTGATCTCAGCTGTTCAAACCCTGGAAATGTGAGAAACATCATCTTTATCCTGCTGTGCCTTGACTGATGCCTTGAGTGATGTCTGTAGTATTGTCGTCACCACTTAAAGTGCGTTCAAGTTTGAGCTGAGGCTTAACAGACGACCAATCCAAGACTGTTCTGGCCAGCTGACGATAGCCATTACATATTACAATGTGAAAAGAGCGATTTTCTACAAAAATATCGAACCAAAGATGTCATGAGCCTTTTAAATAACACATCCTTAATGCCATAAATACCATTGTTAATCCAATATGACATACAAGTCATGTAAGTCTGGCTTCTGGTCTGGAGGTTTTCCCAGTACCTTTATGTACCCTGTCACTTCATCTTAGTTTAACACTGTAGTCTCTTTGCCACAGAATTTTGAGAGGACTTTTCACTTGTGGATATCTATCCGTGACTGATTGGGTTCATCAATGAGAAATATCTGCAAATTTGTTCATCTTAATTTCCTCCGAAACTTAATTTTCATTCATGCAAAAGGAGCTCTCACATGTTGTCTTGATGCTGGTAATTTTTTTTTACCCAGAAGAATAAGGACAACGAAATTGCAACAAAAAAAAAAAACAGCAGGTCCATGAAAAGCAGACAACCCACGCTGCAGTAAAAGCCCTGTCATCTCAGTCCATTTAAGGAAGACGCTGTGCGAGGTACTGACAGCAATTCAGTTTGAATAGGAGAAGCTAACTCCCTCCTACTTCCAGAGATCTGCATGAAAACATTTTCCCAACTCCTTTAATCAAAATCCTTGATGTTTTCTTGTTCCACAATGCATGCATCTCACTGCTGTCATCGGACTGAGAGCCTCGCTCGCTACGACCTCAGTGATGCCGGGTAGTTTGCACACATTAAGTGTTAAAAATATAGCACTTGTTCTCAGTAAGAACTCAGTAGTGAGGGGGGAGAATGGCACCGCTGTAAGCCGGAAACACAGTCTATAATTACTGGGCTTCGTTATTCAAATGTATTTATCACAGGGCTGAACAGCTACGAATGTTAATGTCTCTTTTTAAACAGGACGCGTATCAATAGATCTTAGTTTGGGGCCGCACAACAGATGGTGTCTCCTTTCTGTTATGTTCTCTTTTTATTGTTCAATTGTGCAAAAATCTGTCAGCGTCACATTATTGTAATGTTCATCATAGTTAAGGAATTTATGATTTGCTGATTTTAAATTTATGTCGGTATTGCTTTAATTAGGTAATATACAGCCAGAGAGGCTAAGGTTTTGGCTTATTTGTGTTGGAAATTCAATAATTTATGCAGTTATGACAGAATATCGGTAGGTGACTGGACTCCTTGACGTGTGGAAGCACAGAGGGATGAATTCTCTGGCTGCAGATCAACATGGACCAGTGCCATCTGGAAAATATTGCATTGTTAGTGTGAATGAACCTCCGTGTTTTTCAAGGGCTAACTCACAGATCTGTGCTGCATAATTATGTGTGCATAAACAATAGCGCTGGCACGCTGTCAAACACATGCTTCATGCACACAAATGCACATAATCAACTGATACTTATATTTTCAGAATAACACGTACGCTTACAGATGGTTTCATTGTGATGTGACCGTGGACAGCGAAGTGTGCTCTGGCCAGGAAAAATGCTGCAGCTGCTTGTTCACCAGAGACACGCCCCCTCGTATTTTAGTTTCACAATGCATGTATTTAACAGGAATAATTAGATCTTATGAAGAAGTCGTGTTAAATTTAGAAAGGATACATTCACCAGTTTCTGCAAAGTAAAATGCTGGTGGGTTACACATCTGCTGTGTAGGACATGCACACAAACAGAAGACAGCTGGGCTGATTGTGGGAAATGATGCGAGTGACAGAGTTTTTGATATCAAGATACCGAGGAACTTTTTATTGTTTGTGTGGCAGCACGGAGAAAAACTTAAAAACTTGTGAACCCTGAAATGGTTGTGATTAAAAACATCATCAGACTTTTCTACAGTACAAAAAATACATACGTAACTTAACCCACTAAAAATGCAGTACTTTTTTAATTAAGGAAAATAATCCAAGATCATATTTAGATTAGCTTTGTATGAGTTACCAGAAGTGTACCCCTGAAAGCTTCTGGTAAATAGTGATTAGTCTTGTTCATTCGCTTTGGAGGAATTCATTCGTCCATATAGATTTGCTGTAAATGCGGTTTTCTCATGGGAACTGATCATTTCAGGCCTTTTTACAACATTTACAACGCATAAGAATCTTTCTTTAACCATTCTTTAGTTGAATAACTTGCGTGCATAGTGTCATTCTCTCCCTACATGTCCAAATTTCTTCTGTTATTCAGTTATTCAATATTTGCTGCCTTGCTATACATTGCATATGGTTTTTGTTCAGCGTTGCCATGATGAAGGAGTCATGAAAATAATAATTAGACATGCACATTCCTCTGAGAGTGATCTGTGTTGACTGACCTTTTTAAATTCTTTATCTTTTTATCTTTATATGGGTGTTTGGTTTCTGGGGTGTTTGATTTGTAAATGACAGTGCTGTGTGTGTGAGATGGAAATGTACATCTCCCCGAGGGAACCTCCCAAAGGGATTAATAAAGTCGTCTGAATCTGAATCTGAATCTGAATCTGAATTTTCTGGAGAGACCAACAGTTTTTGGGAATTTTCTCCATATATTTACTGTGAATTGGTGACGTCAAAAGTCTAGAGATACTTTTATAAAATGTTCTAGTCCAATGAGAATGAGTAACTATTTGTAAAAAAGACATAGGTTTAGGGCTTGTATGAAAGCAGCATGGCAGCAGTGAGGCGTGTAGTAGGAGTAAGGGATGGGCTTCAAGTGGAAATTGGACTGCATCACACATCGGCCTCGAGCCCCTGCTTGTTAGCCACAGTGCAAGTCTGCATGAACTATGATGATTGCATTTGATGGTGGAGATTGTGGTGAGAGTAGGGAGCAGGTGGACGAAAACCTGGAGAGGTGTAAATACAGTATGTGCTACAGAGAAGGGAATGAACGCCAGTTGCAGCAAGACAGAGGACATGTCTGTATAAATGAAAGACAAGAAAGTAGGATGCTGAGTATGCAGGGAGTAAAGCTAAAGAAAGAGCAGGAAGAGCGATAGGGAATGTTGGTGGAGTGGGTGGAGAAGAGTTTTCTGGTGTTATCTGTGATAGAGGAGTAGCAGTGAAGGTACAGGGAAAGGTTTACAGAAGCAGCCTGGAGACAGCAGCAGCAAAAGACAGGACCGTGTTTAGATTTTCTTTGCAAGTGACAAGGATGGATAGGATTAAGAACAACCACATCGGTGAAATAGGATGCTGGAGTTGATGCTGCCAGCAAGGAGGAAAAAAGAGAAGGCCAAAGAGGAAACTTCCCTAAAGGGAAAAGCCAAGAAGAGAAAAAGAACAACCAAAGAAAGGTTTTGCAAACTTTCCAACCACACTCAAATGGTTTTAGTACATAAACTTGTCTGAGTGAGTTGTTCACGTTATATATTGATACCAAAATAAGTATCTACAGATGGAATATCAGATTAGAACATCATGTGTCAAAAAAGATAGTTGTTTAATGTACATAGTTCACATTGGATATATGTTTGCTGTTGTGGCACTGATTCAAATCAAGACGTGGATGAGAGTAAGTGTTTTGGACCTTTTTAAAAGGACACGTGGGTATGATGTGTTGTTTTGTTACAGCTGAGGGTAAATCCTTAGAGCAGCCAAAATCTTTTTTTTCGTTCTTTTTTTACATTCGTTGTAATAATTTGACACAGAAGTGAGATGAGCGTCAAAAGCTGTGCCGGGCCTCTTAGTCCTGATGCAGTATACAGGCCGTTGTTACACTTGTAAATGCCATTTCTTAAATTCTCACTTTGAATTATATCTTTTATGCAGCCTGATATTAAGAAAAAAAAACAATCTAGTGCACTAAATCTTCCTCATTCTTTCTTTAATGTAGACTTTTTCAGTTTAAGAGTTATTCAAAATAGGTTCCCTGATACCAAAATATGATTGAATCAACGTGGAAATATGGTTAAGCAGAAACATTGAATCCATGTTGAATCCTGGTCCGTGACAAACAGAATACATTGATTCAACATTGATTTCACGTTGGCATTAGAATTGGATGATAGATTGATGGTTGATCAACCATCAATCGTCCACCTTAACCAAAAATTAACCTTTTTGCCCATAATTCAACATTGATTTAACATCTTTTGCTATCTGAGTCATCACACGTGTGGGACAACACCTTGTATATATTTCTTTAACAATACAAAATACAGTATAGTGCTTTTGTTTTGTCTTTCAAATACAAATAAATCTGACATTTTGATATATTTGGTGCCACAGTTTCATTTGTTAATTTGCTAAGTAGACGAAACTGTTGACAAAAATTTCTGCTGAGAGTGAAACCTGGGTTTTTCTCTTATTTGAGTTTGACCCTGAATTTGTTGACAGATGTTAGAAGTCATGTTTGCTCAGTACACAGTAAACAGCCTTCTAACATCTGTCATCAGACAAGTCTTTGACAACAGTTTACCCTTAACATTGTTTCATCATTTTACTGTAAACACAAATGAACTGGGATATCTTTGTCAGTAAACTTACTCAGTTTCTGTTTGCCATTAGTTTCTACATCCAAGGTCTCCAAATCAGCTCAAAGACCTTTTGACTTACAAAATGAAACCCCCTTTTGAACCTCAGAGGTAACACAAATACAAAGACTTCTCTCTAGCCGCTAATCTAAATCCTGGATAAGGCTTGTTCATGGCCACCAGCGGTTCTGTCACACCACACGTGACGAGTTTGTGAGTTTTGGAGTATTTGTATAAGCTGGAAACACCTCATAGGAATGTGCTGTACACAGCAGCACCCTGAACGTGCCCATCGTCCCATGGACTGGTTCACCAAGCCCCTACATGCAGCAGGAAAACATTCACAGTTCCAGTGCCTTGTTGTCTCCTCTATAAGTAGTTAGAAATAGCTGCTTTGGATATATGAGATTTAAGGACTATCTCCTTGTGGAGTGGTTTGTAACTGACCATATATGTAACTGTAACCACGTATGGTTTTTAATCACATTTTTGTTTTGTTAAAGCACAGCTTGGGCCAAACCCACCCAGATACCTGCATCATAGGAACTATGCTGATCACTACGGTTCAAAACCAGTCTCAAAGCCAGTGTTTCTTTTCATCATGTCTTCATTCATGTGAGCAACACAGAGCTTCATTGACTTGACACATTTTCAAATACTCCAGCTGATAAAATTATAACTTTAATGCCAAAAACAATTAGCATATGATTTAAAATGTAGATTCAAAACAAAATGTGATGATTTGCAAATTTCATAAACCAACGTTCTGCTCACAAAAGAAAATAGAAAACCCTCTCATATTTAAATGTACAATCTTAAGGAGAAAAAAAAATGTAATTTACTTGTCAACGTGTTTGAAAGAAGTTCAGGCAAGGTGTTTAGCGCTGTGTTGCTCCAGGTAAGCTGTAGCAGCTGGAGACGTATCTGATCCTCTCCGGCATCATCTCAAATCCCTTCACACTGGTCTTCAAGTGGGGAAAAACTCCCAGAACTGTTCATGTCCCTTCAAGAGTCTGTCCCATTGTCTTTGTTAATCCCAGCCTTACCTGCCATTCAGCTAGAGGTCCAGGGCAACCCTCATCTAGAGTCGGAGGTGTCCATTGATATGGTCCTTCAGCTCCAGTCCTGGAGATGACAGAGTCATAGCTAGGAATGCCAGCAACAGACCCAGGTATCAATCAATCAATCTTTATTTGTATAGCACATTTAAACAACCAAAGTTGACCAAAGTGCTTCACAAAGTTTAAGAATTAAAAACCCCAATAAAATCCCAAATTGGTAAAAATGACTTGACTTGAACTAAGGCAGGCTGCTGAGAGAACATAACTCCGATGGTAGTGTGTTCCAGAGACTTGTGCCATCGACTGCAAAGGAACGGTCCCCCTTATTCCTTGATCTAGTCCGTGGTATTTAACAGATGTTGGCCAGCGGAGCGTAAAGCTCTGTTAGGTCGATGAAAACTTAAAATCTCACATAAATAAGATGGGGCAAGACCATTATGAGCACTAAAGGTATGCAGGGAAACGATCTTAGTGAATATAATAAAGTACTAAATACAGGTAAATATGAAAAACCTCACATTTTGCCTGCATTGCCCCATGGCTCCCTTCCACTTCTGCTGGATTGTAAATATTTACAGCATTTTCTTCCCCAAAGGCATCACTCGGCATCATCTGCCCACTTCTGCCACAAAATCTGTGGGGTTTTTTTTACTCTCACGCGGACTTAAATGGGATTTAGTCTGGTAATTGGGTTTACAGTGAAGTGTTCTGTTCTTTGCATATAAGCACCAAAGTGTTTAGGATTAAGACATTTTCCCAAAGACTGCAGTAGTTAAATCTGAGACAAGATAATAGCAGGTCTGTTCTAATACTAGGTATGGGATATCTGAGGGGAAGACACGGACCGCTGCACATGGTATTCCATGGGAACGCAAGCTCATGATATGTTGGCATGAAAATCAAAGAGAAAGACGCTGGCATGCCTTGATTGTAGACGGAGACAGCCTTTGACAGCAATGTCCATGCGTAAGTTGACATGGAAAAAAGCAGAGAGCTAAGTAAACAAGAAAACGACTGTCCCTAACAAGAAGTTGACACTGTGACTTGTCCCCACTTGTCTGTTTTTTTCTTTTTTTAGATAAAAAACGAATAATTACGCACATTTTTTCTTTTATCTATTTTTTAACAGCAAACAGCGTCACACATTCTTTAGTCTTTCTATTATTAGCAAGTGAGTAAGAGCATATGTGACACGTGCCAATAGGAGTCGGCGGGCACCGTGCTTGCTTCGTATGGTGAAGGCTCCTGGCAGCTGCACCACGGCGTGGGGGTACAATCTCCTGGCATCGTTCACGGTTCACAGAACCCCCGAGGGTTAAAGAGAGTCCACACAAACCCAGTCTTTCCGAACATCTCAGGGAAAGTGGTTCAAAAGTGTGTGTAATCTAGTCATTTTCCAGAATGATACAGCTTTTATAAACCCGCGTATCACACCCAGACTCAATGCAGTGCATGCTATCGTGCTGGTATTTTGAAGATTTTTAATAACGATATCAACTCACAATAATGTTTGCATAATTTCCACTTGTGGTGTGTTGCTCTCAGCCTTAGGCATATCACTAATGTCCTCGCAAGTTTGGGTCTCAGAGAACTTCAGCTATCAATCAAGTCGATGAATAGAGCATAGAGATCAAAATTTGATTTAAATTGTACCCCAACAGTGATACGTCTGTCTCTTCTCTGTTTTAGGTTAAAGTTTCTAGTCCTAACCAAAATGTTTAAATAAAGTAATAAAAATAAATACAGTTCTCACAATAGCATTTCAAGAGCCACTTAAATCAATTTTAAACATATTGTGATAGAATCTGAACACTTGGTGGTTTTATGGCGTTCCAAAGGAATAGAAATTATAGTGTTTTTCAGTTTTGACTGTTAAGTACTTTTAAAAATAGTCATTGAGAGTCATTGAATCCAGATTGATTAATACTCTATGGTTTCTTGCTTTGTTATTTCACCTGCTGAGGAAAAAACCTGTTATATGCTGCGATTCCTCTGGCAGGAGTTGTTATTCCCCCATGTTTGATACCATAGTCCAAAAATGAGTAATTAGTGTATTGACAAGATCTTTATAGCCCATCACTGTTTTTAGATTTGCCACGTAGCATCAAGTGAGTCACAGTTGCTTTTTAGACATCTGCCATCCGCCCCATTTTGATTGGAAATGTTCTGTAATAACATTTATTGCATAATTTACCTAATTTTATTTTAATTGCGTAACCAATGGCACATTTTCCACAGCAGATATAGTTCATGCAAAATGCTTAGAACCCCCCCCCATCCCCAACAAGTTACCGGTAACTGGCAGTCTATAATAACTAGATTTATTTAGCAGAGTGAAATAAAAAACATCTGCCACCCCTTTTGAAGTGAAGAGTTATTTTTGCTCCCAGTGAGCAGAAACTGGGACAGAAGAGGGAAAAAAGGACTATCACATCACATCCAGCATTAAATGGGTCACCTTGAATGGAGCAGCCTGACGATGAGGTCCTATCAGAGAGATGCACCAGAGAGGACGGGAGGACACACTTTCCCTGTCTAGCGTTAAAAGTCTAGCGTGTTAAAGTCGTCCTTGTCCCCTGACACCACAGCTATTTTGAGTCTAAAACTGAAGCGCTGTCAGTCAGAGACTGTTCAGCCCGGCTCACCTGTTGATGCAGCTTTTGTGAACGCAGAGCCTTTTCACAAGTTCCTCCTGTTACAAACAACGATGATATGATGCTAACAACGGGTGGAAAACAAATTGCACTGCCATGCTGCAATCTTGCATTAAGTCAGGTAATCTAGGGCTCACTTTGGTCGGGAAAACAACCATCAGTTTCTCTGTCTTCAGTTTCTTCAGAGAAATACCTGCAGATTTACAAGAAGATTTACAAAAAATACAAAATATGTAACTTGAACGCTGTGACAGTGACTATACATATTTCAGTTTATTTGACTTTAATTAAATCGCTGTCTTCACAAATAAGTCCAGTTGGTATTTGAATCAGTTTTCCTTTGGGTGATAAAATATTTATACACTGTGTGTGTAGTGTATCAGGTGTATCAGGTTGGTCTTAAATGACTGAAGGGCTGACTGTGCTAATCATGTCAGTTTTATGTTTAAGGATAATTTAACCTGTTTGGTTTTGTGCTCACATTAATGAGTCACACTTTTGCCACATGGGAATTTCCAAAGAACCTAAAATACATCTTACACAAGGAGGTTCAGAGCACCTGGTATTCTGCACCGATCCCTCTATTGTGAATATGCGTAAATAGGAAACCACTGAGAGTAATTTGATTGTTGTAAGCTGCTCTTGGATTGAAGTTAAGAAATAAGAGGAAAGAGTGAATAATGTTTATATTAGCAGGGTCTGTTATCTGTGTGCCTGCAGTCAAATGTACAATGTGGTCTTGAAGCAGAAATAACAGTTTTAAATGATGCCATGGGCTGTGAATTGGAGCAAGGAAATTGGTTTCATGGGGTCTCTGAATATTTCAAGTCATTCACTCTGCAGTTTGTTAAGTGTGGAGACATCCGGTCTGCATGACACAGAGGTGCTTCCTTCAACTATATCAATATTGGGATGCAGCTCTGTCAGCTTCAGAGGGTTCACAAAAAGATATTGGGATTCAGATCCATCCTTTTTTTGGAGGGCCGGGGGTGATCATGGGCTGCGTGCATAAGAAGCCTGTGTTGACTTTTGCATAACAACATTTGCAGCAACATTCTAGCAGAAATAAACAGACACATCTGTCTATGAAGTGAAAAAAAGAAAAAAATCCTATTCACTTTAAGTTTTCTTTTTTGTTTTTTCTTTTAATAAAGTCAACAAGAACCACATCGCAAATTCATCCATAAAAAATGAAATAAATATATACCTAAAGTAATCAGGTAGAAGGACGACCTTTGCATGTCAAACTCTTTTAATCTTTGATTTTACTAACTATAAAATTCTTTGTTGATCAAAAGTGTTGCAGCTGAGATGGTAAGAAGTCATCTCACGTGTGCACATAGATAACCTGAAACCTTGAAAGTTAATTAAAACCAGCAATTGTTGAGATTATCTCCACACAAGGCCAAGAGTTAACAAAGGAATTACAGAGGCAAGAAAAAGTATGTGAACCCCCTTGGAACGGACTTGTTTTCTGCATAAATCTGCTGTATAATGCAATCTGATATTCATCTAAGTCACTTAAAACAAAGAAACACATTGTGCTGATAAGCTGATAGCAAACAAATAATGATAATGTGCTGCATCTTTATTGAACACACCAGGGCTGTGGCTTCTCCAGTGCTCTTTTTCTGAAGTCGTTCAGGATTTACTTAGAGGTTTGGGGTTGTTTTCCTTCTGCACTACCCAGGCTCTCCTAAGCTCTAGCTGCATGGCAGCTTCCACAATGTTATCCTGTAGGATATTTTAGTAAACTGGAGAATACATTTTTTCTTTAATTAATGGAAGTTATCAGGGCCTGAGGTACTGAAGTAAGCCCAATTCAGCATGCTTCCCCTTCCGTACTCGGCCATTGGGGATTTTCTGGAGAGACACCAGTGGGTTTTTCCCTGGTTTTAGGTCGTGAACATCCTGCCTCTTATGTGTGGTACACTCGTGCACAGAGATGCTTGTCAGGTGCAGTGATGTCATTTTCTAGCAGGAGTAGCCAGCATTACCGCGCTGATTTAAAGCAAAGGATTTTGTGGATCTGAAATTGTAAAATCGTTGTAAGCAAGTGATCACCCCAAATTAAGATGAGCTCGTCATCTACAGGACTGTCTCAGAAAATTAGAATATTGTGATAAAGTTCTTTATTTCCTGTAATGCAATTAAAAAAACAAAAATGTGATACATTCTGGATTCATTACACATCAACTGAAATATTGCAATCCTTTTATTATTTTAATATTGCTGATTATGGTTTACAGTTTAAGATTAAGATTGCCAGAATATTCAAATTTTTTGAGATAGGATATTTGAGTTTTCTTAAGCTGTAAGCCATGATCAGCTATATTAAAATAATAAAAGGCTTGCAATATTTCAGTTGTTTGTAATGAATCCAGAATGTATGACATTTTTGCATTACAGAAAATAAAGGACTTTATCACAATATTCTAATTTTCTGAGACAGTCCTGTACTCAATGCTTCGCTTGCTCCTCGTTCCTTTAGTTTGGTTTTCTTGCAGTATGCATGGACGGTACGGTGATGCAGGTGAAGTTCTGACCCGGCTTATGTCCGTCCGTGGTGGGACGACCTCACTGGAGTTCACTGCTTCCCTGTGAGCCACGGTGGAGTGGAGAAATGCCGCCGTTGGCTTTCTGAGGAGGGGAGTTAGAGGGGTGAGGGTGAACTGGAGCACGGCTCTGAGCCACAGGCAGAAATACCAGGCCTAAGTAGGACATGTCAAGAAATGGGGCTAGAGGATGTTGGGCATCTCTTACAAAGAACTTTGCGAAGCGATAACAAGAAGTGACTCGAGAAGAAAGTGACTCACTGCTGGTGTTCTTGTTTGCTCTATAATTATTACTTCACATCAGCCGTGCCTTTAAAATGCTGACAGAGACTCGTGTTGGCTTTTTCAATAAGTTATAACATTTTCCAGTTGCACCAGCTCTGTGTTTGCCTGTATTTACTTCATCTTGTGATCATTGTGCAGGTCCTGATCAAATGTTGGGAACTGTCAGTCTACAAGATGCACACATAAATATAATCAGTGTTGACTTGTGCTGCACAAAATGTTTACTAAGGCACACTTCCTGAACGAGCTTGTATTACAGATGAAGGTTCACAAAATTTCTGTGTTACAAAGGTTGTGCACAGCGACGCTGATAACTCACAGACTGCCGTGTGTTGTTATTACAGGAGACCAATGAAATTGTGGCCATTAAGAAATTCAAGGACAGCGAAGGTAAGAGGTGTCCCTCATCAAATCGCATCATTGATTTTTATAGTCAGACAGTCAGTCCGTCCACTGCATCTGCGCTGGGCCGTGTCCCGTATCATGTCTTTTTATGATTGTTTCTCTCCGTCTCACCTTCATGCAGAAAATGAGGAGGTTAAAGAAACCACGCTGCGGGAGCTTAAAATGCTTCGCACGCTCAAGCAGGAGAACATTGTGGAGCTGAAAGAGGCCTTTCGCAGAAGGGGAAAGCTGTATCTTGTGTTTGAATATGTTGAGAAGGTAAGGCAGGAAGGTAACGTCCTCACTGACTCCTCTGCGTCACTGCCACCTGGCCCGGTGTCACCTTCACTGTGTTGCTTGTGTGTTTTCTGCTCTCTCTTAGAATATGCTTGAGCTGCTGGAGGAGTTACCCACAGGTGTGCCAACGGACAAAGCTCGCAGCTACATCTACCAGTTAATCAAAGCTATCCACTGGTGCCATAAACATGACATTGTTCATCGAGGTAATACCTATATATATATGTATTTTTTTGTTTGACTTTATTTGAACAGATGATGGAATAACAGAGAGAGGTGGTCATGCATCATTCAAATAGAGCAATGCAATCTTAGTTCACTCTGAGAAGCAACCTAATTGTATATTTTAAGGTATGAAATTGAAACGTATGTCTGATTTCTCCTTTAAAGATCGGGGTTAAAACATTGCTCATAAGAAACACTTTCGGCGAATCACTGGCAGCGAATCAGGAAGCCAGATGGTCCATGTGAGCTTTTGGCACACTAACAGCAACGTAGCAAGCATCCAAATGGCCTGTAGTATACCCGGGCGCACATATGACACTGTTGGGTGACTGGGTTACTGGTTTCCTTCACAATCTGTGCATTTTTCCATTACGTTTTCATTGCTCTGATTTTTTCACTTTTTTTTAATGCAGATAAATCATTCAGGTTGTCTTTTCAGAGAGATGAACATGTGGTGGCAGAAATTGATGCAAGTGATGATGTAATATGATGCCTCTGGGCAGCTTACTCCCCATCTGTGTTTTTCCTCCTCAGACATAAAGCCAGAAAATCTTCTCATCAGTTCTGATGACATCCTGAAACTATGTGACTTTGGTGAGCGCCTCAATTAAATCCTCATGTTTTAAGAACTGCGGGTGAAGTGGCCAAACATTGAGATCTGGAATATTTGACAACAAGACTATATAGCTGAAATCAGGAGTAAACAGTGTGTAGGGTTCATGTGCTTATCTAAAACACATCCTGCATCCCTCACTGCTGCATCCAGGGCTGCTGCTGCTGCTGCATTCCTCTCTCATCTCAGATAATAAAATATGTTGACACGCAAGAGTCCAATCAAGCTTTGATTCAGTCGTGGCGCTCACAACAAACAAGGGGAAACGTAAAACATGGCATGGCCAGCATCATGTGGGCAATCTGGAGTGAGAGACCGAAGACCTGCTGTTTGCTCTGTGTCAGCCAAAAGCATTGAGGGAACAGACGTAGGCCACACACACTCTGCTGGGGAGGTTTACGCATCGAAGTGCATCTTCTCGCACAGTCATTGGCCGGGTTTCCCAGATCCAACCTCTCTTAAGGATTTAAGAAGGTTCCAAAGAAGGTTTGAACTAAGAGACAACCCTAAGATACGGGTGTTTCCCAGATGACTTCTTAACACCGTCCTTTAGTTTCGCTCTTTCAGAAGCTCTTTGGAGCAGCTGTCCAGTTCTGAAACCAAATAATCGATGCCAGGCAAATCGATCACCGATCACTATCAGCGCATTTTCACACGCAGCACTGCTGCCTAACGCACTAATTCACTGCTGCCTGTGCGTTATAATGAAAAATTAAGATGATAAATATAATTCAATGACCCTTTTTCATCCAAACGGTGCGTTACTCCGTTATTTCTGGCTACAGTGAGGCTTTTTTTCCCCACACGCAGAAACCGGGAGGAAACGGGGTGGGCGTTTGTGTGTGTTCAAAAACATGAGCCAAGAGAAGGCGAGTTTCGCAAATCGCAACGTGGAATTACAGCAATCCCTGGTTTTTCGCAGGGGTTATGTTCCAAAAAGAACCCGTGATAAGTGAAATTCTTTTTACAATTATAGAGCGCTTCAGATTGCAGAGATCAGCCCCGCCTCGCACGTATTCCTCCCGAGGCCGGCTCTACGCAGGGGCAAGAGGGGGCAGTGCCCCCTTAAATAAATGTGTTGCCCCCTCAAATCAAAATTTTAGAAGTTGAGAAATCACATTTTAATATACTCACAAAATTAATATACATTACAAGTTGACAAAATACTCTGCAGTAGCGGAAAAATCCGCCGAAAAAGGGGCACACACGACACAGTGTCTGCTTTCCTCTCATCTCTCTGTCCCTCCGCTGTGCCGTGTCTCCGCAGCACAGACACACACACGCACGCACCCCTCAGCCTAAACATCCAATCACTGTTGCAGTATGCAAATGAGCCCAGACGTAGCCTGACAGTGTGGTGTCAGGTTTCAGCACGGCCACGGAGTGGGTTAAGCCTGATTTATGGTTCCGCGTTACATCGACGCAGAGCCTACGGCGTAGGGTACGCGGCGACGCGCACTCTGCGTCGATTTAACGCGGTACCATAAATCAGGCTTTAGACTTAGAAAAAACAGCAGCGTTACAAGCACAGAGTAGATGTGCCCCCGTCCACTGCATGTGACAAACTGAAGACAAGTGACCTGTGTCTGACGGACCCCTACGTGAAGCCCCGCCCCAGTCTATAGTTCTGTACTGGTTTTTTCTTATAATCACAGCGTTGGTTTTTTTTTGTTAGTCTTTTTACAAAGCAAGCTTGCTTATTTTCTGCTCCAGCTTCCAGCAGCTCACAAAGAAAAAGTTAAAGCTGTGTAATGCATCCTTTCTTCGGAGCTTTTAAAAGGTGTAGTGCTGCTAGTAGTAGCAATGATGCTGCTGCTACTACATCAGAGACAGCAGCTAGCAATACTGTACCTTTAGCATCAGCAAGCACTGCTTCTGCACCAGCTCCCTCCATCCCCCCAACAAGTGCTCCCCCAAAGCAGCCTGCTCAGCTACCCAGTGACTTAAATAGCAATGAACCATCTCAGCCAATACTGGGTAGCTACCCAAAGCGTGCATTTGGTACAACATTGAGATCATTCAATCCTGCCTGGTACCGCACACGACCATGGCTAGAGTATTCTGTGGTGCGAGACGCCTGCTTCTGTTTCCCCTGTCGGAAATATGGCAGCGCTGTTAATGAGAGGGATGTTGCTTTTACCTTAACTGGTTTTAACAACTGGAAAGCAGCACTTGATCGAGACAAGGGGTTACAGAGGCATGTGTCCAGCCACAACCATGTGCATGCTTCAACTGTATGGACTCAGCACAAAAGCAGAGAGGCTACAGGGGGAACTGTTGACTCCCTGTTGGTTGGTAAAACACAACTTGAAAAAAACCATTACTATGTCAAGAGTGTGGGCAGTGCTGTTAAGTTTCTCTGTGTAAATGAGTTGGGGCTCCGTGGAACTGCAGAAACTTTGAGGCATGATGCAGCTGACGACGACATTGCTTCAGGTCTCTTTCTAAAGCTGATGGAGTATACCTTAGAGAAGGATGAGAAATTAGCAAGCATTGCTAAGGGTATCCCAAAGAATGCAAAATATACATCTAAGGATATCCAAAATGAAATTATAGAAACACTGGCAGACATGGTGCTTGGAGAGATCAGGAAAAAATATGAAAATGCAGATTCTGCGGGGTTCTGCCTCAAAAGTGATGGGACCAGAGACAGGTGCAATGTGGAAAATTTGTCTGTGATGATTCGCTTTGTCAGCAATTCCATGCCAGAGGAGCATCTTATTGGGTTGCTTGACTTGCATCAACTTGATGCAGAGTACATCACCTCTGAGATACTGACACACCTTTCTGATGCTGGCTACAGTGCTGATAACATACGTAGTCAGTGTTATGATGGGGCTTCTGTGATGAGTGGGGTAAGAGGTGGTGTACAAGCTCTGCTCCAAAAGAAGCTTGATAGATATGTCCCATATATCCACTGCTTCAACCACCAACTGCACCTAGTAGTTGTGCATGCCATGCAGAGTGAACCATGTGCAAAAAGATTTTTTGACCTCTCTAGTTCACTCTACAAGTTTTTTCAGCACCACCATGTGTCCAAGAAATATGATGCACCTCATCTTAAAAGGCTGCTTGAAATCCGATGGACAAGCCACTATGAGGTGACAAGGTGCATTGTTGAAAATCAAGACCATATTCTCAGTATCCTATCTGAGATGACAGAGGATGATGCTGCTGCAGTTGACCTGTGCACTGAGGCATCAGGCCTGCAATGTCAAATTAAGAGGCATCACTTCTTTGAGACTGGAAAGTTTCTAGTGCGGGTGCTTGGTGTCTTGAAACCAGCAAATGCAATTCTACAGGCTCAGTCTGTGGATATGTGCAGTGCCTCTGAGGTTGTAGGTGCAGCACTGGAGTCCCTAAAAAACATTCGGGAAGATGATTATTGGGCAGAGTTATCTCAGGTGGCGGCAGGAGATGATTCACATCCTCCAAAGAGAAGGAGAACAATGAGCAAACACCTTGGTCAAAGTGTTGTTCTCTCAACTGTGGGCCATACAGACTCTGATGATCCTACCCTTAATCCCCATCAATCTCTGAAAAGATCTCTGCTCAACATCCTTGACAGGGCCATTTCAGAAATGGAAACTAGATTTTCACAGAGAAATGTTGACCTGATGAAAGCCATATCTAGTCTTGCACCCAAATCTAGTGCATTTCTAGATTCAACACAGTTGCACCCTCTGGCTGTGCTGGCTGGCACAGTGGCAGACAATGCAAGTCTGAAAAATGAAATCCTTGTGGCAAAACAGATGTTGCTCAAGAAATGTCCAAATGAATCAGACCTGTCCACTGTGTGTAAACACCTGCAGGAATACAGGGAAGCCTTTCCTGAGTTGCATAAATTGTATGTAACAGCCCTGGTAATTGGTGTGTCTTCAGCAGCATGTGAGAGTTCCTTCTCCACATTGTCACGGGTTCTAACCCCCTATCGTCGCACCATGTTACACAAGAGAAAGAGGAATCTGGTGATCTTGGCCCATGAGAAGTCTATCACAAATAACTTGGACATGGATGAGTTTGTGAGAGTTTTTGCAAAGGGAAACAGGAGACTGCCGTTGTAGAGTGGAGTGGAGGAAAAAAGAAGAGTGGAGAGGAGTGAGAGAAATGAGAGAGGAGTGGAGAAAAAGGAGTTTTTTGAGCTGTTAAGCTGCCAACAAAAAAACAAAAAAAAACAAAAAAAAACAAAAAAACAAAAAAAAACAAAAAAAACAAAACGAAAAAAAAAAAGTTCTACTGTATATCTGTTGTGTTTTATATATTTGTTTGAGAAGATTTTTTATTATTGTTCATAAGACTACCTTTCAGTTTTGTAAATATTGACTATAGTCTGTGAGGTTAACATATACCGGTATTTGAGAATTAGGCCATCCAGTTAAAATAAATGTTGTTGGTTGATAAAATCTGGATGAAGGATGTTTTATTTTATTCTATTTTATTCATTTATTTTATTTTTATTTTTCAGTTTCCCCCCCTGAGGGATTGCCACCTTATTGTGGTCAGGGGGTTTGCGTGCCTCAGTGACCTTAAGAGCTATACCAGCAGGAGCTTAGTCTTCAGGTGGGACACCCAAGTTGGACAGGTCTGAAGGTAGAGGCCTGACAAAGTGCAATCCGCTTCTCCAGGTTGGGGTTGGACACATAGCAAAAGACCCATTTCAATGAAGAAAGCATCGTTACTATAAGCACAGAAAAAAAAGTCGTGGAGCATGATGTGTACACATGATGCCCCCTTCACATTTCTGACTGCCCCCTCATATATGCATGCCTAGAACCGGCCCTGATTCCTCCTCTTCTGAGACCCTGCATCCCGATTCGCGCTGCAGCGTCTGTTTATCCTAAACCCCGCGGTGCAGGTTTTTTCAAGAGAAGAAAATAGTTATGGGTCGTTGTCTTCGCTCTTTTTTCTTCTGGGCAAAAAGATTCTTTAATATAAACCGACACCATTGATTATATTTGAGACTGTAATGAACGATTCATCAAAGGCTCCTGTTCTTCAGCTGCTACTTCCCTGTCATCACACGTAGAGGTGCTCGGGCTCGGGCACGGCGCAGGTGTCCCGGTCTGACAGCCCGGTCCGACACGTCCAGGGGACTGAAGTGCTGAAGCACGAATGCGTTCATATAAACAGTTCTGCTTCGCGCGGCGACGCGGTTGATTTGCAGCGAGAACATGCTGTATAGCAGCCAAATTATCAAATAAATGATATTCATGATGATCGTTTTATTTGTGCGTAAAGCATAAAGCATATACAGGAACACACTTGTTATTCCTTATTTTTCTTTTTTTTCTTCCTTTGCTGTCACCAATAAATGCTAAACAATATAAATCTAAAGTATAAAATAGATCAAAATTTGTGCGGGGTGCATTGTTTTAATATCTCATTGCTTGGTGTGATATTGATTTGCCTGACGCGGCTGGATCTGTGAGTCTTTGTTCACTAAGATGGTTGTAAAGACTGGGTCAGCAGCATCTTTCATTTCCTTCTTAATGAAAGAGATACTTAAGCTAAGAGCAACTCTGGGAAACGCGATTTTCTTTCACAGGCTCCTTAAGAAGGTTTGAAAGAAGTCTTTCGCTGTTAAGAACTACTTAACTGATCTGGGAAACCCGGCCATTGTCATTGTGTGTTGTTTTGATTGTTGAACTGAAAAAAGCAGCTCTGAGAAAAGACCTGTATGTCAGGATTGCATCAGTGTTTTAAAGGAGAAGTTCAACCCTGTGGGAAGCACGCTTAGGCCAGATTCTCAACAATTGTGTGGAGTGTGTGAAGCTTTATCATTTTCAGTTAAGATCCCATGAAATAGATGAGAGCCGCGACGCCAGACTCTTATTTGATGCTGGGCCAAATCAACATTATGTCTAGATTCATGGAGTAGTTACACAGGAACTGTGTAGGCTATTTAAATCTATCTATTATTTATCATATTGCATAACTGTCTCTTCATTTAACTATCAATAATATATGTGAATTTGTTACTTTTATATTGATGTGGCAGAACGACAATTCTGCCTTCAGGCCTCTAGAAATTGCACAATGTGTGCTTTTATGTGTGCTATTATTGGTGCTTTCATTAACAGCGAACGGAAACAGGAACATAACCGGTTGCTTCCTCATCCGGCCGTGTTGCCGCTAGTTCCCAGACTTGGTCTGCATTGATGCGTCCTGACAAGCTAATGTCATTGAGAGCCTGTTTTTCTGGGTTCATGTTAAATCTGTCCATATTCATCCAGCATACAAAGATTTGAAAACAGATCTTCTGAAAGATCAGCGGAAGCTTGTGATTTCTGCTTCTTAATCCCCGGACCTTTTGCTGATTCACTCGGGGGCTAAGGTTAGCTTAGTAGCTCGTTTGGTGTCAAAGTTCTTACATAAACCGTATTTGGGCGCTGACAATTTCTAAAACACAAGAGGAAATACCAACTTCGCTCCATGAAACAAGACAAACAGCTTTTTTGCGTCCCATCTTTATTTAAATACTCTTCCCTATGCAGAAACCTTTAATTTCTTGAAGTTTTTGTTCCAACCACTAAACAGTTGTAGGAAATCCTTTAGATTCAGATACCGACAATCAGTGTGTTGGTTTTTCTTTAGGTTGCAAAATTGAGATGTATACTGTTACAGTCTGTGCATGTTTCTAAAACTGTATTAGAAGTATGTAAGTGTTGTTGCACCATCTCAAAGGCTGTTTTTTACCCATGTGGATTAGAAACATGCAAAACAGCACTGAATCATTGTGTAATCTCATATTAACATGTGAGACTACACCACTGTATCAGAGCAGCTTTTACCAAACTTATCAGCTTTGGAGTTCACAGCTTTGAATACTCCAGCGAGGTATCCAACCAAAATCATGTTCATATTCCTCAGCATGGGGAGCATGATGGGAAACTGCTCATTGTCTTATTTCGTCAGGTTTTGCTCGTAACCTCTCCGAGGGAACGGATGCCAACTACACTGAGTATGTGGCCACAAGATGGTACCGCTCTCCAGAGCTCCTCCTTGGGTATGGTCACTATTTATTTATTTATTTATTTTAAGCTTCGTTCAAGGATGTAGCCACTGTGCTTGCTGCTATGTTAACTTTATCTTTTCTCTTTTTTATGGCTTTCATTGCCAACCGCTGTATCTGTGGCTGCAGGGCTCCTTATGGAAAAGCAGTGGACATGTGGTCGGTGGGCTGCATCTTGGGAGAGCTGAGCGACGGGCAGCCTCTTTTTCCAGGAGAGAGTGAGATTGACCAGCTCTTCACCATCCAGAAAGTGTTGGGACCCTTGCCACCAGAGCAGATGAAGCTCTTCTATAACAATCCTCGCTTCCACGGGCTACGGGTAACATCCTGCTGCCCTTCACACTCTTTACCCCCACCTCCCAGCCTGCTGAGCTGTCCCTCCATGTTGCCCTTGTTACTGCTTTTCTTCCACCACTCTCGACCTAATCTTCTCAGTCCTTTGACGTCTCTTTTTCCCTCCTTCTCTTTTTCTTCTTATTTATTTTTTCTCCGTATTATGTCTCTCCGCTTGGTTTTTTTTTCTGGCCCAGTTTTCCGTGCCGTGACTGATTGGATCACACTGACTCATCGTGTATCATACATGCTGTATGCGCTGTGAAGGAAGGCTTCTGTGGTTCTGTGACAGGCTGGTGGAATAGCAGACCTTGCTTGTCCGTCCCTTCCTACAGTCCAGGACCTAATTAGCAAACTACCCCTTTCACATTGAAGTCTCCCTGACCAGACCTTCATAACGCTGTTATCCTTAGACACTTTTTTAAAACTGACAAATTGTTGCAGAAAGTTTTATTGGTGCATGCCCAGAGTTTTTGTCTAAATGTGAGCTTATAAATGCATAAGCGAAAGGTTTCGCCAAGAGAAAGAAAAAGAACATGGTGGGGGTTGTTGATGTTTATTTGTCACGCTGGCCACCTACAGCAGGCTTTCTGTAACACCTGCGAGTGTGTGATGTAAAAAAAACAGCTTCTCAGTGTGAGAAGCTGCCATAGTCTCAGCACTGTCTTCTTCTAAAACGCTCTGAAAAAGCATCATCATAGTTCTATCATATTCACTTCAATTGTATCTACATTAATATGAAAAATATATTACGTCTTCTTTAGATTCTAGCGTTATACGTGTTGGTATTTAATAAAAAGAAATAATGTAAATACAACACATGATAGATTGAACCATGTTGTCACTTAAGACCAAAAACAAAGTAAAAATACAGAGGAGATGGGTGAAAAGCTACGCACACCATTAGTGCTGTTAGAGAAATTAAGATGCAGGCCTTATTGGTTATTGTTCCTGACAGTAAATGTAAGAGATTTTTTTTGCACTTTTGTCCTCCCGCAACAAAGTTCCTAGTACTTTTGAGTTTGAGTTTGAGTTGAGTTGAGTTGAGATTGATTGGAAGGGTTAACAAGAAAAACGTCTCTGTGGCATGTCAGCATGTCAGCCTGGAGCGGAGATGTTTAGCCATAGTCCCAGGTACCACGGATGGCCAAAGTCCTGTCACTCCAAGTGTCAGGCCTGGGGGGGATGATTTGCCACTTGTTATGTTGCCACTTGACTTGGGCACCTTGCAGTCACTGAGTTAATTGTGAAACTCCCCTGTATGCCAACATATTCTAGTCAAATGTGAGGCTATCTGACAGCTGAGGCCCGGCCAAAACTGGGTTATGGAGAATTACGGATTCTGAAAATAAGGAAGATGTTGCAACGAGCCAGTCAAGGTCCAGACCCCAACCCAAATGAAATACTGTAGGGACCGTGAGAGAGCTGTGCAAAAACACATGCTCACAACTGTCAATGAAGTGAAGGAATATGGGCAAGAAGAACGGGGCAACATATCTCAGAAATCTAAGAGGCACTTTTCACAGACAACAATCACAAAGTGCTTTACAATCAAATAACAGTTTTGTTGATTGAAATCACTAAGTATAAACCTTTTTTTTTTTTTTTAAATGAAATGCTCCACAATAAGATATTGCAGCAGTGTAGCTAAAAATGATCTGCAAGAAAGTGACAGGAGATGTCACTGAGACCCAAGTAAATGTTGCTCCACAAGCTATTTAATCAAGAAGTGAACTTTGCCACACAGCGTTTTGCTAAATAAACAATGCCAAAGAAAGAAATAAGCTGTTCTTTTGTTCATTTGGTATTATAATTACCTGGTTAGGTGCAGATCCTTATATTTCATTACATCTCAAAAGATAAAACTTCAGAAATGAATACAGGGTGTACTTTTTTTCTCTGATGACTCAGACTTGGCGGAGAACAGAGCGACCTGGAAACAACTAAATTTGCCATTAGTTTTGGCAGAATCAAAGAAAAAATGAATCAGATACCTTGACAAAGCAGGTAGTGATTCATTTTTATTCAGGTAGCCCATGAGACTGTTTAGCCACAACAGTGGCAACTTAACTTTAACTAGTTTTTTAGTGTTTTATGTTTTCAAAATTATGTTTCAGGCTCATGTCAGAACCCATGTCCTTTACTTTTTGCTCATCATACACACAATTCTTTATAAATACTCGTTTAATTTCATAAATATGAAACATAGGACTTGTAATGACACAAAACATCTTAACCTTTATTTTTACTTCTGTGTCAAATTGTGGATCTCCCCAGAAATGTAACTACGTTTTGGGTCAACACGGACTGCAACAACTGTGATTAGTTGGCTTGGCAGCATGCACATGATGTTCTTGACAATCTTTCATTGCCTCCTGCACTCTTTGTAAGTTATGTTTTATGTGGAACTGCTCAGTTAGGCCACGATTGTCTCTTACAAATGATGCAGCCGTGTCAGCGAGGTGGAATACTGGTGCTCCGCAGGGCCATTGTTAAACCAGGTAGATGGATTTGTGTTACTGCTGCCTTGTCCGACGCAGAAGGAAATATACAAAATAGTGACTCGGAAGCAAAAATCTACATTTGCTTTTTTCTGCTGTTCTTGAGGTGTTTTATTACTTGATTTAAGTTCAACTGTGACCAACTTAATTCATAGGAACATGCACGCTGGCAACTGTTATTACTGTTACTATGCAGGGTCTCAAAGTTGGTGTCAGGGAAAATCAACCAAGAGAGTAGTTAGTAAATCTGACAGACACAAATCTGTCAATGCACAGATCTGGGAATGAATACCAGGACGTTTTCAGTAGCGTTGGGAGAGCCTCTCAATACCATACTGTTTCAAAACTAAAAAAGATTGGAGCTACTTCTTTTACACTTCTTGAATCTTGACTGTTCCTTTGAAGAGAGGTATTGGTGAGAGTTATAAAGGTCAGAGGACATCGTTCAGACAGTTTAGGAAATACTAGTTGTCCCTGCCACCCAGCTCTTTATGGGCAGAGTGGACTTTTCCGAAGGGTACTTCACCATGAGAAGTGTATCGAGGAAACCAGGCACCGGATATCTGTTTATCAATACTGTCATCAGCCAGTTCTATTAATGAACAAGTGTTTTTCTCACTCGAGGCAGAGCTGCTATTGCAAGTTACAGGAACAGAAGAAGGTGCTGGCCTCAAAACTCTGACCACCAGCAGACCAAAGACAACTGTGGACACTGTGGACTCATATTTCTGAATCTCAAGTCTTTGTATAAGACATGAATAAAGGAAGATTATTTTACCTTGCTTATTGTTGATGAGAATTTCTGGCTTTTTTAGTTTCTTCCATTACAAGTCAAAATTTATTTTTCTTAACTTTGCACTGTGATGTTAGAGTCCTAACACTACGTAAAATTAATGAAAATTGCAGTGAATTGATGACTTTTGACCCTATTATCAGGTATCTATTAGGGCTGGGCGATATGGACCAAAAGTCATATCTCGATATTTTCTAGCTAAATGGCGATACTCGGTATATATCGATATTTTTTCTGTGCCTTAATTGGGGTTTCCCCCAAAGCATTATAGCATAGCATCTCTGTTAGCTTCATTTTTTTCTGAGGCAAACCCTTAAAAAAACAGTCAGTTTTAATACAAAGCCTCGTGCCAAATGTCACACAGGTACATTTATTAACAGAGGTCTGCAAAATATCAAAATGTATAAAACAAATGAAATAAAAATAAACTGCCTGCATATATAGAATAAAAATGCTTCTTGAATAAAATAAAACAAATATCCCTTTCCTGCATAACAATTAAATTAAAATACACTGTGCAATTAATACAATGTAGACAGTAACAGGCAGACTTTTCCACTGAGGTTGACAGTTGTGCAAATAACAAAACATTTGTGCAAATCTCAAATAAAACATTCAAGTCAATTTGTCCCAAAATAAGCTATATCAAAATCATTAAAAAAAAATGTAAAAAAAAAAAAAAAAAAAAAAATGTAAAAAAAAAAAATGTAAAAAAACATTATTTTTTTTTAAATCGATATAAACGATATATTCTCTTACCATATCGTGTTTGAAAATATATCGATATATATTAAAATATCGATATATCGCCCAGCCCTAGTATCTATTAAGCAGGGGGTTTTAGGCTTCTGATCTTTCCAAAACAGTAGGATTTTTGTAGTTCAGTGGTTATGTGGACAGTCCTGACAGTGCTGCTATCTGCTAATGCTTTAGTTTCCTACCGTGAGCCACCCCCAAACCCTGGAGCGAAGATACCTGGGAATCATCGGTGGAGGCCTGCTCGACCTTCTGAAGGTAAGAGATGGATGTTTTTCTGTTCAGGCAATGTTTTTATTTTTAATTTCAACCAATTTTACTTTTTTTCCAGCTCACAAACTGACGTAGATTTCACAAAGCAGACGACTGAATTGCATCATTATTGTCGTACTTACTTCGTGACTGCAGGATGCCTCAGACTTACCAAGGCTGCTTCAGCATCTCTCCACGCACATCACCATCCCAGTGCTGCTGTTATTACTGCGTCTACGCTGAAAGCAGGAGCGGCATGTCAAGAATGTGGGCTGTGTTTGCACTTTCCCCACTAGATCATGACTCACTACTAACATAATGTCATCCCAGCGCTGACTTCAGAGAGGACAGCCATCTCCCTTATTAATGATCAGTTTCTTGAGATGAGACAGAGCTTCATTTATGAAAAATACATTTGCTGATTGCTACTTCAAAGTCCTGTAGCTTGCAAGTGGTGTGATACGCTGGCCGTCTCTTGTTCCATGGCAGCTGGGATAGGCCACAACCATGAAAGAGGTCTGATGCAGTTTGCGAAGAGGTTGATTTCTGCTTCTTTAATTGTCCCTTAGAAACTGAGAAATGGAGATTATAAACTACATTTGTAAGTTTTATTTCTGTGAAAACAAAGCTGCACTCGAGAGTTCAGAAACCATCTTCACGTCGCAGGTGTTGTTTCGAGTGCCTACATGGAAAAATTCAGCTCTCATTAACATCTATGGAGATGGATCATTAAACACATTTATTCAAGTGAGCAGTTGCAAAATGTCACCAATTGCATCTCACATCATTAGTGAGCATTGTGGCTTTCACGATAATGGCGATGACTCATCGTAGTATCAAAAGTGCCTTGGTTTGTTGGTGAGGTCTGGTTGTTCAGGGAGCCCTGACAGGTTCCCTCTGTGTGTTTGTGTGCTAGAACCTGCTGCTGCTGAACCCCACGGAGCGCTTTCTCACAGAGCAGTGCATAAACCACCACACCTTCCAGACCCTGCGGCTGGTGGAGCGGCCCGGCCCACCCACGCCCACACCTGTACGCTCCTCCAAGAGGAAGCCTCACCACGGAGAAAACAACACCCCCAGCAGGTCAGCGGGCAGAGCTCGATGCTGGATTTCAACCCGCTCACGCGTGTCATTTTCTTTCTCAGGCAAATCGGACAAGTTGTGTTTAATTAATAAAATCCCGAACACTGTTCTTCACATTATTTACAGCAGTCATGATCTTCTGATACTTCTGTGAAATATCTTATGCCATGTTTGCTTGGTTTGGGCTGTTATTGACAGAAAACTCGTTTCTAGTTAAAACAAATCTTTCCTTACATTTTTTATTTTTTATTTTATTTTTTTTAATTTATTTTTTTTATTATATATATATATATTTTTTTTATTATTATTTATTTATTTTGGTTTAATTAATGTTATGAAAAGTAAAAAAAAAAAAAAAGGGGGAGAGATATTGATAATTATATTGTTATTGTAAATTTCTTTTTTTTGCTATGCCCTCAATAAACATATCTATACAAAAAAAAAACAAATCTTTCTCCATAATTCAAAAATATATAATGAACACACATTTACTTCAACCGAATTAAGACAAAGTTTTGGCTATGATACTCCAAATCTGTAGTGCAGAAAGGTGATACGTTTCATTTTTGTTTTCACCTAGGAGCCATGGGGGGAAGAGCTCAGGAAGCCACCGTTCCAGCAGCAGAGAGTGCTCCAGCTTACCCCGACACGAAGACGTCCACCCCAGCAACGACGGCTTTCTTAACGGCAACATGTCTGCAGCTATCAACCTCAGCCCCACCCTGCATCCCAAAAACTACCAGCCGCAGATCTTCAACCACTCCACCGCCTGCAGCATGGACCTGGCCAGCAGCAACCTGCCACACATGCACAGTCCCGGCGAGGGCAAGGGCAAGGGTGACTTTGAGATGAACTTGGGGTCCAAGGTGTCAGACGGTCCCGGAGCCAAGTACCTCAAATCCAACTTCCGCTCGCAGCAGAACCGCCACTCTTTTGTGGAGGGGAAGACCAGCACGCTTCAGTCGGGGGAGAAACACAGCCGACACAGCTACATGGAGTCCCACGGCTCCACGCCCTCCTCCTCCAAGTTTGCCTACCTGAACTTATCAAAGAGCTATGGAACGCTAAGTGACGCTAAGTCAGTGGGGAACTTAAACGACGTTCATCTGTATGCAGATGAGCCCACAGCTCGCTATTTTCCATCCAGCTGCCTTGATCTCACGGCTCCGAGCAGCCCAGCATCCCGCAGAGTGGAAAGACTGGGGCCAGGCGCGGCTCGAGGAAGCATGCGCTCAGAAAGAGAGAGCAACACCCTGGACTCCTCCTACAGGCGCTCCTCCACCCGCCATAAGGCCTCCGAGGAGGCCAAGTCACCAGACGCCCTGAAACCAGGGGACGGTAGCACTGAAAGGGGCCATGCTCACTCCCTGTCCGCCCCGCATGACCCTGTGTCTTACAGTCAGGGATACACCAGCCCTTTCTCCTCCCAGCAACGACCACACCGCCACTCCATGTACGTGCGGAGAGATCACCAGAGGACACACGGAGGGGAGGAAGGGCTGTCAGTGGGGCAGGGGATGCCCACCAGAGCCAGCAGCCTCCAGCTCCTGTCTCCACAGCTGCAGCACCGCACGCTGCCCCGCCACTCTGGGAGCTCCTCCAGAGAAGAAGACCTGAGCAGGGTCAGTAATCAGCCCACATCAAACCTCGACAAAGATAAGGGAAGCCGAAGCCCACAGGATCTAAACATATCAAATGCCTACACCAGCTTGCGCTAACTCTGCTTCAGTCTCACTTTGTCCATCAACGCAGCCAGGAATAATTCTTGTGGCATCTTAGCATCATGATCTGTGTGTAGGTTTTCAGGTGGAGCTGGTGTTCTACTTATTAGAAAGGCAGGATTAAAACTACTGCATTTTAATGTATGAACATGTACTAAAATGGTGGATTTTATTATCAGGAAATATTATGAATCATGCTACCCGTGCGTTTTTATTGATATACATATATATATATATATACTGTATATGTAAATATAGTATATATAGCTTGTGCATGTGTGTAGTTGTATCTATGTGCTGCAATGCTGAGCTCTGTTCATGCCTCATCATGTCTCCATTAACAGAGCGAACAGGCACCCACTGAGGTCCCCCACAGCAGACCCCCAATAAGGGACTCCACCAGGGACAACACCGCATCTTTTCACACACAGCGGCAAAAAAGCGAGGTCCGACATTCTGCCTGCACCCACCATTCCCCGCCCACATCCAGTCTTCCAGGAGAGCGGATGTGGGTGGATGCTGCTGTCATGAACTGCTCTCTGTCTCTCTCTCTCTCTCTCTCTCTCTCTCTCTCTCTGCGTCTCTCTGCATCATTTGTGTGCTTTGCTTCCCTCTAATGTGACTTATTATTATAACACGGTGAAGTTCATCATCGCAACAGATTTCATGTTGATTCTGGAAAACACGTGTAGCCTCCACAGATGCTTCGTTGTAGCATTTTGTTGTTTTTTCTGTTCTCTTAGGCAAATACCGGTAACAGTGTTGGTTCAGACAGAGAAGCATGCAGGTGCATTGATCCTCTTTGGTTTTATGTGATCCGTTCTTCTGTTGTGGCTCAGGTTGGCTTATATCATGACCAGCAAGCAGAAGATGGGGGCTCTTCCAAAGAGAACCGCAACATCTACAGCGAATCCATGCCCAGGCGGGTGGGCAGCTTCTACAGAGGTTTGTTTAATCAGGGTGGATGTCTCTGTCTGTGGCTTTCTCAGATCTGGACCCTTGAGACTTGAGTTCAGACGAGAAAACAAATTCCAACAAATCACATGTATTAATGGATGAGGTCATACTGCCACTATAGCCAGAGTACTTAGATTTATTTATAATAATTGCATCTATTAATCCAATAGATTTCCAAGCTTCCACACTCATAGCAATACAAAACACAGCAATACAGCAATATGGTCAAAAGAATAAAGTTGAGCAACAATTAGGGAACAGTAGGTAAAGCGCATAAAGAGGACGAGGTGGCTAATGTAAGAAATCCTTAAGGTAAGGAAGATGAAAACATGGTCCCAGTGTATATTAAGAAAGAGGCATGCATTTTATTATTCATAAAAATAACTCCATAATAAGGTCAACCATGGCTTTTTTGTTGGAGCAGCTTCTTTGATCAAAAAATCAATTAAAAATCTTCTTAACAGTTAAAAAAAATGTTGAGTTGAAAAGTTGGATAACCGGTTATGCGTCACGTTTACACTATGAGCATCTGGGAGGCCCAATATAAGACAAATAAGGTCAAGTTTTTATAGTGAAACCAAAAGCAGCAAAAGTTAATTCACAATACCAGACCGCCTCACAATTACAACACAATGGGGACGCCTTAGGATTCATTTTATTTTTAAGAGCAATAAACTATTCTAAAATGAGTATATTTAGTTCCATTAAAAGCGTATTTTCACATGGTGTGAGCCTACGTGTACTGCCACAGTCTCAGAGAATCAGGTCTGGTGGATGGCCTGGGAGGTTTAAAGCTTTAACAAACATTCACATTTAATCAATTTTGTGTTATAAGAAAGCTCTTTCAATGTGGTGTCTTTAATGATTGAGTTCTTAATTTGTAAGTATTTAAAGAATTCACTTTTTTTTGTTAAATTAATGCTGTAACTGCTGAATAGATTTATTAGATCTGGCTTTCAAATAAGTTCAAATAGATTCTCTGGCAAAACCATGTTGTAAAGCCGTGGTCCTGACGATCAGGAGGAAAGTTTGGGCTGTCCATAAACGGGAGTAAGAAGTGTTGTCAGCAGACGGCAGCCTTTTATAGTACAATTAGACTCCCAGCATTTCAATGTATGTAAAGTGATTGGGTTTATACAGAGATCATTAAGAGACCCAGTGTTTTTATAGACAACAGGTTCTGTAATGGGCACTGAGAGGATTCAACTTCCATCTCAATTGAGGCTGGATGACATTTAACCAATCAGAAAACACCTGAAGCTGAACTGAAAGTTCCAAATTTGGCCGCTTTAAGCCTCCATTAAAACCAGCCGTTTGGAGTTTAGACACATTCAACTGAGGCCTCCTTTTACTCCAAATAGAGAAATTCAGCCAGCCAGCCCTAGAGCAACTTAATGAGCATGTTTGATAATAGAAGAGGGATCATTTGCTCTCAGTAGAGCAGTCGTGGTAAGAGGTTCATTTTGACGAGTGCACTCCAAAGTACAAACAAAACCAGAGGGGGGCCAGCAACAAAGGAAATGTCTTGGGCACGCTCCAGATTGTAAAGACCCCAGGGGCATAGCTTCATTATAGCAGCATTAATGTTATAACCTGAGAGGTAGTCAGATATGGAATAGATGTGTGCAGTCTAGATGAGAATATCAGCCTGTCGTCAGCATGGAGGCTGATTTTATGCTCCTTCTGAAATGTTCTGCGTAGCTGATATTTTATTAGGTGTTGAGCCTTAAGCGAATACAGTTCAGTTTTTGAGATTAAGAAAATAGTAACTACTAGTGGCAGTTGACTTTCAAACAACTTTAAAAGTTCACAACCTGGTGATAAGTCAGGGGATTATCCGAGCTAAGACCAAAAATGTCTTATCAAAAATGTTTTATCAATTTATAAGAAAAAATAAGAGGACAATCGGTTGGGATTCATCATCTGGGGATCAAGAATAGCTGTAATTTCAAAGTAAGAGATTTTTATCTGAACAAAAATGTCATCACAAGACTTCTGATTCTTACTTAGCTAAAAGTTGCAACATTGGTATATACAGAACAAAATATTTTACAGTTAGAAAATACACTTATTAATGCTTGACAGCCCTGCACATTTCCTCCAATCTTTTACATTCCTGTAGTCTTATTTTTTATCAAAGGTGACTCATCTGTAAACACTTCTTTTATGGACAATGTTAAACCTTTTTTAATATTCTTATAAAGTTTTGAGATGGGATTTCAAACAACCCAATGAAACTGCAGTGGTGCAGTGGATTTCAAAACCCCTTCGTCTTAGATTCCAGAAGACTTCAAGGAGTATTGGCGTGATATTCCTGTGTCTGTCTTGATGTTGCATCGAGTAGGTCTCAAACCGTGTACAAAAACCTCAGCTGATAGCTGCAAACAACCTCAAAAGTGCATTGAAAAGTGCTGCATTACTGTTTAATGCTCCATAGATAAAAAATGATACTGCTTTTAAGGGACTCATGGTGTGGTGAAAATCTGATTTTTTTCTTCATATGAAATGTGACTTTTGCTATTTTTGTTGAACAGTCCCTTCTCCCCGGCCGGACAACTCCTTCCACGACGGCAGGGGTCAGAGCCGGGGCTCAGGTTTGTCTGGAGACAACAGCAGCTTGACTGGCCACTCCAAACGTCAGCCTGCGTTTGACCCCTGGTAACTATTTGATCACACCAAATTTACCAATGTTTTATTTTGGTTTGCGAAAACACATTTTCTCCAAACCACGTCACAGTGAAATTGTCAAATTTAATGACATGCTCTCTGGATGTCGTGGCTTGTTTAACACTGATCGCGAGGTCTTATTTTAAGTCCTCTTCGCTTGATTTTTCAGGACTGGCCCAGATACCGTAGTCTTGAATTCCTCTGAGCCGTCAAAAGAAAAGGAGAAGCAGGGTTTCTTCAGAGCAATGAAAAAGAAAAAGAAGAAATCTCAAATGGTAAGCTGTCTCCCATGTACATCTGCAGAGAGAGGTTCCTGTGTATAAGACATAAGACGTAAGCTGTCTGTCTACATGCTGCATCACTTCCTGCTGTTCGTATGATTGATCCTCCGTCCCACTTGCTCTTTTGCAGAAATGCAAAAACCATTAGTGCTTGCTGTTTTCATGTGTATTATGCTTAACTGCACCATGAGTCATGTGCCTCTGTATTACAGATGGAAGTCCCTGATGCAAGGCCACCTGCCATCAAGAAATGTCTTTTCCCTCTATTTAGTCCAAAGAATAACATAACGCATAGGTCCTCAGTGAGAGTCCTCCCTGTAGTGTCCTCTGCCATGGTACATGTTGTTTTCCAGTATCCTTCTTACCTGCTGCCTCCATGTCATCTGTCTAACATCCCATGCATTTACTACATTAAACTCCACTGTTTTATTTTTTTTTGGATAACTTTAAGCCTGTTTAGATAATTATATAGTAATAATAATGAATTATGTTTGAACATGAACTATTAACCAGTCTGACCCTCATTCAAGGTTACAATATCAGAAAAAAAATCTCTTAGAAAGATCAACACCTACAAATTGAAACTTAATTTTTTTTTGCCTTTAAATAACAGACAATTGGATCTTTGATTTTTTTTACACACCGTTTTAAGTCTTATGAAAAGCATTTCTTCTCTAATGAACTTTTCCATAGATTTGTGGATTTTATGGGTCACTTTTCAACTTGTTTAATCTAAGTTAGATCAGTTCGTAATAAGTTCGGCCATGCCTTCGTAGCAAGTCTCTGGTTGTGGAGGCTGAGCTGAAGATGAGCAACAGCCACAAGATTCTGTGGCGTCTCAGCATGACACTGACGCTTTTCACCTACATCTCAGTGCATTTAAACCCAAGACTTGATTACAGAGTATGGATCAGGGAGCGATGAGGGAGATACAAAAATAGTTCACAAGTATAAAAGCCATTCGACACATTGAACTCTCTGTGACTGTAAGATTCCACATAAAACTGGTACTGACGACATTTCTATTTATAAATGACGGGAGGAGGGAGCACTGCTGATGACGGGGCGTAAATAAACAATCAGGCCAGGAGCTGGTGGAAACTAGTTAGAAAAATACTAAACTCAACCCAGCTTCAATCACATTCATTCAACTCAAATATTCAACATAACAGTAATGAAAAACACAAAGTAATACAAGTATATTAATTAGTTAGTGCAGCATTTACTGCACTTACTGGTACTTTGCTTTAACTTCAATTTAAAATTAGAACATTATAAGTCAGCCATGCTTTTTTATTTTATTCTCTGAGACAAACCTGTATCTTCTGTTACTAGTAATTAGTATCATAGCATGACATTTGCTATAGGATTCGTGTATAGAGTGAACACCATTAGCTTAGTGCAGAACCCTGTGGAACACCACAACCAGCTCTGGTATGTGTGCAGGACATGGCGCGTTCAAACCTGATGAAAAGGACTTGGAACCAGCCTAAATCAGTACCTGTTCCTACAATTAAGTTGAGTCTTTGTTATAAGATGTGGTTAATGGTGTTAAATGGACCACTGGCCTAATAGCAGTTGCTCAGAGATAAGATCAATTTCAGATGCAATAAGCAGGTCATCTGCAGTTCAACCAAAGCAGCTTAGGTTACATGGAATACTCTAAATCTGAAGGCTAATATGCAATTAGTTGTTTAAAGGCAACTTTTTCAGTGATTTTAGAGATACAGTGGACTTAGATGTGGAGAGAGGACTGGGGTAGATATCCATCTGGTTCAGCTGATCAAGTACAAAGGAGATGATAAGATCCCTAGACTGTTTGCGAAGGTGTCCAACATAAAAGTGGACTAAACTTTACTAACTTTACAGGCAAAAACATTATTTGCCTTTAGATTAGCAAATGTTTAGACCTTTGCTTTTTTTTTTTTTTTTAATGGCTGAACTGAGACTATTAACAACAAAGGCCTTTAGCCAGAATAGTCTGACTAACATCACTATTAACACATGAAAATGATGGCATGAAACACACACATCCACAGTCCGAGTGAATCATAGACTACCTCCCTACTCTGTGTGACAGGCTCCCAGTGAAGGAATGGATGCAGCCGTCCAGAAGTCCTCCAGGTCCTCAGGTCATCAAAGCAGCCGCCACAGGACTCGTGACAAGAGCAGAGACCGGAACCAAGAGAGAGACCGCAACAGGGACAAGGACTGGCCCCCTGAGAAACTGTCCGATTCACATTCTCCAGTGAGTAATATCGCCCTGATGCATCGTTTAAAATGTTTGATTTCATTATGTTGAATATTTCGAATGTGTCACGTATGTTTCAGAGTCAACCACTGAAGTCACTGCGCAAGCTCCTGCACCTTTCATCCTCATCCTCCAACCAGACGGCCTCCACCGATATGCGCTACCAACCGCTGCCTAATTCGGCCTCCGCTCAAGGTGGTTTCACTGAAAGCCGGGGTCACTCAGGGGTCAGCACGCCCCAGCTTAAGAGCCGACAGACAGCCTACCCGCTGCCGGGACAGTTGGAGCCTGGTTGGCACTCGTCTGCTCTGGGCCGCCCTGAGGGCAACCCCTACCCGGAGCAAATGAGCATCAAGGGAGGCCAGAATGGGCACGGCTTTGGACGCCCATCCAGATCTCGCATGCCAAACCTCAACGACCTGAAAGAGACAGCTCTGTAATCTCCGTCCCCCTGCAGCTCTCACATCCACCTCAGCATCCGGCTTCCCTTCTGTTGCTCCTCCACCTCCCTCACAAATCGGTGCATCGACTGAACACACAAACACAAATACCAAACCTTCTGTTTGCTTGCAAAGAGGCCAAAAGCCTTTTTATGTCTTAATTTTTTTAAAGCTTCCATGTTTGATAGACTTTATATTATTACTTATGTAATTCTGATTTTAGTTTGTATTATAAAGTAAATATATTACAGATTCAAAATATGTATACATATGGATAGATAACGTGTAGATTTTAAGTGTAAGTATTTTTGTTTTTATTAAATGTATAAATATAGTACATTTTACTGTGTAGACTATTCTAAAGCATTCTAAACAATTAAAGTTTAATCAGTTGTTACTATAGATGGTAATGTCAGTAACTTGTGTCCATCTCACCCAAGATTGTGACTCGTTCTACGCTGTCATACCAGTAACAGATGCTCAAATGTGCAACCAAAAGTCACTTGTTTTCTTTTTTGCTATGCTGACAATCTGACAATCTAAAGGCTTAAATTTAATTGCTCTTTTGTAGGATATTGACATTATTACGTCTTTATGAAATGCAGCCATTTTAGAAACTCTGGTGCCATAAGTAACAGATATTCTGAGCTACATCGTCCTCTGCAGGACGTAATTAAGCACTGCATCTACTCTGAGACAGTCACGCTCTAACTGTTAGGCACTCTCATCTTAAACTCTGTGTAAATCTTTTTTTTTATTATATAAACCAGTGTTATGCAATTAAAACTATGATTACACTTTAGTTTAAAAGTTATTATAATTCATCTAATGAAAATTATTTATTGAAATTTGTATCTGCATAAGTGTTATAACACACTGTATGAATAAGATTTCCTAATACTTCGATCCAGTTAATGGCAAGCAGCATCCAAAGCTGATGCTGAAGGATGTGGCCGTTTCTCTGACGACTATGCTCCCTAACAAGTCTTAGCTTTTGCTCTGTTTCATATGAGCATCTTTCCAAGTGGTTCTACTATAATCGGCTACAAAAATGCAGAAATACCCACAAAATTACTGCTGTAAAAATCTCATTAAAATTTTTTTTTTTTTTTCTTCGTTGTTGTTTGGAAATATTTTTTACTGCAGCTAGAGGAACAAAAAAGCCATTCTGGGTGTACTGGTGTAATAACTCCCATCCATCCACCCATTCATCCATCAGGGCTGTTAAAATTACTTCTTTTTTTCTTTTTTAAATCTGACACAGTCCCAAAACACTCTGAGTGGAGTGCAAGCCCTCCTCAATCACCACCCATAACCGTGTTCATCTGAATACTTGTTGTTGCTTCTAATTGTATGCAAGTATAATGTTAACTTCACCAATTTATTTCAGTTACTTCATTATTAATTTATTAACTCTGAACTAACATTAGTTAGGTTTTAGCTATCACTATTAGCTAAAACTATCAACTATTATCTTTTAGTTATTGCAAATGTTCATTCCCTGCTTTTCACTGTGTTTTTATTCAACTCTCTGTTTTTTCATTTCAATAATGTATTTATTACTTTTGGCCTTTAAAAACTTTTCTTGTGTGCTTATTTCAGCTTTTTTAATTTGCGTGCTTATTTTCAGCTTTTTAAATTTCTGATGAGATCTTAGGAAACTATTTGGGTTCTTCATCAGTTTCATTTTGTTTTGTTTGTTGTTGGATTTTTTTTTGTCATCAGCCTGCTATTTACATATTTGCTACCTCAGTTTTTTAATTCCTGTAGCTTATTTTCCCATTTTCGTTTAACGTGAAATTTCCTCATCTATCTCCATTCTGTGTCCCTGTTCTCTCTCTTTCAGTTGCGAAACATTTTTCAGTTTAATTCTCCTGACTTTAATTGGATGTTTGTTTGTTTTTTTTTTTCTTTCCTATTTTTTAAGTTCAGCTTCAGTGCAGCAGATTCCTTTAATGGGTTGGGTGATATACCTGGTTGGGAACTGCTGCACTGCTGTGTTTTAACCATAGTTAACCACTTGAGAACATTTTTTTCCCTTTATTTCAGTCACACAACATCTGTTGAAAAAAAAAATTGCCAGGAGAGTAGCTTGGCAGAAAAAATAATAATAGTAACCCTATTAACGTTGCACTTTGAAGAGACTTGGTGGCTCAGCAATATATTGCCCTGACTGTAAATTCTTCCTCCCTTCATGTTTGTCGTGTGTGTAACATGTGAAGACCGAGACAGGAACACACCGAGGCCAGACGTGACCGTGCCGTGTTGTTCATTGTGCATCTGTAAGAACTGTGCACTCTCTGTACTCGCCACAGTACGTTTCTCTCTCTCGATTATTCTTTTGCTGAAGGAGCACCATGTATTATATTAATACTGACGTGTGACTAAATGTTTGGTAATATTTATAAAAAAAAAAAAAAAGTTTATCACCTGTTTAAATGAAATCAAGTATTAAGTTTGTACTTTTGTTGGAGACACAAATTGGTAGCAAAGTCCGTGTTAATGAACTTTTCTTTTCCTCCCATTGGAGCATTTCCATGAGAATATGAAACCCATAAATCAATGAATGCTTAACGGTTTTAGAATATTCATGTTTACAGATGTAACGGTAAATCTACAATAAAACAAATTATTTGATTTGACTGAACTGTTAAATCTTTTATTTCTCTGAAGCAGTGTTCGTCTCAGATTCAGAAAGTTTATGAATAAGTCATCATATTCTTTTTTTGTTAGTTTTACTCTCTTTGATGTGAAGGTGACGAGGCTTCAGGTGGTGTTTGGAGCTGGGATCTCCAACAAACAAAATGTATTAATACAATATATATTTTTTTTCTTTACTTCAATACAGATAAACTGGTCATTAAAGAGCACCAAATATGTCCACCCGCCCGGCTGTATTTTCCTTCGAGCCTCACCAAAGAGACTCAGGCATGTTCGAGGTCATGTGCAACACAATGGATGTTTCAGTGCTGGAACAATGGTCTCCTTTCTCTGCCAGAGGCAGGTTGGCAGGGGGGAGGATGGGTGGTGTGGAAAACGCAGCAGAGTTCATTTTAGGTGCACTTGTTCATGCACATCAGCAGCTCCATCCTCATGCCGATGCGGGTGTGCCAGCCCAGGGGAAGCAGGCGGATGTAACGAGCCACAATGGGTGGGCGCAGAAGATTCTGTACTGTGGAGGTCCGATCAGAGTTCCCGTAGAAGACCTAAGGAGAAGCAAGCAAACATGCAAATATACACTGGATCCTTTTCATGCTTAGGCACATGTATTTACTACAAACGTTGTTTCGGCAGAGAAATTAGTAATCAGCCATCTATCATAAATGTTAAAAGTTACCTTCCTATCACAGAAAATAGAGTAGCTACTGTACATGACGTGTCTGTGATCAACAGCTCAGATAAAAGGAGGTTTGGGCCTTCTGAGTAAAATATGAAATTTCTGACTCATTAATGTCTGAAAGAGCCATTTGACTCATCTGAACACCATTTTGTGTACTCACTCTGTTGTTTCCTGTCTGGTCTTTGTAATAGATCCAATTGAGAGTCTCCACAGTGCGATACTGGATGCTGTATTTAGTGATCCACTCATCAGCATCGCAGCGTCCTTGGGTGAGGATGCCAGACACCACATCCACTTGCTTTAGGTCAATCTGGATCCACTGGTGCTGGTCATTGAACTTGGACAGCCATGCACATCTGAAAAATACATGTAAGATATTCCCTCTGCAACAGGAACATATGTGAGGTGAACTGTAGAGAAGACTCACCCAAATCCTTGGTTGTTAAGACGAGCCTTATTGGGGATCCAGGAAGAGTACCAGCCAGTGTACACTTCCTGATTAGAGCAGCTGATCTGCTCTGATTCTACAGAGCCAGATTCAAACCCCAGGGCTCTGTGGTATGGGCATTCTGTGGAGGACAGTGTAAGGTTTACTTTTTGACATTTTTAATATATTGACAATTTTAAAAAATCCATACACTTCATTTGACCTGAGATGCAGAAACTGAACTCTTCTGTGCATCCCACATGTACCCCTTAAAGATTGTCATTGTGATCGTGTTGTCACTGAACGTTCTCTCCAGCTTTATTGCTCATGGTGACCTACCTGCCAGTGATCTTTGATGCCCAGAAGGCTTGCACGCTAAGGCGTGAGAAGATGATTGGATCATTATCTGATATGCACTTCCTTGTGCACGATCATGCTACTGGGTGAAGGGCACACCCTATTTTGAGCTGCCTAATCTGATCATCACATTCCTGCTCAGGTAATGAGATTATCCAAACAGCATGTGCCATTCCAGGCTCCTTCTGTGCAGTTCCTTGTTTCCAGACCTCAAACGGTGCATGCAGGTCACTTTCAATTTATACAGTGGTTGAAAAGTCTTCACATGATTGCATGATTGCTCATTTCTGCGTTCTGAGTTTATGCTAAAAACTAGGCTGACAACTACACATGAGGACGTAACCAATTACCATGAGCTATGAGATGCATCACACCATCTGGAAACCTTTTGTGTTTACACAGATGCCTGACGAAAAACCAAGAAAAATGCAAAGGATGCAACCCTCAGCACCATTCTTCTCAATGTGCTTGACGTTTACCGTCATGTCATTGTAGTTCATACCTAAAAACCAGTGAAATCACATCATGAGACACTTATCCAGCCTTTACCTGGCATGCATTTCATTGGATGCTCAGAAAGTGGTAGAAGTGGCAGTGCGGTAGCAGGTGAGATGGAAGTAGGCACCTGCGTGGGCGAATCGGCAGATTCGCAGTCACAGCTGCAGGCTTTGACATCGCTCGTCCACGTCTCGATCACCTGCTGCTCCTCCTGCTCCTCCTGCAGCTCTTCCTCCTGCACGGCTTCCTCCTCCTGAAAAACAAACACAAGGAGAAGAAAATCCAAGGATTCTCTGAAACTCAGTTCAAACCCCATGTTAGACGTCTGTGTGAGTGATGTCTTACCTCCTGTGAATGAACAGTGATCAAGGCTGCATGTGTCACAACCATGGACGCAGAAAGAAAATAATTGAAAAAAATGAAATAACTCCATGTGAAATAAACATATTGACTGCTTCCAGGTGGTACATAAAATAAAGAATATCGCTAACTGCAAATGCATGTCCAAAAAAAAGGCCTACATCAGGGTAATGCTGAAAAAAAGGTTTTGACTTTAACTCAATTTGACCTCTTGTAGAAGAAACACAGTCTGCTTTTCATTTCTATGCAGTTCTCTTTTACTTTATTTGTTACTTTTGTAGTAAAATATCATCACCAGAAGTGTACAGTCGTATTTTTTTAAAATTGTAGTTAATATTATCCAGGTGTATAAGTACTTACCCTGAGACAAAAGCAGGAGGAACAGCAGAGCACCACAACGAGCAGTGACCTCCATCTTCTTCTTCAGTTGTGCTCGAATGACATGTGTGCAATGTCTATGTGTAGTGGACAGGATTACTGTAATCCACAGGCCCGTGATGGTTTTATCTAATACTCCTTAGTGGCCCTTACACACCGCCCTTAGGCCACTCCGTCATACTGCACCTGTGTTTCTGTAAATACAGTCCCCTCCATGGTCCAGAGTGACTCCTTCTTGAGGGCAAGTGTCGTTCAGGTATATAATGAGCTCCCATGAAGATAGTGAGATGTTCTGCATCCCACCACCATCAATGATGTTGATTTGTGGGTTTCTGAGGTGTTGTTAGTTTATGTGTATCTATTTATTTATTCATATTCATTATTATTTAGTTATTCTATTTATTTATTTTTACTTTGGCTGTGTACTTTTTACTATGTTGTTGCTGGCTGCTGGACCCACATTAACCTAGAATCAAAGCTATGTTATATTAATATGTGAACTTGTCTGAACATATTGTGCAAAGAGTGTGCACTGGACAATTCTACCAGTTTTGGCCAAGAATTGGCACTTTCAACCATATTTGTACAAAACAAAAGATGCTGACCAAAATGCAGGCAGGAAACAAAACTTGTCAGCACCCAAACCCATGTAAATGAGACTTTTTGTTTGTTTATGTCTTTCTTCCTGAAAGTATGTAATGAAAAACAGCCAAAGTTCTCCTCCTGGTTTGTCTCTGTTAAACATACAGAGAATGCTTGTGATGATTAAGTTTTTTAATGGGCGTTATCATGTGATTTGATTGATGTCTAGACCAGCCAATAATGTTGTAGACATTGAATTAAAGCGTCTGAGAGGCGGGGCCTATTAAGTGCATCAACCAATCAGAATTGTCTCGAATATCTGTGCAGCCAATCAGAAGCCTGATTTGAACTTGCCCGGTTACAGGCTGGTATCAGGGTGGTACTGGTGGCTGCTTTATTCATAGAGGACCATAGCGCTGTTATTATTCAAGGTAAGTCATTTTAACAATATACTATTCAATTTTTGTATTAAATTAACATGTTTTGTTTTAGATATGATGTGCGGTGGCGGAGCATGCTGATGTTTAACCTGTAAACAGCGGAGTTAAAGGCACTTCCGTTCAGCCTGCGTTGATAACGGTGTAAATGATTTTCTCGTCTTAACTAATTAAAGATAATGGCCACTAATTGACATTTAAAGGCATCTTATGGAATCTGTGTCTGTGTATTATGTTGTGTTTAAGACATGTGATTATTTGTTTTGTGGTCAACCATTCAGGTAGAATATGAAGCTGAAGTGCAAGAACGCACTAATATTTACCTAATATTGACCTGTCAACCTGCTGGATACTCTTTTTACTTTATTACAGAAAGGGTTATTGTTTGAGATCAATTCATGATGTTGTTGGATCTAATACAGTACATTACAGTACACTTTTCAAGCATTATTTTTGACCCCCCTTGGAGTAAGCTGCTGTAATAACTAATGACTAATTTGGGATGAAGTTGTCAGAATCAGAATGTCTTCATCCTGCTTAGTTTAATTGGTGTTATAATTAGTTATTTTGAATGGGTTTAGTCTTTTTGTGCTGATGTCTCCAGCCACCCACTCATGCGCCTCATCATTTTACTCACACCTTTTTTACATGTTTCTTTCCTCTTCCCATCTCTTCAGATGCAGTTCATGCTTCTCTTCAGTCGCCAGGGCAAGCTGAGGCTTCAGAAATGGTACGTGCCTCTGTGTGACAAGGAGAAGAAGAAGATCACCAGGGAGTTGGTCCAGACCGTCCTGGCTCGGAAGCCCAAAATGTGCAGCTTCCTGGAGTGGAGAGATCTAAAAATTGTTTACAAGAGGTGGGTAGTAATTGTGAGCATAATGTTTTCCTGTTTCAGCGCTCACAGGCCGGAATATGGGGCGTTTGGTACATCCATCATTAATACGTGGCCCAGCCGGGCTCCTTTTGGCAAAGAACAACAATGAGATCCAGCCATCAACACTGCTCTGAGACAGGAATGACAAAAAGAGCATTTATTTTTCCCCTCATTATATCCTGTTGCCATGCCAACGGACAAGCAGGCAGACTAGTGAGCCCGAGTGACCCAGCAGGGACAGACAAACACAGACAGGACTAGTGGAGCTCAACCAGACTGTGTTTTTTTTGTCTAAACTGGTGATAGTTATTTTTCATTAGGTTTCATTAGAAAATGACACCAGAAGACACAACATGCATCTTTTTTTCTGCAGAGAAAGACAGATAAATAATATTTTGGGCATGGCACATTTTCCCACCTGACCCTCAGGACACAGTCGTGTGATGTGAAAGAGCAGATCTGGAGCATTTTAATAGAAGTGTGAGCTCTAGATAACGGCTTGTCTTGTGTTGGCACCTGAAATGTGAGTTAGAAGACATGTCACTTTAATTTAACACAGATTTAAAAAGTCAGGTTGCCATTTATTCAACCTGACACCTGAGTTCTTGGTGAAATTTCTGTAACATGTTTTGGCCTAATTACTGCAGGGATGAAGTACCACAGCTCTCCTGGTGTACTTGCCTTCCCACTTTTCATAGCAGCCAGTTTTAGGGGATGAAGTAAACAACTCAACTCCACTTCTCTCCCCAACTCGTCTCCTCTGTGGGGTGTGGCTTGGCATTTGCAGTTTTGGATAAGTTATTATTATATAATTATATTTTCTAGCTGAATGGCGATACTCGATATATATTGATATTTTTTCCATGCCATAATTGGGGTTTCCCCCAAAGCATTATAGCATAGCATCTCTGTTAGCTTCATGTTTTCTGAGGCAAACCCTTAAAAAAACAGTCAGTTTTAATACAATGCCTCGTGCCAAATGTCACACAGGTACATTTATTAAGAGAGGTCTGCACAATATCAAAATGTATAAAACAAATGAAATAAAAATAAACTGTCTGCATATATAGAATAACAATGCTTCTTGAATAAAATAAAACAAATATCCCTTTCCTGCATAACAATTAAATTAAAATACACTGTGCAATTAATACAATGTAGACAGTAACAAGTAGACTTTTCCACTGAGGTTGACAGTTGTGCAAATAACAAAATATTTGTGCAAATTTCAAATAAAACATCCAAGTCAATTTTTCACAAAATAAGCTATGTCAAAATCATTAAAAAAAAAAATCTTTTTTTTTTTCTCGATATAAACGATATTGTCTCGTACCATATCGCGTTTGAAAATATATCGATATATATTAAAATCTCGATATATCGCCCAGCCCTAATAAGTATACCAATATATCTGAATAAAAGTTACTTTCTTTTACCTCTGAAGCATATCGTTACTGTACTGGAGAACCTACGATACCCAGTATGAGAGTTCATACCAGCACACGGCAATTTGACCACTACTGAACTGGCAATTTTATTCTCAAATATTTCCCTTGTTTGTGATTGGAGCTTGAAGAGTTGGTATTGATCGCTCTTCCACCCTCAGCTTCATCATGAGTAACTTGTTGAACTGACCCGGGTGGTTAAAACACTTCAATGACTGGTGTGTAGTAGAGCAGTCAGAAGTGTAGGCTCCATTAACCGGGCCTCACTGCTGGCCCGTTTGCTTATGTTTTTAGAGGCAAACATTAAGAACTGTTTCTCATGGGCGATGAGTCACTGGTCTTGACATTTCTTTTCTTTGCGGTGGCCACTTCTGGTGCTGCTTTTGGTGCTGCATTCACTAACGATTGGGAAACCAAATAGGACATGACTGGGGAAATATAATTAGATAATTAGATTTCATTGTCTGGATATCAAACATTTGATACAGTTCTTGATCTTTTCTTTCTAAGCAACACTGCCCAACATGCAGTTTACCTGGTTAGATATAGGTTTGATACTGTTATGCTGAGAATCTCCTTGACACGGAGTATGTATTTTGTTTTTAACGTCCTCCTGCCATGCTTACTGGCATGAGCCAGCCACATTAGAGAGCTTCCTCGCTACAATGTACCACAAGCAGCGGAACTGTTGAACCGAGCATTTTGTGCTTCCTCGTTCATTAGTGCAAACAGTAGACAAGTAGGAAATGGGCCGTGAAAAATGGAGAATCCAAACAGTCCAGTCATTTACACACATCAGTGTTCACGTCCAGCTGCTGCTCTGAGTTTGAGACTTCCGCCGGTCTTTTATGTGTCTCTTCCTGAAGTCTGCTGCCTGCTCCATTTTTCCCTCTGGGCCCTCCAGAAGCAAGAGATCAACTGACCAGCTCCTTTATTAGCTGGTCGTCACATGCTTAAAGGGTGCCTATGGGATTATTGGGGATAAGGAACTTTAGCAGAATAGGCTTAGGCGGTTCAGCATCCTGCCTCTGGTTTGTGGCTTTTAAATGAATACCCTGCACACGGTACACAATAATGTTGAAGTGCTCCGTCAGCACCATGTAAGTGGGAAGGGAGACGTTATATCAGCTGAAAGTCCTGTCTAAGTGAATCATAAACTCAGCACCTCTGATGCTCGCTTTGACTGGTGTTTGAAAGGTGTTTGTCATTTGTGTTCCAGGTATGCCAGTCTGTACTTCTGCTGTGCCATAGAGGACCAGGACAACGAGCTCATCACGCTAGAGATCATCCACAGATATGTGGAGCTGCTAGATAAATACTTTGGAAGTGTGGGTTTATGCTTCTCCCATCTCTCTCTTGTTAAATCATTTTTCTCTTACACGTTGTGCACGATATATTACTTTACACCTGTTGAACTTTGACTCAAACCACAGTGATTAAGTAGTGTTGGCTAATTTCTGCCCGACAGGTTTGTGAGCTTGACATCATCTTCAACTTTGAGAAGGCCTACTTCATTCTGGATGAATTCTTGCTGGGTGGAGAGGCCCAGGAGACGTCCAAAAAGAACGTCCTGAAGGCCATTGAGCAGGCTGACCTGCTGCAGGAGGTGAGATATCTGATGAATTTAATATATGTTTGCTTCATTCTACTAAGTTTCTCTGTTATTCTTTCCACCAGCATATGGGGGAGGAAGGGTGGGGGTTGCATGGCTTGTTTAGCATTAAAACTGATCATATGTGATCATTTGTAGATAAGTAGTCACGATCAGCACATTTGTGCTTCACAGTTGAAGCAACGCTGCGTTTCATCAGCGTTTACATTGAAACATCAGCAGCAGGAGGTTTTGGGTTTTCACGAGCTGCTTATAAGCTCCCAGATACACTTGAAGCGTTGGCAGCTGTGCTGAAGTACATTCTCACAGGAAACCAGAGTCAACGTTATATAGAACTGATCCATCATTTGTTTGATAGCCATTCAAATACCAAATAATCCGAGTGGAAAATACTAATGTGCCCAACTTAGATGAGATTTTCCTTCATAAAATGATGGATGCTAACTGATGACTGCTTTGTTGTTCTTTTCAACATTTAATTTCTTGTGTTTTTCTTTTCATGCACTTAACGATACCTTGTGTGTCTTGAATTTAGTTTTCTTGTTTTTTTGCTGTTGTTTTTTATCCCGATTGCAGCTGACACATCTCTCTCTTTGCCTGTGTATTCTTTGCTGTTGTGATTTGCAGAATATAGACTTTCAGATGCGCCTGTTTGCAGGTACAGTTTGCGAAGCTTCTGATAAACCTTGCTGTAGTTTCAGATCAGTAGTAAGATAGACTCTAGATGATGCTGAAGCCAGCAGGAACAACACACAAGCAACTACAATATTTCAGGTGCTAAGATTAAGATTACAGCACAAATGTTGGAGTTGCAGGTGTGTTTTTGCAGCTGAATTCTGACCTGTAGCTGCCCTCACAACCCTGATGGAAATGGATTTCTATGCACTAACCATTAACTCCTGAGACCATCTGGTCATCAGCTACATGATCAGATAACACATGTCAGTAACTGAACGAGCAATCACTCGTAAATTTGTTCTCGAGAAAAAAGTTGCACCACAAACAATCTTTAGAGTTCCCTTCAGACCTGCTTCATTTTGTCTGTGAAAATGAGCAGAGCTCAAGTTGCAGCTCACAAACAAAGTGTATTTGACTGCATGCCAGAGGGAGCACAAATGGACCTTTTCTTGTAAAAGGTCCATTTCATGTAAAAGGAGCAAAGTTACTTTTGCAAAATCCATAGCAACCCAGTAAATGTAAATAAAATATAGCTTAAACACAGTTAGGAATTTAAAGGAAAAACAAAAAGAACTCCAACTACAGCTGGACATCTGCATTTCAGCTTACTTCAGGTAACCCCAGGCCATTACTTTAATGCCCGGTATAACAACCAAAACCTTAAATACATCTTATAACCTATTATCGTCAGAAATAACTTAAAGCAGAGATTTAGGCATATTACTCGTTTAATCACCACCACCCTTTCCTGAATAAGTGCAATTACTTTGTATGAGAAAGCAGTAAAATGATCAGTCAAGTAGCAGATGTATATGGTCAACATTTATTCAATTGGTCCGCCCCAAAAGGCCACAGCTAATGACTTCTGGGAAGGCAAATCAAACCACTGCTGACAACCCATTAACATCCACCGGGGAAAAGCGGTGTTATTTGTAGGTGACACCCAACACTGGAGCTGTTTTATGTTCAATGTCCATAAAACTGCTGATACAGTTAAAAAAAAAAAAAAAGTCAAGCCCAGAATAAAGGTTCTATAAACTAAAATGCTATAAAATACTGCCAAAGGTATTTTATATTATGTATATTTGTCCAAATGATCTATAAGATCCAGCAAGGATTTTAAAAACAATTAGGGGAAGTAAATGAAATCAGGAAGTATTAACAAATCTGACCAGGGTTCATCCCCGTCAGCTGTGACGCAGTGGCTGCCCAGCTAAATCCATAACGCCTGAGGAAAAGCTGTGAAGCTTTCCATTGATCTGCAATCAGCTGGCCACAACCTCGCTGTGGAGAACACACTGCACATGGACCGTAATCGACCTATGGGAGGCTCTCTATGTGGTGGTTCCTTTTAAGTCCATAAAATGAGAAGATATTTTCTGGCGTAGGAAAAAGTGCGATCAAAAAGCAGAGAAGAGACGGTCCACATTTCCAGTGGGAGGAAGAGTGAAATAGGTCTCTGATTGGCTCAACTCTGTATTTATAGAGCCAGGGTGAAGACTGGGGAAGTTTCCCTAATGAGGAGATGTTGTAATGGTGCTTGAGTCTATGCCTGCCTCCGTCCAGGCAACTGGTAAATACCAGAATGGGGCAACCAGTTGGTCAGCATGGGTTTCCAACGCTGCGTCCCGTGAACGTCTACCTGCATGTACTTGTGCCAGTCTGACGGTTTCATAACTCTGAGGGAAACATGCGGTACTATCGGGCCCCGGCAGGCATGAGCTCAAACGCCTGGACACACTCAGCCCCAATAACACACAGTTTCATCCAACAATACCTGCTGGGGATCTTTTTTTCTTTTTTTTTTTTACATTAGGTTAGTTTAAATGATTGTAGAGAATCAGATCACAGGGTTCTCATTAATTTATGATCTTTCTTTTTGGGGGGGGGGGTTGAAGTTGAAGTGTAAGTAATTGAAGTGAAAGGACTTTGCTGTCTATGTGGAGGCCAGCCCACTAACTAAGCAACACTAAATTGCTCAGATAACTAATGTTTCCACAGTAACATGAAGTTAGTTGCTTTCTCTTGCTTCAACATGTGATTACCTTTTCATGCATTACATGCATCAAAATACACTTTTTAATCAAAAATCTGCAATACAAAGATGATCAATTGAAAAAAACAAATCACTGATTCACTTTCCTCCTTTCTGAGGCTCTCATCTTCAACGCCGTTTGCACCTAATGAAACCATGAATCTGTTTCATGTCATAGTTGCTGTTTTAGCAGATGTTAACTCAGTCAGCGATGAAGAAGGAACTTGGCTGTGTTGGTGGGTTAGTACACATTTGGAGGGTTGGGGGGGTATTTCAGGCAGAAAAACAGGGTGTGTCTGACTCCATCAGCTATAGTCATCCAGTTTATCACTTTACTGTTTGTTTTGCTCTTTTCTTGTGAGAATAAACCAACAGGAAATCCAAAACCAGTGGGAGGGGGCACCAAATGTGGATAAAAAAGGCTCATTAAATTGTGGTTTTTCATAATTAGAGAGAGAGAGAGAGAAAAGACAAGCAATCCACCTTGCAGTGTCCTGCGTTCGTCAGCTGATTGTTTAAAATACCGTGGGGGTTATAATACAATTACTATTTTAGAGGAAACAATATTCTACTGAGATGGTAGGTAAACAGTGCAGGGACAGTTGGTGCTCATATGGAGCTGAGGTCTTGAGCTTATTGGCCTTAGTAGGTGCACAGTGCAGTAATTGTAGAGAAAGAAAAATTCCACCGGGGATTTAGTGGAAGCTATTTTGATAAGCCTTTAATGAAATATTTCTCAAGAGTTGGCCGTTACTTTGGTGCCAGCAAGCAGATCTTCTTTAGGAATAATGAAGCCTCGGAAGATTTGCAGCTCTGCTCGGTTCTGCAAGGAAAGGCATCAGAGGTAAATGGAGCCGAGACGCCTCCTTGGACGGGGCATAGTTGTTCAGGTGTTGCACAGTTAATCTCACACTGTAATCTTCATACCGTAGGAGTGTAGTACTCTAGATTACTAGACTTCATCAGAGTTGACACGTCCTTCTGTTTGTCTGTGTCCTTATGAAAATGTTTGCCTCGCAGGTATGATGGTCCCAAATATGGCCTCAGAATCCTCTGGTCTTTTCCAGAGTTAGGCCCACTAAGGTGAATACTTTGTGTCTGTGGATTTAGGTTGTGTGTACACCCAGAGCCCTGTAGTGTCACTGTGTCCATCTATCTTTGTATACAGAATATACAGCACACAAGTCTGTCTGTAGCTCAGTCCTGGCTTGTCCAGACGGTTTTTCTTGTGGTTTAGTTCCCGGTCACTTGTTTATTGTAGCTGTCTTTCCACTGCTGACGACACACACTTGTGTTGAAAACAGAAGTCTTTCAAATGTCTGGAGTTTCCATCAATGTGTTAACTTTTCTTTTGATGCTGACCACTAACAGTTTTATATTTCTATCTATCTATCTATCTATCTATCTATCTATCTATCTATCTATCTATCTATCTATCTATCTATCTATCTATCTATCTATCTATCTATCTATCTATCTATCTATCTATCTATCTATCTATCTATCTATCTATCTATCTATCTATCTATCTATCTATCTATCTATCTATCTATCTATCTATCTATCTATCTATCTATCTATCTATCTATCTATCTATCTATCTATCTATCTATCTATCTATCTATCTATCTATCTATCTATTTATATGTATCTATGTACGTGTATGTATGTATATATATATATATATATATATATATATATATATATATATATATATATATATATATATATATATATATACATATATGTCTGTGTATATATATATATATATATATATATATATATATATATATCGTATTTTCTGGACTATAAGCCGCTATTCATAGGTTTTGAACCATGCGGCTTATACAAAGGTCCACTATTCTGTGGATTTTTCTTCCACCGCTCGGGGCGCTCTAACCGGAATTAGAATAAAAACTAAGACAAAATAAATGCAAAGAAGAATAAGCTACTTCTTCTTTAGCAGATAGAAGTAGGTAGAAGCAGATTTCAAACAGATAAATAGATAAATAAATACTGGTTATTTTCTCTTGGTTCTGTCCCGTTTTAATCAGCAAAGTTGCTGCCGTGTTAAAAGACACTGTTAGGAAAGGATCTATTTAGGTACAAACATGTACATCATTTATTTATTTATCAGTTCAAAATGGTTCTGTACATGTAGTAAATGTCTAATCTAACAACATAAATATTTGCGGCTTGCATATCTTTTTTTTTAAATAGAGCGGGTGCGGCTTATATACAGGTGCGGCTTATAGTCCAGAAAATACGGTATATATATATATATATATATATATATATATATATATATATATATATATATATATATATATATATATATATATATATATATATATATAAAGTGACACAGTTTAAAAGTATCATACTCTTGTGCTAAAATAAATGGTTTACCTTTTTTTTCTTGTTGTCTAACCTCAACAAGAGTGTGTCTAAACCAACATTTGTCAGACTGTTCCTTGAGAAAATGATGTAGAGTCATTAGTCATGAAATGAAGCCTTTTGCCTGTCGCTTCGTGTCCTGCATGTCCCCAGGGTGACGTGTGTGTGAATGAGGTGGCTGTTAAGACTCTGCCTGGTTTTCTAAGCTGTGTGCATTTCTCTCCCCCAGCCCCGTCATGAGTACTTTAATGTGCCTGTGTACTGACTGGCTGCCATCACTGCTGCTGCTGCCGCTGCTGCTGCTGCTGCTGCTGCTATCATCCACCCTGCATGCTGAGCTCCTCAGTACCTGGCACCTTTCTTTCTGCCCTCTGAGCACCTGACGTTCTCATTGGTTACGGGGTTCAACAGTAGTCTCAGTTTCAGTTCAACTTGATGCATGACAGCTATCTTACCCTACTGTCCAAAGTAAACTGAAAACGGTCACAAATGAAAGTAATTGATCAGATTCTGCCTGGATATGGCACGTTCTCCGACAGTATGGATGACAACGTCAATGTCAACATCAAATGTTTAAAATCTTTTACTTGGCTGTCATTTGTCTGCTGAACTGTGAACCATCTCAGCAGTTGATCGTCTTTTCTTATTATTGTGACCACTGTTTAGGTCTGGATCATGTGTTGCCGTGAACCCAGAGTGGGCTGTTTGAGTAATAATTCAAACTCATTTATTTTTCTCCCGGGTTTAAACTAGATCTGCACTCTGACCTGTAAATTCTTGTGCAACTGATCGACAGCTCCGTCTGACATCCAGCAGCACTCTTGGATCAGGCTGACACATGATTGAAATGTTTCTGGTTTAAACACATTTTAGCTAAATAGGATAAATGAGACCAGTGTTAATTAACTGTAGTGTACGTTGTACACAAAATGGCCATCTTTTTTTGTTTTTGTTTTCCTTCACTTTCGTCTGTGCTGCTGCCTCTTGGTCTGTGTGGAGAAAGTCTGCCCCCTGCTGCAGAGGTTGTAGTACAGCGTTGTAGCAAAGAAGTCTGTGTTTAAGTATACAATTTCAAGGCCTTGATTCTTCAAATCTAGATTTACTAAAAGAAAAATTTAACAAATTCTTGGAGAAGAAATCACAGAATATGATTGTGTGACTTCTGATCCAGTACTTACTTAAACACAGACGGAGGCTAACCATCTTCATCGTATTCTGACCGGTTTCCTCACAGTTCATATTTTCATCAAGTTCACATTATGCTTCCCTTGCGAGGAGCTCACATGTTCCTTTACCACGCCGTTTGATCTTTTTTTTCTGTTTTGTTTGTATTTCTATGTATCCTCTTGTTTCCCTTTTGTTCAACTCCTTGTACTTGCCTTGATTCCCAGGAATTGTTAAAAGTTGTTATAAATGAAAACTAAACACAGATCTTTTTTTTTTTAATCTGCCCAATACTTTTAAATCAGTTATTTATAATTGTTCCAGAACAATTAATATTTAACAACTATAATTATTTTCCTATTTAAATAAATAAGACAACTCTCCAGGTAAGTGGCATTATGCTAAAATGATTTTGCACTTTGTTTAAATTCAGTGAGGTGTCTTTTAGCCTTCCATTTATCCATTTTAAATAAAAGCGGACTGACTAATCACTAAAAATCTTCAGGAAGGTCTGTCATTGATCGTCTGTGTCTGACTAAACAGACAATAGAGTGATATATATATATATACATATCAGGGTATATAATAAATAAATTGATAATGATTCTCTCACCATTAAGGACGCTGGTGTCTTCCTTTTACACGACCATCATCTCCTGAGTGTATGCTGTTTCTCTCTATTTTCTTTTCTGTGGCGTAATTTCTTCACCTGTTTTTATCTGTGTTAGAAACCGATTAAAGAGCTACTTTCTTTGCAGTGTAAACAGTAGATGACCAAGTATTGATCTCTCCAACAACACACTGCTAGTTTAATGATCATCACTGTTGGACAGTGCTATTTTGATACGTTGAAGTCGGGGTTAAACATCTTGCACTGAAAACCGAATGACTACAGCAGTCAGTGTGTAGACATGTATACTTTCTCTCCTGTTATCAGAAGACACTTTTTTTCTGTCACTGCTCTGATGAAAGTCTTCTTTTTACTTTTGTGCTGAACCTTGTTTTAGGATGCCAAAGTAAGTGTTTCTCCTTCCTTCTATGTGTAAACACCCCTGTATCACTAAACAACTATTACAAATGCATCACATTACAGCTACTGCAATATTTGTCGGTTGACAAATAGAAGATTTTCTTCATGTGAATAGTCAAAAACAAATCTTACTAAAGAGGACAAGATTACCTTGAAAACAGAGGCTACAAAACAGAAAGTAATTGAAACAGCATAGATTGCTACATGCAGTACCCTGATGGTACAACCATAGTTGGAATAGATAGAATAAAATAAAAAGGTTTAGAGTATAATACATCAAAACTTTCTCTGCTTTGTTGCATTTGCATGTTGTAGATTTAATTTTATGAAGTGAGACTCTCAGAAGTTCAGGTTCATGAATTAAGATCACAGTTTGTTACATTTGTTAAAAGTTTCACATGAAACAGAAAAAAAACAACTGAACTGAAAATTATGACTGTGAGACTCAAAGATGGAGAGGCTGCAGAAACACCAGTGACCAACTGCAGAAAACTGTCAAAGCACAGTTTAAGTGGAATGATATAACCCCGGTTAGCACTAATCTGAGCAGCAGCAGCTCGGTGTGAGTCTGGCCAGGAGTTCTACGGTGAAGGAGAAGTCCCAACGGTGACGCACAGAGAAGGGAGGGTGATGATGTGAGGCTGCACGTGTGAAAAGGGAGTGAGGGAGCTGACATTCAAAGATGGTCATATGAATGTCTGGATAAACCAAAATAATGGTACTAAAAGAGTTGGCATAAGAGGATTCATACGGCATAATGTTTCAAAATAAAGAAGAAAAAAGTGAAAACCATCAACAAGCGAGTATAGCCTGATATGAGGCCAATTAAATACAGTTTTAAAGAACATATGTGCTTTTCTGGACATTCTGCCTTTGCTTTTGGTGTCTTAAATAGTTTTTTTTTCTTTACTTATTCTGTCCTACAGAGAAAACTGCTTCTGACTACTGTGTCACCACTTTTTTGTAGTCCAGGCTTTATTCATTTATGTTTTCACGATGTCTATATATCTATGAAATCCGACTGAATAGTGCATAACAATGACCAGTTTCAGTGATGTACAGTCAATGAACACAGATTGTTGAAGAACATGATATGGCTCGTCTAAAAAAACAGAGGAACCAGAGGAAGGGGGCAACACAGCGGCTCCACCTAAAAGCTGCCGAATGGCAGGACATCTCTGCAGGAATCTGGTCAACACTAGTTCCCTCCACAGCAAGGAGGGTAAAATCCACCGCTGCAAAAATACAGTTCTGAAAGAGAGAGAAAAAAGTTTTCAGATGTATAGGCTTTATCTGTATTTTACGTAAATCGTTTATACAATGAGTCAAAATACTACATCTGCAGGAATAAATGACAACAGTGTCAGGATAATGTTATTAAACACTTTAAATTAAAAGTCACTGCCCCCTTATGGATTTAAGTGGTGCTTCACAGTCTGTGACGTATTAGTTACGACTTGGAGACAAAAGTAAATATGCATCAATTATTTGACGTATATAGTAGGGCAGTTGTTAAATTCATTCAAGGTTTTCTGTCTTTCATCTTGGTTTGTTTTTTTTTCTAGCAATGCAATGCATCAATATTGACTAGTGCAACTTCCACAGCTCTAATCTTCGAATATTTACATTCCAGATCTGAATCACAAATGTGTCACTCATTATGTGAAACATTTTTAAATGGACAAATATTACTTTGATCAACACTCAATTGAATTGAATTCAATCAACCTAACATGCATGTTTTTGGTTACTTATTCGCGGCCAATAGTTATACCTTCTGTTCAGTTCTCCTCTACACTTACTGCTGGATCAGCAGTCTCTTTCTCCCCATGTTGTCTGAAATCCATGTAGAGAGGTGTTGGAGTCCAGAATATGTTTCTGCACCAATATTTCAATAAAACATGTTATTTTGCATTCCTAAAATTCCCACTATGCCTTCATCAGAACTTGTTGTTTTATTCAACTGGAAGAAACATACCGGTAGATAGATCAGCAGGGAGGAAGGGAAAGACAAGACATATAGAGACAGGGCTGACAGACTCAAGCACAGACAATCAGGGTCAATGGAGGAAGAAACGTCAAACTCAAAGTTTAGACACAAGGAAAATAGACTTTCAAAATAAAACAGGAAGTGCATGGAAAAATGCCAAATTAAGCAAGAGAAGAAACCCAAAACCATGATAATAATGTAAATTATAAAGTGACACAACATTGCATAAATGACATCCAAAACAGTCATGTTAATAGCCCAACTATATACTCTGCAGAGTTTATTATGATGACGAGTAGCGGTACTGAACCAGTGTCCTAATATGCAGGTCCCAGTTGTGTTTATACTTTTTACGTTGACACCCACAAGCTCATGAGTGAGTCTTCTTGCCTCCAGTTTCACTGGTTCCCTCACTTGGTGAATATTACAACATCAACAACTGTGTCCCAACACAATCACAAAGTCAGCAAGGACGACAGTAAGCAAATGGGATGTAGGATGGGAGCATTTTTCATATTCCAAAAGTTGGTTTTGTAAATGTTATAGAAAGAGAAAACACCCACTGCTGTTGTTAGCCCTGAAGGACACACACTGTACATTTAGATGCTAGAAACGGTTAACGTGGATTTAACCTGTATCTAGAACACGTCCAGTGTTCAGCATCAGAGCAGATCAGGACTGCCGTTGCTGTGATCAGTGTGTCGCTCACAGAGCCCTTCACTGGAGATGTGGTTCTTCTCTGCCCTCACAGGAAGCAGAGACCCCCCGCAGTGTCCTGGAGGAAATTGGACTCACATAAACACCGTTCTCGTCAGAACCGCTGGCCTCGCGGCGTAACACCTGCCAGCACCGCTGCTGTATGTAGCTGAGAACTTCAATGCAGATTTGAGCAAACACACACACCCTCACACTCTGACATGTTGGCTTTTCTACTTCTTCTTCTTCTTCTTTTTAAAGACAATGTAGCACTTTGTATGCATTTGCTGAGACATTTGTTTGTTCAGTGTGATGATGTTAACTGTAATAAAGATAGAGTATAGTATATTTTGGAAAGAAGTAAAATTCTGGTTAATTTTCATTGAATTCCAGGTGATCACTGTTTTCTGTGAACTAAAGATACAATTTCTAAAATGTCAATTAAACTTTTACAAAGGGAAGTCATACGTATTACATTAAAGGTAGGGTGAGGGATTATATGGTGATTTGTAACCCAGAACACTTTCTTGTCACGTTCAGTGAATATCTGATCACTATCCATTAGCTGTCCATCTCATAAATACACTGTAATTATCATTATAATAATTATAATGATAGATCTTCATGCACAGCCTTGGAAACAAACAGAGCAGGGCAAACCATAACAAACAGATTTGGAGGGAGAAGCTAGCCCTCAGTGCTAGGAATGTCATCCAGAAATCCCTTACCTGACCTTTAACAGAACCAAAGACTAATGTTCAATTTCACTGTTTCCTCTATAGCTATAATGTGATGATCCTTTACTCAGTAATACACTGTAGGTTTACGCTGAAAATCATTTAAAATATGATCACTGTGCTAACACTGTATTGCTCCACTGCAGTTTAACTGCAAAGTGACTTAAAAAGCAGTATCCTCTCAGTTTACAGACCTGCATCAGTTCATTGGACTTTTTAATTGTAGATCCTACTTAATGATGATGAATGCCTTAAACCACTGATTGATGTCCACATTTTAAGAAAGAGAATATATTGCAGTTTCATTGTCGTTACGTTTTCAAGCCAGTTTAATGTAGCAAGTTATCAGTGTATTATGTGCAGAAATATGTCTACTGTTTTTCACCTATTTGATTTTTCTGATGAAGAATGCCACAAAAAATAATATCAGTATTATACTAGATGGCCAATTTAGTATAATAATCTTTGATTTAAACAGTAGATTACTCTTTTTTTGGCCATACCCGGCCGTTGATCGGAAATGATTGTCCTATCAATTTCTCCTCATTCAGCTCTAATGAAGTCCTCGCTGAGTTCATCAACGTTATGTGCAATATGCAGTGCTGAGATTAGAGTAAAATGAATCTGAGGTCATGCTCGGGCAGAAAACATTGACCAATCTGTCTTCAAAGGAGCTTTTTATGTAACAGTTTTATAGGAGTATTTTGAAGACACACACAATGATGGTATACTGTTAACTTTCAGTTGCTGTATTTCTCTTCGTCCTTGCTTTGTAACAAACCGTATTAGTATATAGAGCCCAACCTGGGTTATTCTTCTGGAGACGTGATTAGCTGTTTTATTGTGTGCTCCAAGGCTCAAGAAGCAATAGCGTCATAAACCCTTTTTTTCTTTTTGATGCATTCAAACTATCATCGTCAGTTATTTCACTGAAAAAAATGTAAAGACACATTCAATGCCTTTGACACTGAACTGTATAATTATCTAGTTTTGTTCTCGTGTTTGGTTCTTTCTTGGACCTTCAGTATGTCACACTTGTTTTACATGTTGTAACACATATATATATTGCTATTCTGACTTTTATACAACTACCTATGATCCTTTTCATGTTTAATTGATTCTATGTGACTGAAAAACTATTGTATTCTTGTGTATATAATGATATATACAGCAGTTATGACATACATGAAGCAGAAGCTGTGGATAACAGTATTGGACTTGTGGTTTCTGCTACATGCGTGTGAATTAGACAAAAGACGTAGGCTGTATTTTCTTGTCATGTTCAGCAATAAAGGGACTGCCATGAACAGATGGTTTCATTCCCGCTTTATAATTTGCTGATGACTCATAAGTGTTAAATGAGCTGTGGATTGAACATATTCTCTGTAATTGTGCTGTAAAAGAAAGACTGATGTGTATGAAACAGATGTAGCAATGCTGCACAAATTGATTTTAATAAAAATTTAATAGGAAATCCAGTCTGCATAAGTACAAAAAACAACATGATAGTTTAAAGAAAGATCTATCATAAAGAGGGAAAGGATGCATGTTTGAGTGGCCACAAAAATCGAGTGGCCACAAAAATATCAATGTTCAGTCATCTATTGACTTATTTTTGTAAGACATGCTGGACATAAAGCCCGTTCAAACACTGCTGAATTGTAACTAGTTATACAATGTTAGAAGCATTTTCCAAAATATGCTATGGCACATATATATATATATATATATATATATATATATATATATATATATATATATATATATATATATATATATATTCATATATATATATATATATATATATATATATATATATATATATATTCAGAAAATAAATTGGCTCAGTCAGTCAGAGAATAAACTTTATATTTCACTAGGCACACAAAAAATCTCTGGATTTGGTTGAGGTCGTCACCTAGAGATAAGAAAGACTTTATATGTCATCTGGAACCTTTACGTGTAGCAACTACTTTAGTTTCATTTACATTTCAGTGTTATGACGCCTGAAATGTCTCAAAAAAACAAACCCTTATAACCAGCCAGACTACATTCCACACATTCCAAGACCCTCACTGGTTTTGTTGCTCCAGTGTTGCTTGATTTGGTACGACCACTATTAACCTGTGGCTTAAATAACTTAAAAAACTTTAAGTGGAATTAATTCTGTTACATCGTTAGGTCAGTTACCAGTTCTTGATATTGAAAATTCAAATAGTGAAGGTTTATCCAAGTGTCATACTATAAAATGTCTCAATGGTATTTGGAAGTCACTCTCGATCATCAGAGATCAGTCCTGTAACAAATCAATATGCTCTTATGAACACAAAGCTGTGAAAACTGTCCATCCAATGACTAACTGTCATCCTTGAGCATCTCCTCGATCTCTCTGTCCCAATTTTCATCGTGGCTCTCATTATCAAGCAGCACATCGTACTCCTCAAGCTCCTCCTGCAATTCCCTCTCCCAGTCCGGCGTCTCCTCTGGAAAAATAAATGAATTAAAAAACTAAAACATGCTTGTAAAAAGCTTCATAAATAAATGAAAAGCCGCTTTAATCCAAAGACCTACCCTGCTGTGAGTGCGGATGTTTGTTCTTGGACAGAACCAGCTGGTCCACTCCTTTGTGCAGGTCATCATCGTTTATCTTGCAAGAGTCAAAACATTCACCTATAAATTCATCAATGGACGAACTGGCAGACACCTCGGTTTCATCATTCCATCACAAAAACCCGAGACAGTTTTCACTTTGATGATGCTTTATAATAAAATGTATAGGTTATGGATTACCTCATTTGATTTAGGACTGTAGGCAGCAGGGAAAGACTGACGTTTAACTGCATCTACATTAAGAAAAGCGGCGTCATCGTGGAAGTGTATTTATAAAGACAGTCATATTTTCTCAAACTATTCACTCCAACTGCTCCTTACTTTTTTATCACAAAGCCAAAAAAAAATAAGCTCAGAAAGGGGAAAATGTAAGACATTTAACACTTTTTATGTGATGCTGATAAATTACATGAAACTGAATATTTTACCATTCTGATGAGAATCCTCGGCTTTTGAAGCCTGTTGCACTGCAAGAGCTCTGAGCTGGGCTGATTGTTTAATCAAAGACACCCGGTAGAAGTAATTCCTCCAGAAGATCTCCTCTCTCACCCTAAAATGAATGAGACCAAAGAAAAGAAAACAAAACTGTTTGGGTTTTTAATAAACACACTCTTGTGGAATGATGCTCGTGATGACAACACGAGGCATCAAAGTAAATTCCTTTACGAAACATTCTCACTGTTTGGGGACCAGATGGAAGCGCATCTTTCTGAGAAGCTCATCTTCCTCCAGCATCACCATGGCGACAGGATACATCTGGCCAAAGTCAAAATGAAACTGGACACCAGCAGGAGGGTCTCTCGAAAAATTTCTCTTGTCCTGACATCAAATTAAAATCATACAGTGATGTTAAATTTGTTTTGGGAATACACCATCATGTACTTCTGGTACGTTTTTATTTTTCCACAGAAAAAGTGCTTTACAAAGATACTGACAGCGGAGAGAGCTAAAATCTGCTCTTGTATGGTGTCCTCTTCAGAATAACCAACCCATGGTGGCACAGCAGCACCTAGGAACAATCAAAACTAGTGCAGTCAGTGTAAAATTAGTATAATCAAGAGCACAAATGTTTGGTTAAGTTGTTTTTTTTAGTAATTTACCTATTCAAATTAGATTCAAATTACATAAATACATATGGCACCATATTACCATTCTGAATGGTACTTTGTCCGAACTCCTAACCAGGGCTGTACAGTATATTATGAATACAGACTTTGAGTCATTCCGCTTAAATTTGAGGACAGTTGCACTTTGAGGTGTAAAAATGACAGCTCTTTAATATGTACAACCATTTTTTCACAGGCATGTTTGTTCATAGTCTTTCTACCCTCCGTTTTTACTCAAGTGAGGGAAATGGAGCTCTTTTGGTCTGAGATTATGTGATGGACACGTTAATATGATATTATTCCAATTCTGTATAGAAAGGCCATCCAAATAACTTGAATCTGAGTCGACATTATACTGTACGCCCATACACTTCCCAATTCTTCCGCTTGCTTCTGTTACATCATCCGTAAAGACTGGGTGATCCTTATCTGGTGGAATCTGTGCACAGGCCTTCACCAAACCTTTTTCCTGCCATCATTCTGCTACAAGGACATCTGTGTCATTCAACTATTTTTGGGACTGAGCTTGAATTCTTAACTGGTGCTATCATTAACATAAAAAGAAAAAACGTTTTTCTTTTGTTTTTTTGCTTTTTTTGTGTCTGTCAAACTGCTGATTTGGATGTTCCTGGTATTTACATTAACTGATATCTTTACAGAGGGCAGAAGTACTTCCTTACCATATTTTTGATTGTTTTTTTCTTTCAGAAATCTTTCTTGTTCTCTCTGGAAATCCCCCAGGATGGTCTGAGAGAAGAGAACATTTTCTCAAATATTTTAAATGCATTTTGTACACAGAAATACAGGATGTGTTAAACTATAGACAGAAAATCAATTACCTTTTCAATAATTTCACTTAGTTTTCCCTCCTCCACGCTTTTCTTTAAGGTTTCTGCTGTTCCAATTACAGACTCGGACAACTTCTTAGAGGCGTTGCTGGCAAAATTAGATATATAACCTGCAGAAAAACAGACCACAAGCGTCGCAGGCATTAAAATCATCTGCATGCAAGTAAACAACCATATTGCACAAAGTCTACCACTGCAAAGCTCAGTTACTGCAAACTACTTTGTCAATTCCAGCGAGGAGTAACTTACCACTGAAACTTTTAGATTTTTGCTCAACTTGAGGCGGTATTTGTTCTGTTCTCTGCTCGTTTTCACCAACATTTGTCGGTTTCTTGTCTTTATTTTTTTCCTCGAGACCAGACTTTCTTTCTTCTCCAACTTGCCCATTTTCTTTTCCAAGCCAAGCTCCCCAGTTCTTTAACATACCTTAACGTTGTAGAGAATATTTATATTAGTTTATTTATAATCCTCTTGTGTTTACCTGGTATATATAAATATTTGTCTTTTTTTTGTAATAGCTGGTGACGTCGTTCGCCACTCGCTCACTGACTTCCGCGCATCGCTCCTTTTTGTCCCTTTCCGCGCGCCGTCGAGTGGGCTGGTTGTCATGGCGACGCGGACGCCGCCCGCAGCCCCTCACCTGTGCGCGCTGCCGACGGCAGGTGGAGCGCTTGCGCTGCTCTCGGCAGCGCTGGTGATCCCTGTTGTCCTCGGACCGGGGCTAGTTTAGCTCGGCTAATTTAAACTGTCCCGAGTGTGTTGTCAGTGCTCTCGGATTGTACCATGGAGCAGGATACGGGCTGAACCGTCGCGGTTTTGGAGCTGCTCGCACTCGCAGATCATATAACAGATACAGTTTGATCGGAGAGGGATTCCCGGGAGAAAGGAGAACTGTGGAGGAAAAATGAAGTATGTGTAACGTAAAACCTGGGATATATTATAGCTGCGTGCCGCTCCGAGAAGCTCTGGCGTTTACCGGTTTATCCATAAGTTTTAAGTCCCAGGTAAGAACCAGTCCTTTTATTGTGGGGTTTATTGTATTCTTTTGATAATATACGAAACTAGTGGACAGATAAGTTACTTTTACAGATAATTGGTTACCAATGTAAACAGCGAGGTCTGCTTGACTTTATTTGTTGGTGAAGCCGAGCGTGTTTCCATTGTGCCACTCGACGGTGATGATGTCTTAAAACCCGTCAAATGTAACAGGACTAAGTTCAAGTTAGCTGTTCTGGAGGGTGGCATGGGACTACCAAGTGTTGCATACTTCGTGCACTAGTTTCATGTTGTATAGAAACGCTGGAAAAAAACATGTTTTGTGACACTAGAAGTTAGTAACGAACAGCAAATCTAGTGTGTTTAGAGGGGAGTTCCTTTCAAATTAAGAGCTTTTGATTCTAAAAAAAGCCAGTTAAATAACCACAAAGGTGCTTAATATATCCAATTTAATAAATTATTCAAAATGCCCAAGACAGAAACTATTAATGGACTTATTGAACGCCGAAAATACTATTTCGGAAGTCCGTTTAGTTTCTAAAAAGGAAACTCAACATTTTCTGTAAATGCCAAATGCACTATTGTATGCCTGTACAGTAATATCCTGCACCAGCTTTTACATTCTTGCTTCTACAAAGTGTATGACCTGGTTATTGTTTTAGTGGCAAGAGTTGATTTTAAAGGGAATCTCCTTACAACTTCACTGTTTTACTTTATTCTTCTGTGATGAAAAATTGTGATCACATTTTCATATATTGTATTTTTGGTTCACACCAATTTTCTAACTTATGCCAGTTTAACCCTGTTATATTCTAAAGTTGTTTACATTTTACGGTACAAACAACATTTTCTAAAAGCTCTTTATGCTACCCCAAAATTCTATGTCATAAAGTATGTATTTTCTGATAAATTAATAAACATTTTAAAATAAGGATGGATTTTTATGCATCAAAGACACAGGAAATAGCACAACAACATGACCGGTTATTACAAGGGCTTCTCAGTGATAGAACAACATGTTTCCTAAACAAGTGTTTCCCAGTCTCCATCCGTGGGACCCTCTTTCCTGCATGTTTTATGTTTGCCTGCTCCAACACACCTGTCTAAAATCAGTAGGACCTTGTGCAGACTTTGATGACAAGTTGATGAGGTAATCCGTTCATTTGAAAAAGATGTTTTGGAGCAGATAAATACCTAAAACATGCAAAGCAGTGGATCCTGAGGACTTGTTCTGGAAAACGCTGGCTTTGATCATAGTTTGCAAATTCTTTCGCATTTGAAACTAGAACAAAAAATGAACAAAAGCATAGAAAGACACGATCAAACAAGAAAAAAGTGAGGATTAAAAGCACAACAATGAAAATCACTGTCTTAAAAAGACTACTCCTTACTACTCTTAATCCATGAGAGAGACTGCTCCTTACCTCATTCATTCATTCATTCATCCATCCATTCATTCATTCACATTATTTAGCTGTGGTATAACTGAATGTCATCAGCAAAGTTGGACACTGTGAAGTTAACTGAACATTGGGTAACAACATTTTTCCAGAAGTGTTAATGGATATCTGCTCAGTGGACCTGCTCTGACAATCTTTTTATAATTTTTTTTTCTACATTTTTTAACAGTAAGATGGATGCTGAGGGATGTACAAATGACATGATCCGTACTCAAGCCGAGAGCTTTTGGCATGTGACGGAGCAGTCCGGAGATCTGAATCCAAGGAGCAGAGATGGAGAGGGGTCGAAGCTGGTGAATGTATTTCTTTCAGGAGGAGCACCGTGGGGGTTTACACTCAGAGGTGGACTGGAGCATCGGGAGCCACTGATCATAACCAAGGTAAATAAAAGAATATTACACCTTTTTTTTATGTTAAAATTAGTTGATAATTTTTTGCTGGTTGTAGAGACGATTTTTTTTTGGGGGGGGGGGGTGTTAGATTTATCGATTAATGGATTCATTCATTCATTTAGACATAGTTGCCTCCCAACCAGAAAGTTGCTGGATCATACTGCCAGTCCCAATCTGGATAAATCTGGAGGGCTATGTCAGGAAGAGCATCTAATGTAAAACCTATGTGGACTACGATGATCTGCTGAGGTGATTCCTTCAAAAGGGAAAAGCCAAAACAAGTAGCTTTTTTTTTCTTCCAATGATAGAATGTATGAAGTCATCATCAAATAAATTACATAATTTATTCACAGCAATAATTTAACTATGTCCTCAAAGCAGTCAGACGTGTACTTTTATTATGACAACTCGAAAAAGTTTTTTAACGGTTTGCGTAATAAACTGGTTACTATTATTGTGGCTGTGCAACAGAACGTATTGTTTTTCTACTCTGGTTTTTGGTTTCTAGTGTCATCTTGTGAAACAGGATCTCTGCTGATAATCAGCCAATATGCCAAAACTGGTCCCATGATGCATTTCAAAAGACAGCCCTCCTTATTTATATTGTGAAGCTGTAATGGATACGGAAATATAAAAAAAAAAGAGAGAGAGACAGGACTAGGGCACGTATAAAGGAAATGCAAATAATGTAATATTTTTGGGATTATTTGGATATTAACTTATTTATTGTTTATATTTTATGTATTATTCATATATTTTTTGTGGGATACAAACTTGTTGTTTATAGTCATGCTAGAGAGGTTCGGTGGTCAGACAGTTCGAAATGTACTATAAAAATTGTCGGCTAATGAAAAAGTTTCCAACAGGCATACATAAACTTGTGCACCAATATGGAACAATGGCTTCCACAGTTGCTACTTTAGAGATCACTTGGCTTTTCATCTTATGCCACCATCAGCTCATAATAGTTTTTTTCTTTCAGTATTTTATGTATGACTAAATACCAGCAAACTGAATGACATCACCATCAGCTTAAGGTGAATGTTTTGTGATGTAGACTCCCATGCAGAACTAAAAAGGTGAATGAGTTTGACGTACTTGCTGAACATCATGCTAGCAGGCTTATGTCTGAACTGAACGGTGCCAAAGTTCAGGCTCGGACAGCTTTTACTTTGGCTGTAGATTATTTGCATTTCCTCCACATTTGTCTTTCGGCATGTACCTACTCTGTGGTGAGAGTAGCAGCTATCTCCTTTGTGTGATTTGTTGGGTAAACCATGACCCAAGCTCTGCTTGTTTGACTTATATTACCCAAATAATCAGCCTTTTATAACTCCAAAACCTAAAGGTAAAACAGATAATGCATAATGTCTGTGGATCATAATTATTTTACGACGTGACATTCTTAAATCTGTGTTATGAGTATGCAGTGCCATTGAGGAGGAGAGTGGGTCAGCTGCAAATCCCACGGTAATCTCACTTCTCTGTTGACCGTGTAATGATTTACTTCAGAAGACCTTCCTAGTTAATTTGACAGTAAAATACCAGCCCCTGCTAGCTGGAAGCTGCCCCCCTTCTCTATTTTTGCTTGTTATTTCTGTATTGGCCCAAAAAAAAGTCCAAAGTTCATCACAGATAGGCAAAGCTCGACCATATCGACATGGGCCGCTGCACCTAGAGCCACCCCATTACCACTGGATTATGGTCATTTTAACCTTTTCAACAGTCAGATTAAATGGCAGGGGCACATTTTTGATGGTTAATGAGTTTTTTTTTTTTTTTAATCATCCAGTATGGCTGTAGTTCTGTGGTTTGATGGCTCTTGATATTTTGTCACTGACCACTGCATCTGCATCACAAGGCCTGACAAAAGTGGACCTGTTTGCATCAGATGGTGAGCTCTTTGTTTCTCTCTGTTTTATATAATTTCCATTCCTTTTGTAATATCTAATCATTTTTACATACTCTGTCCAGGTAGCAGTTACAGATTGTTTTCTCTCGTTTTTTTCCCAGTTGTCTCATTAATTCAATAAGTCATGCACTTAGTACATGTCTTTCAAACATCTTGAAAGACCTCAGCGTTGGTTTGTGACCTGATGTGTTGTGTGTTACTACATCTCACCTGAACATTTGCGTTCTCATTTTGTTCTGCTGGGTTAAATTTCAGTTTGAAGGAGGAACTTGTGGTACCAGGAGCCGGGGAGGAATGTTGGAGCTTTGTTTGATTTTTCTAAATTTGCTGAATTACCCATGACAGCCTGAAGCCTGTTGGAATGGCTGATGGGATGAATTAAGTGAAGGTTAGTTATTTGCACTCTTTTAGAGTGGATTGTGAATTAGAACAATGATTTATGGCAGTGAGTTATTTGTTTTTGACTAGAAATAGATGCAAGTATAAACCCTCACCCTCCATATAGTACCGGTATACTGACATGTTGCTGTATGCTTGATAAAAGAAAATGGTTTGAGGCCTCTAATAATCATTGTTTGACACACTTTAAAACAATCATGACATGGTGCAGGGTTTTCTTGCACCTAACCATTTACCATCTTTCTTTTGAGTAAGAAGCTTGCTAACTGAACTGGTATAAGAACATTAATGCAAAAGCTTATTTTTGAAGATGTTGCTTGTTAGATTTGGCCTGAATTATTTTTTAACAGCAGAATTCAGTATTTGCTGCATTTCTCTAAGGAAAACTATGACCCCATTCAGACCTGGTATTAAGATGAGAAATCTGATCACAGCAGGCAACAAATGCGAGGTCTGAACCCAGTCCAGATGGATTCAGATCTGATCTCCCAGGATGCTCTGTGGTCTGGGACACGTGTGTTCACATTCTCTTTGTAGTCAGAACATGAAAGCATCATGAGATGGATTCAGGGACTCTACTAATGTTACCTAGAGGATGACTCATCTGATTTTGCACGCAAATGATGGTAATAAGGTGTTTAGTCATTCAATTTCCTCTGTGTTTGTGGCAGATTTTTCTTCATATTATACACAACCTGATCTGTTTTCTAAATATCTTTTGCTAAATTGAATTTTGAGGAAAAAAGGGTTTTTCAGGTTTCTCTTGCTGATTTTTTTCTGTTTTTCTTGTTTTTTTTTGCGATTTAGAGCTAGATATTTCCTGCGGCTGCTTCTGGTGGTTAAAAATGACAACGCATTCAACGCTTGCAAGTAGAAATGACATGGGGGTGTATTTGCAAGGTACATTTGGGTACACATCTTAATGCCAGGTGTGAATGTGCATGCTAACCACCGGCTACTTGTGATCAAATGCATTTTAATGCCACTTCCTTGGCCCGTTGGCCTGGTAAGCTGAAGGATTCAAATAATGAATTTGTCTTTTAATGAACTTCTCTTCAGGGGTTTATAAAAGTATTATTAAATTGAATAATTTTCTCTGACTTAATTGTGTTCAACATTGATTCGGACCTTTATTTTATTCAGTCAAACCTTGCACATTGTTGCATTTCATATATGACAAAAAACATTTGTCATGAAAAGCAATCGTTTTCTCAACCATATTCTTATTTCATTTTTTGCAGCTCACTTCAGTGAAATATACAGTATGTTGAAGACAAAAAAAGGACCCAGAGTTTGATGACTGGTTCAGAGTATTGGGTAAAAAAAAAAAAAAATCTCCTGGATCTAATTAAAATTCTTAACATTCCTCTCATAGTCCAGGTTTTGCTCAAGGTCCTCATGGACTTAACGTCCTTAGTCTCAATAAACTTAAATAATCCTGTATTACAAAAGACATCTGGACATGCACCCCGTTCACATTTCCCCTGCCAGTATCGTGCTTTATATGGGGAAAGAAAATCGCTGGCTCTTTATGAACCATTACTGGACACACTGCAAAACTATCTGGGTTTTTTACATGCTGTGATAAATCACCTGCAGGTAAACAGGTTTTAGTAATTACTGAATTCTTTGTGCGGTAATATTGAGTAGAGTGCCCCAGGAATGCTCAACCTCTGGAGCAAAGATGGTCCAGAGAACACAAAACTTGAGATGAGGGTCCTTTTTTTCTTTATTAAAAGAAAGATTCAAAACAAATAGTTTTTTAGGGCTTTGGACATGGACTGCTGCAGGAGCTGTAAGGTGGCCTGAAAGAGAGAATTGGACTGTGTGTACTTTGGGATATACTTCTGGGCAGAGATATTGTAAAGGTCCCTTGGTGTTATCTAAAAATAAAATACGCCTGAACTTTTAATGTTCAGTTTGAATAAAAATAACTTTTTTCAGGCTTTCACAATAATATAGAATTCATAATGTTTGTTGATTATTTTCTGCAAAGAGTTTACACACACTCTAGGGCGCATATTCGCTAAACACCCACGTAAAACAAATACAGCCCAGTGCAACAGCCCTGAATGATATCCTCCCTTTACAAGGGTTACAATGTTTCTAACTGTTCAAGGGTAGCGACTATCTGCTTAATGCAATAATGTGCAACAGTTGCAAAAACGAGATCCACCAAAAAGATTATTATGACTGATGGTATAACCCTTATGTCAGGATGAAAGGGGTCTGATCAACACTGTGTAGCAGCAAGCTGGCATCAGGTTGTCCTGACATGGAGAAAAAGATACTCGCATAAATAGAATTAAAAACAAAAAAAAGAAAAAGAGAGGTTTATCCAGTACAGCAGCTCCAACGTGTTTACAATACTCTCACCATCTGTGTTTGCTGCACACACACATCATAGCTGAGCAGCCGGCGATGCAGAGACAGGTGCTGTGGTCACCGTAGCCTTCAAGTTGTTTGTAAAATTCATTACAAACGTGGACATTCAAACAATGGCCCTGTATTGTCCCCTTTTTTTAGACGGACCTATAGGTGAATAGGTGAATGTGTCTTAAGTGTAAAGCACTTTGAGTTTTTAGCAAGACTTGAAAAGTGTTTTAAAAATTGTCCCATTACCATTTATGTAAAGTTTAGCGGTCAAAATATTGGTATATTAGGTACAGAAATTACCAGCATATGTCATTACACATATACTCAATGATTGTGTTAAAAGAAAAAAGAAATACATGCATTGTAAGAAATGGAGCACTAGTTATATGGATGATCTGATGTGATGACAAACACAGCAATGAAAACTCCAATCATGCCAACATAATCAATTATTAACATAACTGGTAAGGAGTACAGGAAGATACACTGGGTACATCATGTTTTAATGGATTACTTAACTGATTTTAGTAAATTTCAGAACCAGGGTCGCTGTCATTTATGTAAGCAGTTTAGCATTTTAAAATATTAATGTTTTTGCATTAAAACCAAACTAATACATTTTGACAGTGTTTGACAAGGTTAGAACTAGAAAAATCAGAAAGTACTGAGTTCAAGGCATGATAGGTTGGATGCATCCACTTTTCCATGTTTTGTCATTCAAAACTTCTTTGAAGCTGCTGTAAGAACTATTTCCATGTGTATTAAAAAGAAAATGATGAAATAACTAAGATGGAAAAAAGACTGTTGTGGTGACAAATCCAAAGAAAGTTCAACCCAAACCACTCTATAGGTTTATCCCTTTTCTTGGTTTTTAGCAGGTTATTTTCTTTTTTTGTCACAGCTCAGAGCAGCACCTACAGAAAAGCACTACTAAGACACTTTAAAGGAGCATGAGGCTCCTTTTAAGAAATGAGACTCTCTAGCGCCACCCTTCGCCACGACGGCCGCCGAGGGTACTGCAGCCAACAGCGAAGCCGGTGTCGTGCCAAAAAGTGATTGCCTGCCAGAATCTGATTTATCCCCTGAAAATGGGTCTTTTTACCTGCCAAAAATTGATTGAAGGCCAAATACGATTAATGAAAGGTTGTTTCTACCTAAATATGATTTGATCTCATTCTTGAGCTTCATAATATAAACACTAGAGCTCACATGATTGCTTTTAACTCTTTTAAAGGACCATTACAACACAAAATAGGCATTTTCACCTGCCAAAAATTGATTGAAGGCCAAATACAGTTAATGAAAAGTTGTTTCTGCCTAAATATGATTTGATCTCATTCTTGAGCTTCATAATCTGAAAATCTGACGTTTTAGCGCTATCGCTCAATGGGCTGCTGTGCGCGCTCCCGCGGCCAGAAATCAGAAGGAATCAGATTCTGGCAGGCAATCACTTTTTGGCACAACACCGGCACGGGAGAACGGGGAGAACGCGCATGCAGCGTCATGTGACGTCCCATCCGCAGGACAGCGCGGGAAATTCGGCCCCCGAATTGCAGCACATTTTGCAGCACACAGCCTGTTCAAGGCAACGAGAGATACACTAGAGGGCTCATTCTTTTTGGTTTTCAACGCTTCATCTGACATTATTACTAGAAAACTTAAAACGTATACGAATTTTTTTCATAAATCCTGCCTCAATCCTGCCTCATGCTCCTTTTAAAATGCATGTAGAGTAGTTGGTGTGAATCACGAGTTTCATCATGATACGATATCTGATTAACTGGATTACAACATTAATATCTGCCAATATCACAGTCTGCCAAGATACAATTTTAATTGGTTTCAACAACATTCAACATGAGAAAATATTACATTTCAATTGAACAAAATCACTTTTTGTTCATTTTATTTTCTTTTATTATTTTCCCTTTTGTGAGTGATCACATACTGTTGTCCTCTTAGAAATGTAGTAATGCATGTGTACTTGCATGACCCTGCCTCGTCCACACTGTGACATGGAAGTAACACAGCGTATGGCTCCAGCAGTTTGTAGCAAAGAAAAATGCAGCATTCATTGTTTGAAAACACTTTGACATTTTCTGAAGATGAACAAAGTGAAGTGAAATATAAACACTGCAGGAAAACTGTTTCAGCAACCAAAGAAAGGGGAAAAAAAGAAAGAATTCTACAGTCCAGTTGCCTTGAAGAAGAGGGATTTTTGGATGTCTGCGATCAAAGGTTAACCTCATCCTTCTGTTTCAACATGCAGCACAATCATGTTACCGAATATGAACAATTACGGGCTCAAAAAGAGAGAGAAGCTGTATTTGAAATCTTCGACAATGCACTACGTAGATCTCGCTGTTTGGTAGTGCTGTCCAAATATGTAGTAATGATATTTGACTGGCTCACTTTGTTCAACATTTAAATTTCAAGTTATGTGTGCTTCGGAGCTAGGAGGGCCAATAAGAGGGTTGAACCGTTGGGAGGCCTAAAGCATTGGCTGAGCTTGTTTGTGTTTGCTCATATCTGGGGAAACTACAATGAATATCACCGGTGTCTAAAGCTGCACATGAGTTCAGTGACCCGTCAACACACTGCACAGGACATCTGTCAGCAAAAGAGACACATTCCTTATTCTCATCGCCACCACATCCTTCCCTTCATGGCCCACAGAGGGACATAAGGCTTTTTTTTTCTGGATCCTCAGGAATCCAGGATGGCTGCACACAAACTGATTACAGTCCAGAGGAAGGTGGTCAACAAAGGATATGGTACAGTTTGTGCTGATTGGGAGTCTTTGGTGAGAATTGTTTGAAAAACAGCCTGACCCCTGTTGTTGCATGAGCAACAGCTTTGTTTGCCCTTGTGTTTTCCTTTGTGTAGCTCCCTTCATTATTTACAGTCTTCACAGGGAGCCATGTTTCCACTTAAGCTCCATTGGAAGCAACTGAAAGACTTGCATGTACCTTCAGGCTATTTAACATGCACCGTACGTACATCACTTTGTACAAGACAGTCAACACTGTACTGTCATTGAGATTGTTTTTTTTTTTTAAATTAGTTTCTAATTTTACTATACTTGGTGATGCTGTTATTGTAGCAGTGTCTTTTTACTTCAGTAACAGGACACAACTCCTCTATCCCCTCCTGCTCCTTCTTTAGCTTATCAAAAAAAAACTTCTATTACCCAACAAACCTATGGAGCTACCAGTTGACGCCGATAGTTTCTAGACCAGTGCATAGTCTTTTTTTTTTCTTTTTTTTCCTCCCTAGGTCATGATGAGCCAAGTATGCGTGGCAGAAACACAGTCAGGCAGCCTAACATGGACAGATAAGTAATGGGTATTGCGAAGCCAAAAATAAACATAAGCTCAAGCATAACTTTGACTGCCCCCCTCTTTTTTTTCAGTTTTTATCCTGTTTAAGCAAACATTTTATTTCTGGACTTTCATATATACATGGGTTTATTTAGAAAACGTCCTAGCGTCACCTAGAACAACCAAACCTAACAACACCTCTGATAGCGACTTAGTAAATGCATCAGGCAGGAATTCTCCACAAAATACACTACCATATCAGGACTAGCTCAGGAATCTTGCCAGCCAGTGTGAACATCGGTCCCTGTGCTTTACCCTCTATTATATAAAAAAACAATAAATAATAGAGGCTGCAGAATGATTAGCTCTCTCCGTGCCTCCAGTTTTCTCCACTTAGGATAAGAGCCATATAAGACATAACGGTCTGTAAACATACACATACCTTTGTGGTTGAGTCATGCAGCCCCCCCCCACCCCTCTCGCCTCCCACCCCACCCCCGTCACAGGTTGAGAAGGGAACTGATAATCGGCTGCAGAGCTGTGCTTTTGTGTGTAAATGCGTCAACTGCCGAGCAAGTTTTCACTGCTTCTCTCTCCACACTTGGCCGTGCCGTCTCAGGTCTGACTTTCTGCGTCAGCGTGAGGACAGCGCTGACCTTAACGCTCTGTGCTTTTAACACTCTAGAAATACCAAGCCGTAGCGGTTCTTTCTGACAGTTCAGCGTCTACTGTCTTAAATCACTCCTCGTGTTGGTGAGTCTTCTCCAACACCAGCAGTTAGAAGTTCAAAACACCGTACTCCCCCTGACTACACACCCGCTTGTTATTTCAGGTGTCTTCTCTCATACAAACACACTACCGTTTGTTGTTACATCACACCACTGGTATTGGAGAGCTACTTTTTGAAGTATTTTTGTTACCTTTGATACTGGCAGAAGCCAGCGTATCTGCTGGTAATTTGGGTAAACAGTGTAGACTACTGTATATTCTGTAGTTGTAAGTAAGTTTAGAGTTGATGCCTATGGATTTTATTAAGAATATTGTTTCTTGGCTTTATTCACACCTAACATTACATGGCATTCACAAAGATTGTTGTTTTTTTCTTTTCATGCATTGGATATTGGTTAATTTTCTTTCCATGGAGTGTTTTTAAAAAAAAATCTTCTAAATATATCTGGAACAATTTTTATATTTGACTTCAATAATAATTAAAATTTACATTTTAACTTTTGAATATTTTCACTGGTCAGCAATATTCATTGTTATAATTCCTCATAAGTATATTCAAACATCAGTTTCAGAAAATGTATAATATTCCATTTTGACATAAAAATGTATTTCCCTTTTCTTTGCAGTTATCCCGTTATAACAAAGTCCCACATTCTTGTTAATTATGAGCGTTATTTGTAGAATTACAATGGATTATGTAACAAGTAGAGTTTATTGATGGGGTTTTATTATAGATATTAACAGACACGTTAAATATTTGTTCAAGTGATGACATACAGCCATGTACAAAGAAAATACACGTACATGTATATGTATATGTATGGTTCACATGTTCAACAAAGCTGCAAAAACCCAACACACTGAAGTGTGTCTTTCTAAAGACTCTGCCTCACATTCCTAACATCATTTTTTTTTTTTTTTTTTTATTTGACTTTTGTGGTTGAAATCAACCGATTTATTTGCAAACAGGGCCGGGGAGTGAGCTTTGATCACAAGTTTTATGCAGAGATGCACGTCAAGGCCAGCTGTGACCAAACAAATGCTTAGAACTGTCCACTTGTGATTGGATCCCTCAGGATGGGTTTAAAAACCTGGGGTAAACGGGGCCAACATGAAGGTTACTAAGAGTTACTTAGAAACTCCCAGTTTCTTTTGCCAACTCACTGGTCGTTACTCATACTGCTCTTTTGAGTAATCTTTGTTCACCACTTGGGGAGAAAGTGGCGATGGTGTGTGTACAGATAACCTTTCTGACTGTGGATTAATGGAGTGTAGCCTCTTTTGGGAACTTTTTCTGAAAATCTTACCACGCTTACGCACAAACACAGCATTGGAAGGTTTCATTGAAAACAAAAAATATCAGGTAAGGACTATTAATACGGCTTGAATTTTTTTTTTTTTTTTTTTTTTTAAACCTTGTCTGGACACATATTAATGATTGATACCATGACGGTAGAAACCAAAGGCATATATATGTGCATTATTACTATATTTAATATATATATGCATACATATGCATACACATACATAAATATACACATACAAACCCAGTGAATTTTATTTTTTATTTTTTATTTTTTTTTTTTGGGGGGGGGTGACATCCACTGCCAATCCAGGAAGCAGGAACACACGGAGACACACGTCAAGCACTGGAAATCTGCATAAAAAAAAAACACAAACAAAACACGAAACCTGCACGGAGCCGACCAAAGCACGAACAGCAATCGACCCAAATCTTGAGATCTGATCCCAGTCTGAGCTAAGCTATCGCTACCGCTACCTAACCCCAAAAACTACAGAGCAAGCATGCAGGTGAACAAACCAGTGTGTATGTCTATGTGTGTGTATGCATGTATGTATCCCTCAGGATGGGTTTAAAAACCTGGGGTAAACGGGGCCAACATGAAGGTTACTAAAAGTTACTTAGAAACTCCCAGTTTCTTTTGCCAACTCACTGGTCGTTACTCATACTGCTCTTTTGAGTAATCTTTGTTCACCACTTGGGGAGAAAGTGGCGATGGTGTGTGTACAGATAACCTTTCTGACTGTGGATTAATGGAGTGTAGCCTCTTTTGGGAACTTTTTCCAAAAATCTTACCACGCTTACGCACAAACACAGCATTGGAAGGTTTCATTGAAAACAAAAAATATCAGGTAAGGACTATTAATACGGCTTGAATTGATAAAATGTTCAGTCTAAAGGATTTTCTCTTGCTCGCCAGCTCCTGTAGCACGTCGGCTTAAGTTGGAATTTTGGGTATCTGAGTCTCTTGTTGTATTTATGTTCCAGGTGGAGGAGGGTAGCAAGGCAGCAGCTGTGAGTCTCCAGGTTGGAGACGAACTTGTCAACATCAATGAAATTCCCCTGAGTGGCTACAGACAGGAGGCAATCTGCCTGGTGAAAGGCTCCCACAAGACCCTCAGCATGGTGGTGAAAAGGTAGGTACTCAGTCCCCAGTCTCCTCCTGCATCTGCTGCCGTCACCACCCTAGAAGCCTAGGAGTTCACCATGGTAACATCCCCGGCAAACCAGGGTAACGGGCGGGCGGAGGCGAAGGAACCAGGCCCCAGAAGCTATTTGTGTGGTGCATCTGTAACCTAGTCTGTTCTTTTCAGGATTTTACATTGCTGCTGTCAGGTTGTTGGTAGCTGGATCATCCAGTTTTTCCAGGTTGAACTGGGTGACCGCCAACAGGCGTTCCTGGTTTGTCACCGTTTTTGAAAGACCGAACAGAGTAATGACGTCGTTGTGTCATTACATCCTACACAGGAGTCTGTTAGGACATGTTAAAGGAAATTATGCAAAATATGTGGCACTGACATTTATTTATTTCTCTCCCAGTTTGGTGCCTCTCATCAGGTCTCTGCTATCAGGACTTTATGGTTTCCACTGTCGGTTTTATTAGCGGCACTGAGATTCTACATATTTCTCTTTCCCCAAAACAAATGGTCAAGCCATTTAGAATTATTTACACACTGTGGTTTGTTTTGTTTTGGATTTTTTTGTTTTTTTTGACAAATTGACCTTTCTTAAAGTGTTTAAGTTTCATATCTTGTTTAACTGATGACTCATTTGCCAACTGATTCACATTCGTACAGTGGCCTTGTGGCGGAAACACTGGTTCCATTGTCTTTCTGTGTCGTTTGCATTTCTTTCTTTATTGTATCATATCGTAGCGTAATCCCTGAACAAATCCTACCGTACAAGGAAGCTCACTCACCATTTATCACTCCACAGAGGAGAGGCATGGAGTTGCACTTATTGTGGTTTATTCTCAATAGCCATACTTATTGTTGCTTCTGAAATGAATGATGAGGTAATCTTTGTAAGAGTCTGTGTTCATTTTATGAATTAGAGTAAACTAAACTGAAAAAAAGAATTGTTTAGTCACAGGCTTTACTCTGACTTTCTGAATGATCTCTTTCTCTTTCTATCAACTTTTACTGGAAGTAGTGGCACACATTAACACATTAACATCAGTTAGCACATGACTTTTTATTTGCATTTCTACTGTTAATGTTTGATTTTTGGCCACTCGTACAGTAACACTTGCAAACCTCGATCATTTGCAAACATCCATAACCCACTTTAAATCTCGGAAATGTCTTAATGCAATCGAACCTTCTTGGATTACTAGAAAAGGTTGATGAAGCAGATTAGTTTTAGTCTAGATTGCGCAAACTCTTTATCTTAAAATTTGCTGTTTAATTTCCCAGTGGTTTAGCATTATAAATGTTTTTTTTATACTGTATATCGGTAGGAAGTTATTTAACTTACCCTGATTTGATCAGATCACACATTCAAAATGGTGCGATTTGTAGCTCAACGGAAAGACTCAATTCATATATCACTCATCAGTCGCAGTCTTTCGAAATACAAAGATTTAGAACTAGATGTTCACCTTGGACAGAGTTGAATTGTTTCATCCACAAACTTCAAATTAGCCCTAAATTATATTTTTACACTTTACATAAAAATTTGTTTTTCATTGGCTATTTTCAACCTGTTGGTATAAATTTGGGGTTTGCCAAAATACAAAAACACTGCAATGAGTTCATTCATATCGAATAATTACAAATATGTCCTCCTTATTTACATTTGACACCATTAGCTTTACAAAGGTACACTTAATACAGTCTGGTGAGAGAAATGATTTCAATCATTATTATTGAGCTTCAGTGCTAACAAATCAGTCCTCTGCTTATATTAACATGTTTCATGTAGTGTGATATCTTTTCTTTTTTTTTTTTTTTTAAGGAAGTTCTGCATACCAAAGAGCATTATGCAAGAGTAAAGGATTTGGTTATTGTCATTCCAGTATCTTAATTGTAAATGAAGAGACATTTCCTTACAAGGACAAGTCATAATGTTCTTATTCTATTTTGGAGGGCTTTTGAATCTCCGTGGATTTTCAGTTCCCGTCTGCTCTTCTGTGGGGAAGAATTTGCTTACTCCTGACTGTCGTCAAAAAGCATCTCTAGTCAGTCATTTCCCACAGCCACAATAACAAGTCTGTGTCTGATTTAGAATACAGCAGAGTGATAGTGGTTCATTACGGAGCCTCAAAGCTTTAATTTCAGTCTCAGCTGTCCTTCTTTTCATCCATCTGCAGTGTGGATGTTATGTAGAAAAACTGGGCAACTTTCACATTGCTACTTATACACTTATGGAGCATGGATATTGTCCCAGCTTTGCCAGTGCATGTCAAGTGTTAGCCATGAAACACTATTATCTTACCTAATTATCTTAAGGATAATGTTGAAAGTTGAATTGAGGAATGAAAAGACTGTTAAAACCTGCTCCTGTCTACAGGTGTGGTCTCTCTACAAACAGCAGAACGATACGGCTTGATTTCGCAAGCATTTTGCATGTAGTGACTAATGAGAGATGATGGTGTCATTTCATTTTTGAGAGGGGAAGGGAAAGAAACTTGTGACATATCACACAGTGATCAGATAGGTGGGGTTTTCTGTGGGAAAGCATCTTGTTTTCGCAGATGCCTCCTCAGATAATCTGTAAAATCTGTGCTATGATTTCAGTTTATCATCTTGAAGTTTAGATGCAATCCTATTTTGTGTTTTATGTGGTTAAACTTGGATTATAGCTACATTACAGGCACTGTTACTGTGGTCTAAAATATTCCCACATCAGTGCATTGTATTTGCGTGGCACATTTGCGGCTGGAAGCCGCTAAAATTAATGTGGTTGGCATTTGTCTTTTTATTCCAAGTATACCTGTGACTGTGAGAAAGATGAATCAAAGAGTTGCTGTAAAAGATTCCTTTCAGATACCAGATCACCACATCAGCTTGCCATGTCATCTCTGTTCATTGCAGCTGGTTTTGGAGGCAGTCATCCACTTGACTTGACCTCATTCCATTTGACAGCAGGGGCTGCAGTTTTTTAATTTATTGTTGGAGCTCTGTGTTACCATCTTTGAGAAACGGTGAATGCAGCATGACTCGATTCATTTCAGTTGGATAAGGCTTTAGGAATTATATATTCCATGTCTGTCAGTAATACGCTCACTTTATAGTCATATTAGTACGTTATAACTATGGACAACAATGATCTTCTTGTAATACAGCAAACCTGAAGAAGCCTCTGCCGGAAGTTACTGTTGTTAAAGCATTGTGTTATGAAGAAGATGTGCAGTGTTGTCCTTTTTTTCCTCATTTTGTCCAGCATTCTTGCATGTTTGTCTCCAGAGGCTCCAGAGATATCTCCAGAACAGGTCCAGACTATGAACAGTTACTGGCTCTGATGCTGCTCCACCAGTGGAGAACTGCAGATCAAATTGCAAACACAGAAGGACCTACGTTTCCTCAAGTAGTACATTCTGCTCTGTGCCTTCTTGTAGACCTGTTTTCCAGGTGAACAACTAGGTGTCTGTATTGTGATGGGTGGGGATGAAGGTGAGGAGGATGGATCATTCTACTCAGATCAGGGTCTCGGATCTTGCGGATCCCTGTAAATCAGAACAGCTCATTTAATTATTGATGTTCCATATCTGACTGCCCTAAAGAAAAAAAAAGTTCTGTTATGTCAGAGTTCTTGGCTAGTAATGTCAGATACTCAAATATGAGTTCTTAAACATAGAAAAAGTTGGTTTTAATCTATCCCATTGAATATGTTGACATTGTTTAGTCTTATGAAGTTTGGGCCTGTCCTCCACAAGGACCTTCTGGAGGCTGGATGGCCTTCCATTGCTCTCCCACGAGACATTTGCCTTGGAAGCATCTAACTGCAGATTGTGTGATTAAACGCCCTAACATTAGACTTGAATTTTGTCATGGCATTTGGTTTACCCAGGCAGAGATCTACTTATATTCTACTTCCTTTAGATTATGTAGCATCAAAAAAGCTGTCTTTAGCACCATACTACATGTAAGCGGCTGTATTAAATTAGTGAAAGCTGCACAAGGTTTTTGTGCACAATCCAGTTATACCTGGAAAAGCTTACAGGCTGTACAGGCGTCGGAGTTTCCAGTGGATTGTATAGTGGGCTTTACTTCTCTAAATAAGCCAAGGTAGCACGTCTGGAATGCTGTGCACTTTCTTTTTTTTTTCTTTTAAGACGATTTCTTAAAATTGTTTGTGTTTCAAGCAAGGAAGTCATACTTTAGAGATTTTGGCGTTTCCTAGTCTTAACTGCACTCCTCTGCTCCATTTCTGAGGGTTCTTTTGTCAAGGTGAGTCAACAGCAAGCCACCTGTATAGAATTGGCCTTTTTTTTTTTTACAGAAACCTTTTTTTTCTTTTTAACCACAGAATCTCAGAAAAAAAAACACTTACATGACACTGAGTATACCTCGATATGATATAAAGAAATGCTCTGCCCTGGAGGGCATATTATAAGTTGTGGATGTTAGTCATTTCTGGATATGATGGTTTTTACTTTTGCATGTTTTTACAAAAACACTGCTTTTTCTTCTTGTTTCGTAATTATTTCTAAAAAAAAAAAAGGCAATTTTGAGGGAATTTTACTTTCAGAAAAACTAATCAGGATAAGTCATACTAAACCTAACAAACATTCAAAGGTCTCTCACACCATTTTACTGTTTTCATGTTTTGTCACCTAGTTGCCTGATACTTTTAAAAAATGGTTGACGCTCTGAATTTATTATAACGTGTATATAATTTCACATGTTGTTTGTAGTTTTCCAGCTTACATTCTGATGTTTTACCATGAAACTGTGAGGTCCAGATACAAATTGGAAGTGATGGATTTTTGATGAATTTTGATATGAGTAAAGCCGGCTCAGACCCTCGGCCTCGGACAAAAGGTTTCCAGGTGTTTATGGGGCACGGGTCAGAGCAGGCAGCCCATGACTTGACAGCTGGTATGTCACTCAGCCCAGGAATGCGCCGGTCATTTCATCCTGCTCACAGTTCACCTCTCTCACCCCAAACATGACTGGGTTGATTGTGGGGTTAGCTGAGGAAGGCCTTTGTGATCCCCTTTATGGAGCAAATGAGATCCAACAGTTGACCTACAAAGTGCAGAGTGGGTGCGCTCAACCCCAGCATTTTTCTCAGTAAATAGTAAGCAATACCGCACATGATGCTACATTTTGCTACATTTTATCCATCATGTAAATGCGTTGCTGGGCTAACCATCTCAGCTTATGGGGCTGCGAATCTCGATGTATCACATGATTTGTTCTTATCACTTTTTTTGAGTTTATGATTCTTCAAAATCCTCAATTCTAAGAGTTGGTCTTGAGATGAAACGGACAAGTGGATGTAATTTTTCCTTTTAGTGTTGTTAGCACTAAAAGATAACATATCTCACTATAACAATAGCAATAGCATTAAAGGGTCACAACTTCTTTCAACTCCGGGTGATGGGGATGATGTAAACGCATTGGAGTCCTCCAGACATATTTGACTATTTCAAACCTTTTCTTATTAAATGAGTTGCGTTCAGTTTCTTTTTTCCCGGTATATTGTGGAATCAAAAGTATTCCCAAGTTGAATTTTCTGAAGATAGGAAAGAATACATTTCGTGCAAAATTTGTTTATCCCTAACGATTACTCAGTCATTTACATGCACAGAAAATCGAATTGTTGCCTTAATCTGACCGATATTGAATTTTTAAAAGCCGTGTATACTTAGTCAGGCTGTAGTCGAACCGAAGTGAACCTATTAAGATGGAGCTGTTAGTATCAGATAATGCGGCCTAATCTGAGATTCCGGCATGTATACGCAACCCACGCTTAAGCGAGCTACTGACTGCCCTGGGATTCCACCTGCAGGAAATGACGATACCGCGAAAGCCAGAATATGAACACAGTAGGAGAAGAAGAAGACGAACAACAAAGAAGTAACCGGAAGAACGACAACGCAAAAGTGCATGTGGCGCCACCTAGCATCGCGGAGTCGAACGCACCTCACTCAATAATCGATTGTCTTCTCGCGCATGTATACTTTGATTTCTCGGAAACTCCAGTTTAATCCTTAGCTAGATTCTTGCCAATAGCTTGATTTAGATGTGCATGTAACCGCACTGACTCCCAAATCCTCTACACACCAACAGTTTCAGAAACAAGCTGATTTTGAGCTGTTTCATAACAACTTCTTAACAACATCTTAAAATGTAAATGACCAAAAAAAAAAAAACTAAACTAAACTAAAACTTAACTAAACTTTTGAACAAAAACCTGCATCCCAGTGCTTTCTTAAACAACTTTTTAGAGTTGAAACAACCCTGAGTCTATTATTAGATTCAAGATTCACCAAAAAAGGATCAATAGAAGCATTTTTGAATCAGAACGAATTGTTTTCAGCCTAACATCCATAATGTTAGTACTGGGGCGAAAGAGCTACCTCAAAATAAATTGTAACACTGAGCATCTGACAATCTCAAAAAGGTCATTCCAGTTAAGTGATAGTGTGGATTACATCCTCTACAGACAAACCAAGCTAATTTTACATGTTGTATGTTTGTATAAGCATCTCAGTAGTAAGTGAGTATAAGCTGACCAACAATGTAGCGCAAACTACTGTCAATACAGACAAAAAGAGGAGAGTTCGTGGCCTGTATTTCTAACAATTGCATGTTTAGTTATACGTATACAAGTACTGATCCAGTGGGATGTAGAGGCTAAGAACTCATTGATTCCCATTTTGCTGCAAGTCTATCCCCTCTTCTAACTCAAAACAGCTTTGACTGTTTGTATTGGTTCCAAACAAAAGTTTACACTTCTTAACACCTAATAATGAACCTTGGGCTCTTTTAACTCTGGAATGTTACTTTACAAAAAACATCTAATGTTAAAAGTATTTTTTTCAAATGTGTGAGTCAAATTTACATCTGAGAGAAAATAGGAAGCTTTGCAGCTCTGAGTTAAAAATTGATAGAGTTTAAGAGTCATTGTTTGTAAAGGAAGGAGTGTACCTACTACCTAGATAACGCCTCAAGGTGATTTATGATAAATTTACTCCTAACATTTTTAAGTCACATTACATGGGCTTTTTTTAAATTTGTTTCTAAAACGTGTCTTATTTGATAGCATTAAAATTTCATCATGTACCAAATGCATGTGTTACACTTGTTAGGAATGTAATCCATTCGCTGTACCTCACAATTAAATCTTTGTTTCACTCGTGTGCATGATTTCTTCCCTCACAATAGATGACTGTGAATTTAATTACCTCTCTATCAGCTTTAGGTTGCAATCTTTCTGCATTAATCTACTTGCTTGTCACCAGACCTCTGGTTGGTGTGCCAGAGCAAATTTTAGGTAGGAGAGTAGGAGAGTAGGAAAAACACAGAAAAATTAACCACATGGGTAGAAAAAACAGAGGTCTTACAAGTGGAAAAAATCATTGTTTTTCTTAAGAAAACTGTTCCAGACATCTTTGTATTTTCTTTTAAAGTGCAGCTGACGCTCCTGATTTAAAAAATATATATATTTCTGATTGACAACCAGATAGTAGAAAATGTTAATATTTATATTACGGCATCTGTTCTGTTTAAGGACATCCATAAAGACATTGGACACCTGCTTTCCTGACATCACACTGCTATATTGATTACATGGAGCCAAATGAGCGATCAGATATGAACAACAGGGCAGAGCACCATACTGTCTGAATTAAGTCAATGATTTCTTCTGGCTGTATTTGCCATGTGTTGCTTGCATCCCTTTTGTGGGCAGTTAACCAGGGCTTCAAGGGAGCTGGGTATTCTTGCACCCCAGAAATCAACCTGTTGCCATAGTAATGGTATAATGCCTGCCTCACAACAGGGGAGCCGGGGAGAGAAGAGTCCGGCATTTCATCCCACCATTAACATATTGGCCCCTGAGAGCCAATGAGACGACAGAAAGTAGGGAGACTACTCAAAAGGGACTGGCTGTGACAATAGCCCTCCTCCCTTTCTGTACACTTTTCTACCCCCTTCTCAGGGGGAAAAACCTCAGTAATCCCGAAGGAAAGCTCCCCTCTCCTCCGACCAGTTCTGTCAAGGAAACTTAGTTGTAGCCTAAGTTCTAGTCATTTTGTGTTGAGAATGCCATGTCGGTTGTAAATTGGTGTGTGTTTGTCGGTTGAAGAGTGGTGTAAAGATGCTCAGGCCTCAGTAGCCACATACCTCTTTACTTCGGCCCGTCTGTGAAGTGCTTATGGAATGTGATGCCTGACCGGCACATGGGTGTAGCTTTGTTGCCCAAACTGAGGTCCAGTCTAATATTACCGAACTGTTTTTAGGAGACCACATTTTATCCTTCATATCATTTCTGTTTCCCTTCATCCAGATGTTTGGTGAGTCTGACTGAACTTTATCATACGCTTTAATGACTTCTCATAGCTGAAGCCTTTCATGTGTTTCAAGGCTGCCTTGCCATCTGACTTTTTTATTATATTTTTTATTTTTTTATTATGTCTGTGAATAATTGGCAACATGTCGGGGGCGTCCTTTAACTGTTTTTTGACCTTAATACTCTGCTGCTGTTCTTGTTGTTGTTGTTGTTGTGAAGGCCTTTGTCTCATCATTCAGTAGGTGCTCATATGTCATGTAGGTTAAGCATGGATCATCAAGATTTAACCTTTCAACATCAAATGTAAATGATTCTTTAAGGCATTTAAGGTAAAACAAAATGGATCATTTATGAATGCTGTCTTTAAACCTCAGCAATGAACTGATCACCATTTTGCTCACAAACCTTCTGTATAGATTGTGTATTTGTATTGATTGTTACCAGAAACGCTTGAAGCGACATTGGGCTCTGAACTGATCAGAAACGCTCTGCGCCCCTGCCCCCACTGCAGCCAACTGATTCACTTTCCTAGCATATCTGTGCCGGCCCAGCTGTAGCCCTGACGATAGGCCTAATAAAACCAGGGTCATTTGCATACCAATAGCAGGCGCCATGTGTGGTTAGCTGCTAGTGTCCCAGAAACGAGGACGGCGAGGAGGTGAGAGAGACTGACCTCATCATTGCTTTGGCTTTGTCTTCAAAATGCACCCCGACTCTAATCCACATTTTGGTTTTTTTAGGATTGTCCCACTTTACTGAGCTTAACCAAATCTCTGTCTAAACCTAAAAACAAAAAACCAAATGGGTTGCAAGTATATGTTATTAATTTTATAAATGTAGTCCTCATCAACAAGCTGCTTTAGTTTGGACCTCAAGTCATCAGGTTACCAAATGATTTTAGTCAAAGTGAGCAAGGCCAGGAGCTGTTGAGCGAGTAAATGGTATTTATCATTGCAATATCAATATTTTAAAGTTCCCTCTCAGCAGAAGTGCTTCATAAGCATTAAGCTATAGTTTTAGTTGATAGATTCACTTAAAAATGGCTCTTTACATCAAGTATGTATTTATTTAATTTCAACACTGAAGCTATGCCTTTCCTCAGCTGTAGTAAGAGCTTTATTTGCAACAATCTTACCAAAAATCAAACACAAAGTAACTGTAAACCTCATGATATAAAATGTTTCTTGTTCTGGAGATGTTGTCGGGCGATTAGTTTCAGACAAATAGGAAATAGCCTCTCCATACAGTCGTAGGTTATTAGTATCACAGCAGCATCAAACTACAGAGTACTATGAAGTCTCGCTTGTGTCAGATCTGGACGACACTGGGGACAGTAAGGATGTCTGGGAGGCAGACAACAGCTTGGACAGAGCCATGAGGTGGCTAATCTGATTGTGCGAGAGATTCTCTATTCTGTTAAGCCCCCCTGGCCTCATGCTGGGCTTGTGTTCCCCCAGGGACCATACGGCAAAGTCTGAGCACCACCAGCTCACCTCAGCTACATCCTGTTCACATAATCAACCTGACTACTGATGGTTGAAGCCGTCTCCCTTTGTTTTGCAGTCGTGTTTTGCACCGGACAGTTCTCTCCAACGCGTGAGCTTTCGCATGAGCCTAACATGCCTGTTGCTGAATTCTGATTTACAGTGACGCTGATCTATTTCGACCAGAAGAGGGGGCTACAACACCAAATATCAGTGCTGTAGCTGTAGCGCATATGACTTTACTGTCCCACCAGTTACAACGCTCTCAATAATTAGGTTGGGTCATTAGAGGCCGAGAGACTCTCATTCACAAATGTTCAACATTATAACAGTTTGACATATGAGGTGGTGATGGTCCTGTCTGTTGTCAGTGAGCTCTTCGTGTCTGTGTTCCTCCCTCTGCTGCCCAGGAATTTGAAAATGGTGGATATTGTAGGTCATAAAATGCCCTCAGAGAATGACGTGCATGTGGCAAGAAGCTTTCTTACGAAGATTTTGCGAAGTTCCATGAGGTACTGTTCTGTGGCTTCACTGTAAAGAAACACCACATATTCCCTGTCTTCATTTGTTCATGCTTCCTTCCTTCCTGCCCTGAGCCCATCACAGTAGAAATAGTTCATCTAGTTTTTACTGCACCATCATTCCTCTGATACCAGTCCTCCTCCTTGTGGTTCATCAGCTGCTCCCTCTGGCATTCATGTCATCTTGTTCCCATTCACACAGCATGCACTTTGTTATGAGTCAGTGAGATGTAACATGTATTTGTGTCAATATTTATGGACATTAGGTTGTTTAAGTTTTATCTTCATATGTCTCATGTCTGTTTGCCCTCTTACATGCCATCTCAGAAAGAACTGCTTTAAAGGGTATGTTTCAAGTGCTTTCCTTACAACTAGACTGAAGTTCTGATGAAAAACATCATAAAAAGCTATCAACATTTTCCCATCTAGGGTTTTAGAGTGAAACAAAAAGATTGCAAATGACTGCCTTGAAAGTGAAACATATAATGTATTTTTCCATGATGCTGTTGTGTGTTTTTGTAGCGATTTTTCAGTATTCAAACATATAAATTCACCATGGAAATCTGGGAGCAGCAGGATTTTTATTTTTAAGTATATATTTTACATGTGTTTTTGTGTAAAATATATGTATATCTGCTGGAACTTCTTGAATTAAGGAAAGAAAAATCAGTCTAATTCAAAAATGAAGGAAAACTAATCAAAATTTTTGTTTCTAATCCAGTCTGTGTTTTATGCCCTCTTTGCAGGCGCAATGAACCCATAAGCAGGCCTCACTCCTGGCACTCCACCAAGTTCAATGAAAACCAATCAGAGACTGGAAAAACCCAGTCTCCACCCACAGCAGTCTGGCACACCAGATATGATGCAAGGTAACACTGGGCTCTTGAATTTTCCTTCTGGATGATATAATGTTAACAGTAAATCATATTATACTTTAATTCTGTTTGTGAATTCTCACTTCATTGCACGGCCTCATATTAACAGCTTTGTTTCCTTGCAAATACACACATCTACATATGTGTGGGGGGGGTTAAATAACTTAAGTTTATATTTCATATGTTTTAAACTGACTGGGTCTAGATTTCAATTTCAATTCAGTTTATTTGGGAAGGGGACAGTGTACATTCATATACATTTAGAATTAAAAATGCAAATGCACCCAATTTTAGCTACAGAGCTAGTTTCCATTGGCAGTCCCCCGGCTAAAAATATAAAAGAAAGACAAGTTAAACAACAAGTTAGAACAAATACAAATAAAGCGTGCAAAAAGTTTCTGTTCTTGTTATTTTGCTTCTATTTAAGACAGAAGGAACAGGAGAACAACCTGACACATCAATCTTCATACTAACACGATCTTAGACATTTACATATATTGCAATAGTGAATACTGAAACTGATGGCGGTGCAGCATTGGATCCCTTCATAGTTTGTTGACTTTTCTACAAATGTATACTTTAAATGACAAAAAAAAAAAAGTTATTAACTTTTAATTGAATCAGCCTTTTTTTCTATGTTCTCACTTTTCTAATTTCCTCTAACTTCCAGTTCGTCCACAACTGATCTGTCTGGTGGCTGGGAGCAGACGAACCTGTGCAGAGTGTCTGACCAGTTCAGCTCCCTGGGCAGCATGGACAGCCTAGGACATGCCTCCCAGTCCACCAACAGCATGGAGCACCTCGGAGGGGGGAAGAGAGACTCGGCCTACAGCTCCTTCTCCACCAGCTCCGGTACACCAGACTACAGCCTCTCCAAGAGCAATGCTGCCTCCACGGAAAACGTGCTCTATAAAGTGAATCAGTGGGATGCAGGAGGGAAGCACAGCAGTGGCAGAAACAGCCAGAGCCTGGCAGCCGAGGGAGTCAAGCAGGACGATAAGCTCACGTACTTCCAGATGCCAGGAGTCGGCTCGGGCCAAGACGGTTTACCAACGGAGGACCCGGCTGGCTGCCGACATTCCACCTCAAGTCGGACTAGCTATGGACCCGTGTGGAATGTCCCCGAGAAAAAGAAGACCACTTCCCCGTCTCCTCCCCCTCCGCCCCCACCTGCACGCAGCAATAGTTTTGCAGCAACTAAAGCACACGAGAGGGGACTCAGTCTGGCTCAGCCCGAAGCACTTGACTCACATTTGGCCTGCAAAGTTCCCTCTGAAAATCGTCGCAGCCATAACGTTTCCACGAAGAGCGATAGTGAAAATGGTTACAATCCATCAGATAAAACTGGTCCCAAACAGTTCAGCTCCAACAAACAGCATTCCCTCTCCAGCAGCGATGTCCGTCAGGGCCAACCGCCCCAGGCCTTCCATCAAAGACACCACAGTGACAAAAGCACTTTGTATCCCCAGCCCTGGACCTCGTCTGCACCCAAGCCACAGAACGTCGGTGGTTACTTTTGTAGCTTGCAGGAACTGCCTACAAATGGTTCTGCACAGGTCTTAAACCAGAGCCAGAGCCAGAGCCAGAGACGGAGCGTGAACAACTCCTTGTCTTCCACAAACAGTGACCAAAACGCAGAGAGCAGTGGGGCTACCCGATACTACTGTGTCACTACATGTCAGCCAACACAGCCTAACGCCCTGTCGTTGTCAGGAATACCAGAGAACAGGGGAAGTATGTCAGGGATAGATCTGGCAAGTGAGCGGGGCTCCGTCAGCCCACAGACGGTCACCAAAGTCAGGTATCCTCCCCAGCACTCCTCGCACAGCAAAGACACCACAGCTTACAGCAAGCATCAAGTCACCTCTGTACCTGAAGCCTCTGTGTTGAAGCCCAGCGGTGATGATAGAGGATACCAGAGAGGACACGGCACACAGAATGCAGAACCTCAGTATTTCAGCAATCCTGCTAGCAGACAGTCTGAACTACGGAGGTCCCTGCCACCACAGCTCAGAGAACTTCCCCAAAACATCCGACAGCAGAACCAAGTGAGGACCAGCATCTCCCCCCAAGCAACGCCCATGCTTCATTCTCTATCCATTTACGCCACGGGCCAAGAGGAGAAGGCAGGAGCCGGCAAAAAGTCTGAGGACTCTCTTGAAAGCAGTCAGATGAAGCGCACCGACCGTTTTGCCACCACGCTGAGAAACGAAATCCAGATGAGAAGAGCCAAGCTGCAGAAAAGTCAGAGCGCAGCATCCCTGCCCGGGGCCGACTACGGGACGGAGGAAGCTCCGGATCCCTGGAAGTCCGCCGAAGGCTCCGCCCCGACCTCTGCAGACGGCTCCTTCTCCAACACCTACAAAGATCATCTGAAGGAGGCACAAGCCAGGGTGCTTAAAGCCACCTCTTTCAGGAGAAGGGATCTGGAGCCCGTCTTGATGGAGCACTCTGCAGCCGAAGCCACACCCAGCTACCCATCCTCAGCACACGCTCGTAAAGAAGTCAGCCCTCTGCCGACTGTTGCAGAATCAGCAACAAGCAACTCAGGAGTTTCCTGTAGCCAGGTGGCTCGCATTGGTAGTCGGAAGCGTTTCCCCGCCGGGAAGAAGGTGAGATGTTTCTCTGAACCAGACAAAATCCATGAAGTTGGAGTTAATGAAGATCTAGCTCTCACTGAAAACACGAGTTCACTAGACCAACAAAAACTGTTGAAAGACGGTGTGAAACCAGGATTCCCTACTCACATACCGCTTCAAAACCACACCAAGAACCAAGGACAAGATCCTGCTTCTGGCAGTGCAACAGAGGACACGATGGAAGGATTCAAGAGCAGAGATCACACTGAGGAGGTCCAGGTTCCTTCTGCAGCGCAGTCTGTCCAAGATCAGCAACGGCTGGGCACGTTCGCCGAGTACGAGGCGAGGTGGAACGATCACAGGAAACCTCCGGAGAAGAAGCCCTCTGGACGCTACCATTCAGCTGATAACATACTAGATCCAGGACCGGAGGACAAGGCCAAGAGCAACTGTTTCCACGAGAGATCCCGGTCGTCTCCTTCCACAGACATCTACGGGCAGGTGAGCCAAGATTACTTAAGACTATTATCTGTAAACTGGAATGAATCAGTTGAGTCTTCTAAATATATTAAACCCTCAAGATGGCTTTTCTCCTCATTAGTGCCTGAGGGGAAAGCAGACCAAGTCAATATATTCATCTTTATTTGTACATGAAGACACACCCTCAGCTTAATCAACGTGCGTTTAAATCATCTTTGGAGCAGTGCGAACGCTGGAAGCTGCGACGCGTGTCGCCTAAAACAGACTTTAAAAAGATTTCAACCTGGCTCTCGGGCTGGAAACTTTCTGTGTTTGAATATTTTTGCATAAGTGCATCTGTGTTTGTTCAACTTAACTTACAGAAGATCCCAGTTCCCGCAAGAAAGTCAGACACAGGATATTCCCAGATGGAAAGTAAACCTGCTGAACCACTCAGGACGGACACGAGGTGAGTAATCATCTGCCATAGAACCTGCTAAAGCACCGATGCCCACTGCCGTGTGCCTTACTTTCCCCATACACCACGGTGTACATCTGTAAAAGTGTCACTGGTTTTCCTTTTTGTTATTTTCCCACTTTGAAGTGTCTCCTTGGTAATCGTAACACAAACCAGAGGGAGTATAATAGTAATGTTATATTTCATTTCTGGGGAAAGTTTCACGTTAAGCAGCTATGATCCAATGAGACGCATGACCGTTCTTGTCTTTCAAGCTTGGAGCTGCAGTTGCATCAATATTTTCCAGACACATACACTTTTGAAATTAAATTTGAAAACCAGATACACGTATGTTTTATGTTTGTCTGAAACAGAGTTTTAGCTGACAGCTTAATCCAGAAAACTCTCAAGTCTTTAGGTCAAACTGCATTCACGATTCACCAATCCTTTAACAGCAGCATCTTTGTCACAGTATCAGCAAAAATAGTGCAGTTATATTGCTAATGTAGGCACTTAATCTTTATTAATGAGCGATGACAGTAAAGTGGTGGAAGAAGACTGAGGTCTTTATAATCTGCTCATGGGTAACAGTGGCAGTGCCTTAGCGCAGCTGTGACAACATAAGCCGGTTCTCCGGCTGCTTTGTGTCGCTTAGCGGAGGCTTAGCGGTGTGGGCGAGGCATCTGACCACATCTGTGACAGTAAGGAAGTGTTTCTTCAGGCCTTTGCTGGAATGTAACGGGGAGCCGAGTTCACGGGGGCAGCCGGAAGGCCTGGCATCATCACCAATACGATCATCTGTACGTTATCGTACAGGCGTTGTCCATACTAGTTGTGTGTTTTCTTATTCTGAAATGTCCCAACTCTTGCAACCCCTGATTTAGATTGACTTGCATCACCGTGAGATTTACATTTCAACTAAGGTGTTGCGACAGTTACTGTGTGGATCACTATATCATTTTTATTTCAAACATTCATTTTAACTTTAAGATAATTTCAGGAATTTCTTTTTCTACTTGTAAGCCAGAATAAAAGCATTACACCCAATGAAAAATGCTATTGTTGCTAATATTAGATTAAAAAAAATATGACACATAATTTATTATTTTGTAATAAGTGAAATGCTAAAAATATCATTGTGTCCACATGCAGTACAATACATGCACTCTCACAGCAACGTGTCTCTTTAATCTTTGAGCCCGAGAAAGAAAATGATTTTGGAAGTTGGTTCTTGAAACGTTTGTGCTACTAAACAAGGTAACCAATACTTGTGATTTGTTTAAGAAAGTTTTTTAGTCCCTGCCTGGAGAACATCGTGCAGAAACTGAATCCAGCTTTGGTGGCAGTCGTTACTAGACGCATGTTTAGATGATGTTCAGGGCCTTGGACTCACAATTTTCTCATGTTACATTCAGAGAAAACCAAATTCACAGCCGATGACATCAGGACGTTAAATGAAGAAACCAGTACCGAGCACACAAAAAGGACAGAAGTCGCTGCGCAGTAACAACAATGCTTTTAGAAAAGTGTAGAAACTTTGACTGAATGTCTCATTCTGAAACTGTTTATATAGTGACGTGTTAAAGATGACTTCATTACATTAGTAACCAGTTATTCAAGAGTCCTGATGCTTTAAGGAAAACTCTCCCAGTTGAAACTCGGAGCGGTGCGGAGTAACCAGCGCTGCAGCCTTGTATGAGCCACGCCATACCACTCTCACATTTGCATTACAACAAAGGCACAGAGAACGTTATTGTCATTGAAATATCTGGGAGATGAGACGCGCTTGGGGAAGTGTGCTCCACCCAGATGGTGATATTGATACGGGAACAGGTGTCTCCAGACACGTAGAGGCTGCAAACAGATAGCACGCTTTCCTTTCTAACTTTTCTCTGTGGAAATGATACAATTGAAACATCACATGAGGTGAGTTTATATTTTATTTGTTTTTATTTATTTATATATATATATATATATATATATATAATATTTATCTTTTGTCTCAGGGTTGTGAAGCTGCAGTAGACGCTTTACTTACCTTCACCTGATCTAATTTTGCATAAAGGATCAGTTGCGTACGTACATCATGGTGACACAGCGACCGGTCTCCATCTGACTAGGTACAGTTACAATCCCTCAGGCGTCATGTTTCATCTCTCGCTTTCCCTCACTGTCCTGACGCTGGCGCACGAGGGAGGGAACGAGCTCCAGCAACAATTGTTCATTGGGTAACTTGTCCCAACTTGTCCGGATTCCAGTTTGAGGTTTGAAGTTCAGGTGTCTGTCCGTCCACCAGCCATCTTTCTTTGTGTGCGTCCACAAAATGAGTTGTGTCTTTTATCGAAACGGCTTCATTCGTTTCTGAGGCACGGTAATGAAACAGTTGTATTGGGGTGTTTTTATTGTTGTTGGGTTTTTTTTTTTATTTTCCATTGTTGTTTGTTTGTCTTTTAATGCGCACAAACCATCCTGGATGGCTCAGTACAGAGAAGAGTTGTTTTTTTTTGTGATCAAATTTTTATTTCTTTTTTTCCTTTTTCTGAAAAAACAACATGGTGCAAAAAAAACACCAATACATAACAACAAAAAATGAATAGATAAATGTAATAACAAAAAAAAAAACAAATACAAAACAAACAAAAAAGTAATGCCCATATTATTAAGTATAACAATGCAAAATTAACACACAAATTAAGAGCAAAAATAAATAAATATATAAATAAATAAATGAAAATAAAATCATAACCCCAGACATTACCCACCCACCCCCTGGATCCTAGCAGCTTTAAATCACATCAATGTGTTTATAATATAACTTTTAACATGGTATACTTGGTTTTCCTTTATCACATTAAGGACATAGAAATTATGTATAATGAATAGTTCACTATATCAAAATCTAAACACGACAGAAACTAAATAATTCCTTTATTTCCAGGCTTATCAAATGCCTTCATACCTGCTGCTGCTTGTTTTTTTTTGTAATTAATTATTTTATTTGTGTATGTAACATTTAGTAGTTGAAAACCGATAACCATACAGTACAGAGTAGAGTAGAGCTGAGACGAGTAGGTGCTCGTAGCAGATAGGCACCATTAGTGACGGCTCTCCATTGTACTGTATCTTTAAATAATGATTATTGATGGAGTTCCAGGTGTTAGTCTTTCTACAATCACCACACCAGGGTGCCTCTAAGGACTCATCTCTTCCAGACATCAGCCTCTCTACCCACAACTTAACGTTACCTCCAAAGAGTTAAAACTGTAAATGTGATTCAGGGAGGAAAAAGTGATGGTGTCCTGCTCTTCTGCACTGGAGGATTATTTATTCCTCTCTCCAGACTTTGTGGGAACGGAAATATTCCTCTTGAGGCTGCCAGCTGAGCAGTTACCATAAAGGAGGCTTGCAGGGCAGAGAGAGACGCGGGTCTTGCCATAGCGGCTTAATCATAGTGGCTGCTGGAGAAGTGAACAAGGCCTCTGCCACAGTGTATTATTTGAATGAGCTGCAGATGATAGTTCATGCTGCCTGGCCGTGTAATTAAAAGCTCTCCTTTTGTATCTCTCAGGTTCCCTGACAGTGGTCCAGGTCATTGCAATGTGCGAGAAAAGCCAGCAGAGTTTGAGAATTACTCGGCGCCTGTTGCTCCGCCCAAGACGGGAGCCAATCCCGACTGCACCGGGAACCACAGACCCACGTCTATTTCTCACGGTCTCACTGAGCCCGTCCCCCCGCAGGCCGATAACCACAGCCACACCGAGCAGCCGTCTGGACTGAGGAAGAAGCCCTCAGCCATGGAGAAGCCTGCCCCTACCAGACGCCCGGAGGACGACTCCTATGAATCCTTCACCAGCACCCAGAGTGAAGTCTTCACCCACACTTCTTCAAACGTTGAACCTAACTCCGCCTTTTTCCACACCCACTCTGTAAAGCGAGATTCTGAGCAGGGCAAAGGACTTGTGGACAAAGGACAAGGGGCAGTACATCATCTGTCAAAATCCAATCCTCGGCCTGCCTCCTCTCCTCCAGCTTCCTCCCACAGACCTTCAGGGCTGCCCAGCATGGAGGAGAAGCGCTCGCTCTCTCCACACTTTTCCCCACAGAGACTCAGCGACAAGCCACCAGTCTCCTTTCAGGATGAGGAATCAAATAGGTAATGTTTTTGTTGCATCAGAAGGAAGATTTATTTAGAAGTGCCGCAGTATGACTTAACTAGCAACAGCACAGTTTGTGTCTTTGTGCTGCACGTACAAAGGAGCTTATTGAGAGTCTCTGCCTCTTTGGAATCAACATGTGAGTGCTATCAAGCTGTGGTAAATTAGAGGGATTCTCTGCATTTCTTTTGAAGCCACAAGCAGTTTTGAGATAATTCTCCTGAATTCTGAAAATGTAAAATGTACTGGTAAAAGTCCTAAACATGAATGTTTGTTCATTTCCTTAATTCCAACTAAATTGATATCATCTGTGGCAAAGTTAGGACAGGATAGAAGGATTATTACAGATAGTTAAGACCAAAGGCGTGGGAGGAGTCCACATGTCCTGGATATTCCAGCGTGCCGGGCATGGAAAGAAAAAATCTCTGTTGGTGTAATGCAGGGAAACTTGAAATCAGAGCTTTACTGGAATAACTGCAGCAAAGAGGAAAATGTCTGGCTCTTTTTTTATGAAAGTTGTCATGCAAACTGTCTCTGATAACTGTCTCTTTCTCTCTCTTGATGATTCAGGGTGGAGCTTTTGACAGAAAATGAGAAAACTGCTGGGAGAAAAGTTCCCATCACGATTGTCCATTCGGAGGGAGTCGCTGACAAGGAGAGTTCCTCGTTGTTGAAGCAGAGTGACCTCCGTCCCTTCGAAGCCGAGGGGAACGGCATTAGCAGAATTGGCGGTCTAGGCGCTGCAGGGCAGGGCTCGCTCTTCTGTGCCTTTACTCGGCAGAGGGAGCCTGACGGCGAACCAGAGACTCACGCACAAGAGCCAGAGGCGGATGCACACAAAACCTCTGCAGAACTTCACTCCAGCTGCAACAGCCAGCAGCCAACTCCGCCCACAGACGAGAACAGAAGCACGTGGGCAGACGAAGCCACAGGTCCGAGCGAGGAAGAGGACCAGAAGAGAGCGGAGCTGGCCCGAGACATCATGGGGAAGGATAAATCCTTAGCTGATATTCTGGATCAGAGCAAGATGAAGACCACGATGGACTTGATGGAGGGCATATTCCCTCAGGGGGAGCAGCTGCTGGAGGGGGCGCACCAGCGCAGGAAGGCTCAGAGTAAACAGCCAGGCTGCCGGCCTGCTGAGGAGAGGTGAGGCTCACCCAGCCCTCATACATGATAGAAAAGGTGGACCTCAATTAGGAATGGGCAATATTTTACCGTTCACGATATATCGTCAAAAAAATTCCTCACGATAAGAATTTGTCATCTCGAGGTAAAAACGATAAATTCCCCTTGATGACGTTTTTTGTAAAGCTGATTTATGGTTCTGCGTTAAATCCACGCACAACGTACAGGAAGGAAGGAAGGAAGGAAGGAAGGAAGGAAGGAAGGAAGGAAGGAAGGAAGGAAGGAAGGAAGGAAGGAAGGAAGGAAGGAAGGAAGGAAGGAAGGAAGGAAGGAAGGAAGGAAGGAAGGAAGGAAGGAAGGAAGGAAGGAAGGAAGGAAGGAAGGAAGGAAGGAAGGAAGGAAGGAAGGAAGGAAGGAAGGAAGGAAGGAAGGAAGGAAGGAAGGAAGGAAGGAAGGAAGGAAGGAAGGAAGGAAGGAAGGAAGGAAGGAAGGAAGGAAGGAAGGAAGGAAGGAAGGAAGGAAGGAAGGAAGGAAGGAAGGAAGGAAGGAAGGAAGGAAGGAAGGAAGGAAGGAAGGAAGGAAGGAAGGAAGGAAGGAAGGAAGGAAGGAAGGAAGGAAGGAAGGAAGGAAGGAAGGAAGGAAGGAGATTATGTTTTTATGTAACAAACATGGCGGATCTGAGAGCGTGATAGATTTATAGTTACAAAGGTGGAGTTTAATTGGTATTTTTTTTATCGCCATTTTTATCGTTATCGGGATAAATGCCAGAAATTATCGTGATACATTTTTTAGTCCATACCGCCCATCCCTAACCTCAATATATCAGGGATCAAGGCCACTAATATAAACATAGTTTTGATCAATAAACATTTCTACTTACTATTGACCTACATCAGGTTCCCCTCACAGGATGTTTGAACTGTTGTTTTTTTCCCCAAATCTACCCAAGTCAAACTGGGCTATAAATTGTTAAAGACACACTTTCTGGCTCATGATACATGCAAACTTATTTAAAGGGGACCTATTATGGCATCTAATACCTATTTTAAACAGGCCTTGAATGTCTTAAAAACAAGCTTTTGATTGTTTTTGCTAAATAAATTAGAAATTCAGCCCCTGAGCCATGTCTTTATCTTCCCATTCTCTAACCTCATTATCTATGTTGGATTCTGAGTGGGCGGGGCTATGATAATGAGGCTCTGTGCTGATTGGCTGCCTGAATGACACGATACACCGTTATGAAAAAATGGCGGAAGTTCCGGCCGGCGGAGTTAAGCCGGGCATACACTGTGCGATATTTTAAATCGTATGAGACTGCCCCATCTCACACTGCACGACTAGATCGCGGAGTTCAAAAGTTCAGAGCCCACGATTTATGTTCTCACACTGTACGAGCCGATGTTCGGATGCGACCCGTCTGCTCACACTATACGATCATAATCCTCCCGTCGGACCTCTGTGTACTGGAACTCGAGGCCGGTTCTGGGGCAGGGGTAGGCTGTTCCAAACCAAACGTGCGTCCTGCCCACCTGATCAAAGGTTATGGGATCCTTTATTTTTTTATAATTTTTTATATATATATATATATATATATATATATATATATTAAAAAAATCCCAAAATATCTGTACCGTTTCTGACTGGGTGTGTGCACTGCGCATCATTTTTTGACACAACAAAGAACGCATCCCGCAAAAGTTGTGTCTCGGCGGAGGAACCCGGCGTCCCAGCAAAATGAGAAGAGAAAAAAGAGTTGTTCCGAACAGCAGACAGCGCACACACTAAAGGCTGATTTATGGTTCCGCGTTACACCAACGCAGAGCCTACGGCGCAGGGTACGCGGCGACCCGCACCGTACGTGGAAATGCGGTCTTTTTTTGCTATTAAAACATGATTTGTAATGTTAATTTGCAACACTTAAACTGCAAATAATAGTTTTTGACGTGCCATCAGAGATTGCGCATGCTCTCTGCGAAAGGATGAGGCAATTTGGGTCGCAGCACTGCTTCAACTGTGCGATGCCTTCACGAGGAGCGACCAGGATTTCAAACATGCTTGATTTTTTCTTGCGACCTCACGATTTGTGATCGGGAGCTCGTCGTGAGGTGTTAATCTCTCGTCGTTACCCCACGTACACTGCACGAGGCACGAGCAACGATTGGGTCAAAATCGGGCCCGATCAAAAAAAAGTCGCACGACTGGAAAATCGGCTCAAAACGAGCCGATAATCGCACAGTGTCTGCCCGGCTTTAGTTGTGGGCGTGGTTTCACGCATCGGAGGCCAACCTACGTAAATCGCTCCCGTCGTTACGTAACGATGGGAGCAGAATCTGAACGGCTCGTAAAAGCCACATCAGACTGGACGGCTCATCCAGGCGGCTGTACAGACACTGCAGAATTTGGTTGCTTTCCTCCTTCTCTGAGTTGGCAGGCTGAGGGGAGACCACTTTATATATTGTAAAGCAAGAGAAAACGTGTTTTTCATAATAGGTCCCCTTTTAAAAACTGATTATCTCCATGTTTTAAAGTTTGAGAGTCTTTAATAGTTTTGTTTAGTAATGTGAGAAACATGGTCTTTCAACTTGTTAAATGCTTTTCAGGGGAAAGGAGGACGACATGGCAGCAGCTGTCGCCGTGGTGACCAGCTCTACATATTACAGCACGTCTGCTCCCAAAGCTGAGCTCCTGATCAAAATGAAAGACATGCAGGAGCACGAGGAGGAAGACTCTGAGGACGAACTGGACATTGATTTGGCCAATAAGAAGGTACAAAAGACCGACCGTCCTGTCTGTCACGCTAGTTCAGACTAAAAGTCTTGTTAGTCATTCATGGTTTTGTATGTTTTCCGTGCAGCAAGAGCTGATTGACAGCCTGAGCAAGAAGCTGCAGGTGTTGCGGGAAGCCAGGGAGAGCCTGCAGGAGGACATCCTGGACAACAACGCCCTGGGAGATGAGGTGGAAGCCCAAGTCCAGCAGGTCTGCAAACCCAACGAGCTGGACAAGTTCAGGATGTTTGTCGGGGACCTGGACAAGGTGGTGAGCCTGTTGCTGTCTCTCTCGGGCCGCCTGGCCAGAGTGGAGAACGCCCTCAACAGTCTGGAGGAGGATGCTACTCCTGAGGAGAGGGTGAGCAAACCTTTGAAAACACAAAGATTGAAAATCAATAGGGGTGTAACAATATATCGTGCCACGAAATTTCGCGATACAAAAACGTCACAATATGTGTCGTGGAGGTGACAAACTGTATCGCGATATTGGGTTATTAATATTAATCTATTGTGTTGACTAGAAACGCGCATCCGACCGCGGCCGCGACCGCGCGGACCAAAATCTTACTCCGCTCAGAAGAAACTAGTCCCGTTTTGCGGTCCCGTTTTGAGCTCTGAACTTTTACTAATGTAAGGCTGGTGTAGAGTTAAGCCTTACCTTATTAAATTAAACCTTTTTCGGTTTCAACCGAAAAAGCTTTAATCAACACAGCACCTAGTGCCGTACTGTGGCGTATCACTCCGCCCAATCTAAAACATACTAAGCACTACAGATAAACTGACTAGTGTCATTATAGTCCCTGATTTACAGAATATAAAGAATATATTTATAAAATAATGAACCCTGAATTACCAAAATAACCTTCTTAACAAAAATAAATCTCCTCTTACACTTATAAGGTGAGCATGAATCTTTTTTATGATGTAAAATTGTATGTATTTATTTACTTTTATTTATTTATTTAATTTTAGTTGTTAAATTTCTGGAAAAGAAAAAAGTCCAATCATACATGAGAGAAACTATTCAGTTTGTGGCAAAATATTTGTACTTGTATGAAACTGGAGATGCATAATGCAAACCTGACATTTACTTTTAGTTCAGTTTGTGGAAAATGGTTGGCCTGGCTTTCTCTTTAAAACTTAAACAGTTATAAAGCATTACAAACTGTAACAATAGGGCAAACACACAGCATTGTTTTGTATTTTGTGTCTTTCAAATAAAAGACAATTTTTTCCAGTCATATGTTCCTCATTCAAGGTTGTTAAAAAAATACTGCTATATCGTATCGTATCGTTATCGTGACCTCAATATCGTGTATCGTACCGTATTAGTGTATCGTTACACCCCTAAAAATCAAGCAACAATCTAACGATTTAGTAAATCTCATAAAATGATATATATTTTATTTCCGCAGCGTACGCTGATTGAAAAGAGAAAGCTGCTCATTCGACAGCATGAGGATGCAAAGGAGCTGAAGGAGAACCTGGATCGCAGAGAAAACCTGGTTTACGACATCCTGGCCAGCTACCTGCAGGAGGAGAGCCTTACAGACTACGAGCACTTTGTGAAGATGAAGTCCGCCCTCATTATTGAGCAGCGCAAGCTTGAGGACAAAATCAAACTGGGCGAGGAGCAGCTCAAATGTCTGCTGGACAGCCTGCCCATAGATCAGAGGCTGGCGTTTTGAAAACAATGGATATCTCCCATAAAAACTGAGGAAATGTGGTCACGTGGGCCACAGGTTGTTCTTTGGTCTCGTGTCCAGCAGAGGGGGACAAAGAGCAGGACCTGCAGACAGAAGACCTACTCGGAACAAAGACTGGTGAATTATTTTGACAAGTCTTTTGAAAAGGATTGCGATCATAGTACCACTTGGTCCGGCAGGATCTATGAGTAACTTTTTTCTTCTTTTTTTTTGGAAAAATTTTGCTTTTTTTAGCATTGACCAACCACTATATCTAATGTTGTCGAAGCCACTTCTGCTTTGTTGTACGTTTTGCTATGTAGTAATTTATTGTAGCCTTTTGAATCTGCCCAGGAGAGGACAGTAAACTGATCTGAGCAGCCGTGCTACCTGACACGTGTTACATGTGGAGTATTTATCATGTTTTTGGTTTGAATAATTTCACTCTGTAACCTTTTAACACATGATCTGTAAAATACAAATAGTTCCATCAAATCAACTTGAATTCATGGTCTTAAACACATAAACTAGTGGGCTTTTGTCAAAACGTTTCCTGGTACACGCTGCAGCAGGGTGAAGACACTGTGCAGGTCATTTTAAAAAGCACTAGTTCATCTTGACTAAACACTCATTCAGACATGAAATGCTTGGGGGAGTCACACACATCATCGTATCCTCTTTTACTCCTATGTTGTTGTTTTTCTTCTTAAAGGTTTTTGATTAAAACATAGTTGGAAATCATCTTATGGTAGTGAGAATAAGTATTATAGTAAGTAAATACAACCTGAGACAAGCAACATTTAACTTTTTTTTGGTGTTTGTTTATAAAATGAAGCCAAAAGGGAAAAACATAATAATGTGGACAAACCTAAGTACCCCCTTACTAGAAATTAGGAGGGTAAACTGCAGTCAGGTGCTGCTAATCATTCACCCTTCATAAATCTGATCATCAGCAGCAGTATAGACTTGTGGCTCTGAAAATGTAAACGTGTCTTAACACAATGCCATTAGGGAAAGACTTAAGCAGTGGTCTTAAAGAAGCAACTCCTGCTGCATATCAATCTCCAAAGTGTTTCCAAACAATTTGGAGTTACATTTGCTGGACATCCCAGTACATTTACTCCAGGGTCAGACAATGCAATGATCTCCACAAAAGAGATCTACGGTACATAAAAGTCAAGAGCCACATCTCGGGGTCCTGCAGGCCTCACTGTGCATGTTAAATGTAGAAGTCCATGACAGTGCAGTAAGAAGAAGATTGAAGCATGGCTTATTTGGAAGGTTGTCAGGAGAAAGCCTCTTCTTTTTTTTCTCAACAAAGGACATGGAAGTATGGTTGAGGTTTGGAAAGCTACATCTAAATAAGCCGTAAGGTGTCTGAAACAATGACCTGTGGACAGATGAGGCATAGTTGAGTTGTTTAGCTTAAATGCACTCAAATACCATGCTTCGTGAAATCCAGCAGATGCATCATAACCCCCGTCAAGCATGGAGGAGCCACATACAAACTTCTGTGTATACAAGAGTCCTGTGGTGAGAATGAGGTCAAAGTGAGGCCACCTGACCGAAACTCTGTGGTGGGACATTAAGAGAGCTAATGAAGAGGGAATTGGTAAAAACCTCAATGAACCCAAGAAATGTTGGAAAGAAGAATATATATTTTGAATGTATTTTGTACAAAATACAAAAAACAGCGACCTTGTGTTATTGCAGCATAAGGTGGATCTGTGAGCTTGTGGATCACAGGAGTAATTTGTATTAACCACATGACATGTTTTTATTTAAACTTTTTCAAGTAAATGACGGCACAGCAGAAGGAAAGCTGTATGTTGTTTGTCTGAGGTTGTGTTACGCCTAATACAGAGACCCCCTACAATCAGATGTGTTCAATACTTTTAATACACAAAAAAACAGGATTAAAAGGCGCCGAGGACGTTTGTGCTTAACTGTAGTTCTGAAGGTTGACCATCGGTGCTGCTTTTTACACACATCTTGTCAAATGTCAATACTACACACGGTGGCAAAGACCTTATGTTTTTTTTTGCTTCTTCTTTTCATGTAACTTAATTGTGTTGCGGTATTCTCAGTACCAAAGTTTAGTGTGTAGTTCTAGCTCCGTTTGAACACGTATATCATATTTTACAGCCAAATGTGTGTGAATCATCACAAACCAGTTTGATCAATCAAATCTTTAAAGTTCAACATTGAAATCAGGATTCCCGGTGTGAAGCTCACCTGAGGACGGTGAGTGTTTTGCTCCATGCACAGCTCTGCTTCCTCATAATAAATAAACATGACCTCACCCAGTCGAGTCTGAGGGATTTCTTCTCCACACGCTCTTCCATGTCAATCATTAACAAACCCTTCCTTCTGCTGATAATGTGGACGATAAAGACGTTTACATCACAAGGAGTACTCGTTCTGGTCAGATCACACAGGTGTGTGAAGTCGCATATATCTGAGGCAAAATGCAGACCGTCGCTCTGGTTGGGACTCTGCTTGGGAGAATGCGCCATGTGTGGTGGGATTCTGTTTGAATTAACGTCAACTCTGAGGCAGAGAAGCATCAAGGTGAGTAAATGGCCTTACCCTAACATGGCCTTGACTTATTCTCTACTAAGATTTTAGTGATAATGATCTGCTTGAAGATTCTGCTCACGCTTCCTATAATTAAAACATTCAGGCTTCCTTGACCATTTTGGGGCAGAACCCTGAAAAGTTCAGATATGTTGAAAGAGAGCTTTTTGCCACATGTTTAAATTCAAAACATTCACCAGTGTGTGCTTTGAACTCAATAAAATCTACTGAAGATGAAGACGCGGTCTCACCAGGACAGCTGACTGGAGTAATCTGAGCAGGATGAATGAGATATAAATCATAACCTTTTGTAGATTTCACAGAAGAGAGACTTTAACAGGTACTGGATTTAATTCTTCCTTCACGGGGACGTGTAAAGTCACTGTAACGGCTGTGAATACTAAAACAACAAAGACATCACATTGTCAGCCATTGCTTTATTGCTGTAGTTGTGACCAAAGTACTATGTTGTAGGTGTTTGTCACTTAAGAATGTCACATGCTATTTTGTTTTATCTTTTATCTTATCTTCAACTATTGTATGCACTTGGCAGATAAGTTCAGTAGGTTCCTGTAAATAATGTGTATTCCCGTCCAGGGATGAATCAGTTCTTGTAGTTATGGTTAATTGGACTACTGCATAAAGATTATCAACAAAGTTAAGATCTAGACTCTTTGGTGGTTTAACAGTGTCTCACACTCCCTGAACCATTAAGAAGTGGTCATTGAGTATTTTCATGTCGTTAAACTCAACATTTCTGAAGCAGGACCTGACCAGCTGACCCCCCTGTAATTCACCTGTAATCAGGTGAAAGGTACACCCCACACAGGTTGCCAGTCTATCACAGAGTAGTTAGTTAGTTAGTTAGTTAATATTTATTTCGGTCAATCACAAGCATAAAAATCAACAAACAAGATAACAACCATCCACAGGTTTTTCCCTGGTCAACATTGTGATTATTTTGTCCAAAAAGGTCTGGGCTTGAAGTATAAAGCTTATCTTGCCTACCTTTTAACAGAATAGAATATACAAAAAGAACAAATTAAGTATCATGAGGCTACACAAAATAATAATAATAATAATAATAATAATAATGATAATAATAATAGCTTAAATAACTGTAATAATAGTAATAGTAATAATAATGATAATAATAACAATGATAGCTCTGAAAACAGAAAGTGAAAAGATGCTAAAGAAACCGACAAAACCAATTTAAGTCATTTGTCATTTCATCTCATGCATGTGTACATTCTTCTTTGTTTGCTTACTTAGTAATCATGAAAAAAATAATTTAAATACATTATTTTTAAACATTCTCAGCCTTTTTTGTAAGATAGTAGAAGTGGAAGGGATCAAACGTGTTTATTTTGGGTAACTGGCCCTGTAAAGGTTCTTAGAAGCAGTTAGACACCAACACTCTTTGATTGATTTTTGATTGATATCTTTTATTTCAAACATAAGCACAAATAATAGCAATAACATAAAAGATAATAATCACTAAATAATAAATGTACCATCATAAACAAAGTAGACAAGAATTAATAAATATAGGAGCAAATGTGTAATGCTGTTATCAATGTTATTATTTTGCATCTTCAAAATTCAAATGCCACCTAAATATAAAGCTAAATATCATCCTGCACATCCAAAGTTCATTAAAGTAGACTAGTATTCAGCTTATTTGTAATTTGTAATGTATTTATTTATTTCAAAACAGGGACAGTGCACAATAAGACATTAATCTTGTACAAGAGAATATGCATTGTGCCAGGTTGTAGCAACTTGCTATTTTCCACCTGTAGTCCCTGGGCAGGTTGATGGAATAGTACATAAAAATGAGTATAGAAAAAGAAAAAATAAGTAAAAGAGCAGAACAAAGCAAAAAGACCATAGATAAAATAGATAAATTAAACATGGAAGCAGATTCAACAGAGCATGGGATCTGTCAGATGTTGGCACCTAAGATTAAAGCTAGGCTGCCCCCCGACACACACACACACACACACACACACACACACACACACACACACACACACACACACACACACACACACACAACACACTTCATAAATGTACACACACTTGTCTTGACAGTAACCAACGCTCGGCAAGATGTGAGAAGGTGTGGGGACTTGTACATGAAATAATGTCGAGTATTCCATTGAGTCATTGCAATACATGAGAATGATGACTTCCCAAATGCAGTTTTGCGTTGGGATACACGACACTCCCCCCTGGTAACAGATCTTGTTGTCCGTGTTGAGTTCTCAGCGCAGAGATTAGAGTTTATAATTCATTCTCACATGGTCTTGTACATGTTTCCTGCCAGCAGGCCTGATGGAGCGCTGCAGTCCTCCTTGAGCGTTTGTGGGAACACAGGACAGCGATGCTCTACCTGGCCAACACGGCCCACTGGCAGTTCCTGGGCCTGATCGTCGGGGCCCTGGCGTGGATCCTCACCACGGCTGCGGTGGGCATCGATGAGTGGCGGGTTTGGTACATTGATGATGTGACCATCATCACATCAGGTGAGGCTTGGGTGGGCATCTGGAAGGCGTGTTTCTTAAGCCACGCCTTTCCCATGACAGAGAACTGCTGGAGCATCGGCTTCTCTGACCCCTTCGCCCCGGTGGAGATCCGCCTGGCCCAGGTGCTGATGATGCTGGCGGTGATCTGCGGCCTGGCGGGGAACATCAGTGGCGCGCTGGCCATGAGGATGGTCTACTTCTCAGTGGAGCATCGCAGCAACATGAGGATGCTCTTCGTGCTGGCAGGGGCCCTGTATGTGCTCACAGCGACGTTCTCCCTGGTGCCACTCACGTGGAACATGAACTCGGTGCTGAAAAACTGCACCATAGACTTCCCCCCTGAGTTCCACCTCCCACCTGCTCCCGTCAGGCAGAGAGTCGGCATCGGCATCGTAGTGGGAATCCTGGCCTCCATCATGATGCTCATAAGTGGCATGCTCTTCCTCTGCTACCGGTATGTGTGGACGGACCCTGAGCAGACCAGAGAGCCCCTCCACAGTCCCTGGACAGAAACCACGCTCACACAGAACACTGAGCTGTCAGAAGGAGTCATCCAGGGCATGCACAATCCTGCATTCCTCACTGAAGCAATCTCATAATCCCTTTGCTTTTCTTTTTTCTTTTATATGTATATATATCTTTATGTTAATCAAAGCTTCCATCATCGAGCAGTTCATTGACACAGAATCAGATATGAGCAATAAAAATAGTTTGAAAAAGAAAATAAACTGCTTTACCACATAAAACTGACCAAAAACCACTTGTGGGCCAAAAGCAGTAGCTATTTTGATTCAAACATCTTTTTACCTGCTGTGAACTTGTTTCATGGCCTCTTGGGGGAGACAGAAACAAGCTGCAAATACTGTCACCTCTTAAAGTTTTCACAACTAGCTGCTTATTTTCATTTTCTACACGTATAGTCATGCAGACTCCCATTCATATCTTTCTAATCATGTATTTTATGTTTAGTAGCTTTAGGAAGTATTAATAATAATAATAATAATAATTCATTTTATTTAGAGGAGCCTTTCAGGTCACCCAAGGATACAAACACACATTATATATAGTATACAGTTAATACAAAAGCAAAAATACAATACAAAAAGCAGCAACAGACAGCATAAACAAAGTGCATAGACCAATAACTGGAATAAACTGGTGTAGTGTAGTGCAGTGTCCAGTTAGAGTGAGTGAGCGCCTTTTAACAGGTGGGTTTTGAGTTGGGTTTTGAATGTTGTGATGGAGTCTGTCTGTTTTATGTGTGGGGGGAGGGAGTGTAATATATAGTATTAGCAGATTTTTAACTCTCAAAAGTTGCCACTTGTGCTACACATGGGGAATTATCTTATTATTATATTTAATTTTCCTAAAAGTGTATATTCATGACAACTAACAGCCATGCTGCAGTTAATCAAGGAGAACAAGTAACCCAGACAACCAATACACAGGTCTGGAAGTGGCTCTGCAGAGCTGAGAGGAAACATCATCTTGTCATCAATCTTCTGAGTCTGTTGTCATGTGATTCATGTTGGTGTCATTTTATTATAAAATACCAGTTCTGAAAAATCTGGGATGCTGTGTAAAGAGTGAATGCACACATCATTCAGTTATTTGCAACTCATGGGTACATTCCAGCACGGTGGCTTAGTGGTTAGCACTGTTGCCTCACAGCAAGAAGGTCCCCGGTCCCACTCCCAGGCCCAGCAGGGTCTTTCTGTGTGGAGTTTGCATGTTCTCCCCGTGCTTGCGTGGGTTCTCTCTGGGTACTCCGGCTTCCTCCCACAGTCCAAAAACATGCATATTAGGTTAATTGGTGATTCTAAATTGCCCGTAGGTGTGAGCGTGGTTGTGAGCATGGTTTGTGTGTTTATATGTGGCTCTGTGATGGACTGGTGACCTGTCCAGGGTGTAACCCCTGCCTCTCACCTGAAATGAGCTGGCTCCAGCAGACCCCCGTGACCCCGCAAGGGATAAAGCGGGTATAGACAATGGATGGAGGGTACATTCCTATTTTAGTCAGAGAAGAACAAGGAAAATGTTGAAGTTAAGATATTTTACTGTTTCAAGAGACATATTAGCTTATTTGAATTTCATGTCTGCAACACATCTCAACAACAGTTTTTATATTTGTTAATACTAATCTCATCATCTACAGCCCATAACATCATGATCATTTGGAGAAATATCTGGAGACTGAAATTCAACCATTATTTTCAGGCAGCACTCATTTTAAGAACGCGTGGGCTCCATCCTCACTTTTATGTCAAAAGTTTTATCCTGCAAGGAAGAAGCCATGTGCGTAGATGATCCAAACATGCTACCATCTTCTCTGGGCCAACATTCAGAAAAATGAACTGAGGGAACGCGGGACCAGCTTTCCTTTGATCAGATTATTCAAAATCTATATATATCCTTTATTTAACCAGGTGAAAGACTCATTGAGATTAAAACCTCTTTTTCAAGAGTGACCTGGCCAAAATGGCAGCATAAAAAGAATAAAACAATACATACAAACACAGTCAGTCACACATTCCGGGGAAACAATAAAAACAATGGTAAAATTTACACAACGGGGCAGTTGCAAGAATCGAGAGAGCTAATTTCTCTGTCTTTTAAAATTGATTTAAATTTACCCAAGGATACAAGCTCAACCAATTTCAAGTCCTTCTGCGCATCATTCCAAGTTGAGGGGGCAGAAAACCTGAACGCCTTTTTACCCAGTTCAGTTCTGGCTCTCGGGACCTGCATCTGAATAAAGTTCTGTGAGCACAGGCCATAATGGCTGATGTTTCTACACATGTGCACGCACAAATATGTAGGGAGACGTCCCAAAATGGATTTGTAAATAAAAGTCAGCCGGTGGGAGAGTCTACGGACAGGCAAAGAAGGACAATTGGCAGCAGCATACAAAAAACAGTGATGTACCTGATAGCTGCAGCCGGTGATAAAGCGCAAAGCACAATGATACACGGTATCTAATTTCTTTAAATACTGCTCAGGAGCGTTCATAAAAAGCAGATCGCCATAGTCCAACAAGGGTAAAAAAGTTGTTTTGATCAAATGTTTCCGGACCCGAAATGAAAAACATGATTTGTTCCTAAAAAAGAAACCTAATTTTAGTTTCAATTTAGAAACAAGATTATCAATATGAGATTTAAAAGACAATTTGTCATCAATCAGAATGCCTAAATATTTATAAGAACTAACCAATTCAATTTCAATCCCCTGAACAGTTAACAACCTTGGAAGGTGAGATGGAAGCTGCTTGCCATTTGAAAAAAGCATGGTCTTCGATTTATCTGCATTTAATACAAGTTTAAGCTGAGTCAGACGGGATTGAACAGCATCAAAGGCAGTTTGCAAGAACTCAAGGGATTGTAATGCTGACGAAGATGAACAAAAAATAACTGTATCGTCCGCATAGAAATGAGACACAGCATCAGCCAGATTTTCACAAAGATTATTAACATAAATTGTGAACAGCAACGGCCCTAGTATAGAGCCTTGAGGTACGCCCTTTAGAACAGGAAGAAAGGAAGAAGAAGATCCAGCGGCCTGCACACACTGTGTTCTACCTGATAAATAATTTGAGAACCAGTTTACAGCCTGGTCAGATAAGCCAATCTTGTGGAGTCTGTCTGCCAGGATAACATGATCGACAGTATCAAATGCCTTTGATAAGTCGATAAAGAGAGCTGCACAATATTTTCGGCCATCTAGTGCCTCTATGATGTCATTTACCACTTTAATAGCAGCAGTTATTGTACTGTGCTGTTTGCGAAAACCTGACTGATGATTTGAAAGAAGACTATTAGCATTTAAAAATTCTTTAAAGGAGCTGTATGTAAGAGCAATAATAAAATGAATCATAAAATGACCCCGATATGTCAACAGACATTTAAAAATCATGTTCATTTCAAATACTTATGTCACTGACAACAGCACTCAAGCCAGGATATTCCAGTTTAAAAAGAGGAGTTGCAGCCCTCAACTGATGTTTATGTTGTCATTTTTTGTTTTGGCCTGAAGCTCCACCCTCCACCTATCTCCCAATCACCAAGTCAGTATTGTTTCTGAAGCTCCACCCTCCACCTATCTCCCAATCACCAAGTCAGTATTGTTTCTGAAGCTCCACCCTCCACCTATCTCCCAATCACCAAGTCAGTATTGTTTCTGAAGCTCCACCCTCCACCTATCTCCCAATCACCAAGTCAGTATTGTTTCAGCATCCGGGTTGCCAGCTCGGCTCTAATTATGGCAGCCATGGCAGCCTACGTTCCTGCTGCATTCTGCAGCCTACCTGGCAACCTCTGGTCGGGGGGAGGAGGGGGAGGGTACACGCCGCTCAACAATATTTTGAAAGTGACTGCAGTACCAGTTTTGGCCATTTCTTACAGACGGCTCCTTTAAGTTGTTCACTGACCAACTTTTCAAGAACCTTGGATAAAACACACAATTTAGAGATTGGCCTGTAGTTATTAACTACAGAGGGATCACCACCTTTTAGTAGAGGAAGAACATAAGCAGACTTCCATATGCTCGGAATCTCATTTTCAGAAATGGTAAGATTAAAAATATGACACAAGGGTTCTGCAATAAAATCTGCTGCTGACCTCAGAAAAAAAAAAAAAAAAAAAAAAAATCTGAAATGATTTTGGGAAAATATGGGTCCTGTGAAGACGATACGGACCAGCTTGTTCGTTATCAGCAGTTAAAATAGCCTGCAACTCCAGTGATATCGGCAGCTTGCACATCTGGAAACACCACTCCTGAAACAGAGGTTTTAGAGCTCTCACCTACACATCTGTTTTTAGGCCTTTCTAATGCTACACTGGATCCATTTCAAAAGCCTGACTTTGCAAAAGACTTTGGATGCTGAAAACAGTTGGTGGGCCATGAAAGGAAAAAAAAACATGACAAAGAAGAAGAAGCAGGACTGTTGAGTAGTTTTAATCCCTCATCAGACGCCAGCGGGACAACATTCCTGTCTGATAATGTCCCAGGACAGCGTTGCAATACAAATCAAATCTGCACATAAGATGTCAGTTGCCTCATTATATTTCTATTTTAATTTCATGTGACTGATTAAGCCGCGGTCATGGACAGCTTCTTATCCGCAGATGTTGTAAAAATAAAAATAAAAATCTACGTTATCTATGAGTGACGGTTAACCAGCTGAGCGTTCCTGCTCTTGTAATAACCGTCCAGTGTTATCGCTGCATGGGCTGGAGGAGGTGATAGGACATGTCAAAGGACATGTGGGCTTATGACGGGCCCCATGTGAGGTCGGGATATAGTGAGTCAGGTTGACTTGGGGCCCTGCACATGTGACCAGCGTAGGAGGCTGACGAGAGCAGGCATGTGAGTATGGAGAGGGGGCTGCCTCACTGTGACGATTGTTGCCAGTGAAGGCATGCACACACACACACACACACACACACACACACACACACACACACACACACACACAGAGACATGGGTCCAGTGGCTTCCTGCACCTCTCTGGAGGCGGCTATCGAGTGAAAAACAAAAGGCTGTCTTCACTTCATACGGTTCACTTTCAAAAGTCCCAGAGGCTCATGGTGGTAGCGTAGCGCTGATGTATAGAGTTAATATAAATGAGAATTATTCCAAAACATTCCTTAAGAAAAGAGATTAAGCACAAACATTGCAATAATTCTCCATCCATTTCTCCATTTCTGGGTTCGCCGCCCTCCCACCACTCTTGCACATTCCTCTCTGCAGATAAGGCTGATAAAAGAGCCCCAGTTTGTCACGGCTTATCTAATCAGCCTTGCTAAATCATCTGCCATCACTTATGATGTATTGCAGAGAAATTACATGAAAACCCAGGACAGTGATGACTGCTAATGTTTTTAAATCAAGCTCTTTAGTACCTCACCAAGAGCCTACCTTGGCAGGATCACAGTGCAGCTCGAATGATAACACTTATTTAAGGCCTGTTAGATAAAACAGAAATAATTGGGGGTGAAGCTTGTGGCACATGAGCGATCACGCCCCCGACTGTTCTTTTATCTCAGAGTTTAAAGCTATCGTCCCCAGTCATCAAGATCAGATCAGATTTATTGTATTTTGTGTATAGCCTGAGGTGTAGAATAACTGCAGATACTTTTCAGAGAAAACAGTCCGTGAAAAAAAAAAAAAGAAATGTCTTGTTGTGGTTATAAAGTGATTAAAGATTGTACAGCTGTCTTAAACCTCTCAGACTTGACAAAGTCAACAGTAAAGCGAATGTCTTGCGGTTATTAACAGCCGCCAGAGCCCCTTTTTTCCCTTTGAAGGGGAACTCCCCCAAATTCACAAATCAGAATGTGTTTATAGGCTGTCTGTAGCAGTAGCTGAGTCATGTGTGATGAATGTTTTCAGATGGCCTCGCTTGGCTTAATTGGGGAGGTAGACAGAAGTGAATTTACCGCAGGGGGTAAAGAGGTTTAGCATGTGAATCTCAGCAAAGTCAGTGATAAACCGCCACTGCGACTGATATAGGGGCCGTGCTTAGCAAAATGAGAAGGAATGATACCAGGGGCGCCTCCAAAAATGTTTCATAGGGGGGGCCAGATGGGGCCACTTAAATTCTTGGGGTGGACACCAAAACTAAAAGCCGTCATTACAGGATTGTATTATACTGTTGTAGTATAAGGGCTCAGAAATACTTAAAAAAACGCCTACTGATATACTTGGGTTTATTACGGAAGAGTATTAGGGCCATGCAAGAGAAAAAATATTTGAGAGGGGAAGATTTTTTTTTATTGTGCACTTCGAGAAAAAAGTCGAAATGTTGAGATTAATGTTGAAATACAATTTTGTGAATAAAGTTGAAATTTCGAGAATAAAGTTGAAATACATTTCATCTTTTTTCTCGAAATTCTACTTCAACATTAATATCTACATTTCGACTTTTTCCTTGACATTTTGACTTTTTTCTCGACATTTCGACTTTTTTCTCGAAGTGCATAATGAAAAAAAAATCTTCTTCCTCTAAAATATTATTTTTATTTTTCTCCTGCCTGGCCCTAATACTCTTCCGTAGGGGTGGCCAGTGGGGAGGCCAGCAAATTTGTAGGGGGGGCCGTGGCCACCCTTGGCCACCCCCTGGTGACGCCACTGAATGATACATTATAATAAAACACGACCTTGATCTCTGCTGTTATTGATTGATATGCGAGACAGAGAGAAAACACACCTCTGAACCCAGCGTGAGTCAGCAACATTTCCCATCCATTTCTACTCCCTCTTCACCCTGGTCAGGGTCACAGGGTCAGACTTGAGGCATGGCAAGTTTATTTCACGTACAAGACAAGTCAAAGTGCTTCAGAGAAAAACATTAAAGAGTTTAAAAGCAGAATAAAAAAAATAAAGATATATATAGATATATTTTGTTTTTTTTTAAGGGAATGGAAGTAGAGGTGGACCCCAGGCAGGTCGCCAGTCCATCACAAAGATACAGACCACAAACACTCACTGCTACAGTCAGTCACCAATCAACCATGCAAGGCTTTGCTCTGTGGGGGGAGAAAACCCACGCAAGAGAGGGAGGAACGTACAAACTCCACAAAAAATGACCCCAGCTGGGATTTAATCTGGGAACCTCATGGTGTGCGATGACTGAGCTCCCCACCACATCACAGTCCTTCCCCAACGGCTGGAAAACCACTAAATATCTTTAAACCACTGGCTACATGTAAGACAAGACATACAATGTCTGAATTTTATTACAGGGACTTGAGACAAATGCACAAGTACAGATAGATCATCATCAAGTGTACTTAACTGGGGTGCAAACGGGTGGGGGCAGAGAGGCCCCTAATGATGATGAAATGATAACACAGTAAAAATAATTACACAAAGTTATTAACTAACACATAATTACAAATGGTTTATTTTCAATGTCCTGGTAACAATAACTTTATTGGTTTTGGAAACATCAACGCCTGTAAAATAGCCCTATTAAGATTCTTCTCATGGGTCCCAGAATCCCTAGCGGCGCCTCTGGTCTTAAAGACGGATTGTGATAACATTAATGGATCCCTTCGGTACTTGACCTCAGTATAAAAAGTGAGGACTTCTAACAAATGAAATAATTGCAACATACCTTTTTGCAAACATTTCTTTGCTGTGAGAAAATGTGTGTTTTGGCAACTTATTACAGTTACGTGTACAGTACGCTACTTGGCACTGAAGGAACTTCTGGCACATTTGAGATAAGTTCCCCACCAGCTTTGATAGATTGAAGGATTTTGTTTTGCATAGTTACATATAAACCCTGCTTTTTACACAAAGGGAGCTGGGATAAGCTCCAGCAGATCCCCGTGACCCTAAAGAGGAAAAAGCGCATTCAAATAATGGACGGATGGATATTTGGGAACATTATCATTATTATTGTCATTATCATTGCATGCGGGGGAGCTACTATTAAATTCATATCCATACGATCTCATCAAAGTTCAGTTAAGGCTGAGATGATGTATTTCACCATGTTAACAGTTTTTCCACAGTTCACAAACCGTTTGGGTGAAACGGCAGCATCGTATATGAGCAGTGTGCTTATCAGTCCCCTCGGAGCAGGCTTGTTTGTTTGTAATCAGATGTATTTAGACATAACTCCTTGTTTTTTAACCTCATTTCCTTCTTGCTGCGGCACTGCCCAACCTCAGAACGGTTGGAACCTCGTGACCCTCAACAAAATAATCTCTTAAATTGTTTTTGGAGCCCTCCTGTTGATAACCACACTTAACACTGGAGCACGACTGGCTCTCCCTGCAGGCTGAGTCAGACCTCAGCTCCTGCCTCTCCACCGTCTCCCTGCGTCTCTGGCTCCGGGAGGCCCGGCAGAACCACTGGCAGCCACTTAGAAGGGAAGTCTGGCATGTCTCGGGCCCCTCAAGAGACGTACGCTCCTGCGACAACATCATTATCTCTCATTAACTTCATTCTCTGGGAGCTGAATCCTTTAAAGGAGGACCATCAATTGGATGTGAAGGTTCATAAATCATCCTCCTCTCTTACGCGGCACACACATACGTTGCTGCACCTGTGTGTGTGGAAACTATACAGACAGACACTCTGATCGTGGCAAACCGTTGTAATCATGTCAACTTGTTCTGCATTCTTCACAGTACACACTGCCCATTAAAGCGTTCATTAAACACAGCTTAGCCCAGCGAGTGACCAGGAAATCTGCTGGAATTAGACTCAAGCTGTGTTTCCACCGCTGCAGACACGCCTGACAAACCAGGACGTTTCTCTTCTGTACCACCCTTGCGGTTTACCAAAATAAATTGAAAAATAAACATATCCAGCATATTTCATTGGGTAATATATACCAGTAAAGAAAAGGGACATTTTAATGAATAACATTACGCAATTTACGCCAATCATCTGAATATGCTGCACAATAAGCAAACCTAACAAGAAACAGAATGATTTGTACTTAAAGATGCAACCTTAATATTCTATCATTAACAATAATTTACAATCACAACAATGTACAAGCTGAAAATATAGATTGTTCTTTGTTGGTGTTGATAAATGAACCTGAAGCCACCCCAGAATGTGAGATAAAAGGAAAATATAATTTGTACTAATCAAAGGTATTTATAAAGTCCATTATTGGTGCAAAGCAGTCTGACGTTGCAGCTCTACAGGTGATTGTGCCGTGCTGTCAGTCTTCACATGAGCAGTTCCTCCTTCAAACGTACTCGCAGCGTTTCCGAAGGTTTCCATCTGTGCTCATCACCTGGTATCTCCGCTGCAGCGCCGGCTGGGGCTCCTCGTGCGAGCACACGCAGGAGCACACTATGAGCAGGCCGGCCACGATGAGGAGGAATCCTGCCGCCCAGCCGCAGAACAAGGCGTCTCCGAACTCCCACCGAGGCACCACCTCCGGCACCTTCTCGTCAAAGAAATGCACCACGGCTAAATGGGCCATGTAGGACACGGGGATCAGACACAGCACTCCAGAGATCACCCCCAGCACCCCTCCCAGGACAGTCAAAGCCCTCTTCTTTCGACAGCTGCCGTCCTCTTTGCAGCTTTTCACCAGATGTAGTCCAGGTATGGTCATCAGGATCCCCAGCATGCCCACGGTGAGGGAAGCACACATCAGGATGCGGGCCAGCTTGATGTCGCTGGAAAGGCCCAGCAGACTGTCGTAGGTTCTGCACTCCATGCCTCCGACATCCTGGACCACGCAGGTCTCCCACAGGCCCAGCTCGTAGCTCTCCACCGGCAGCAGGGCCGTGGACATGGTCAGCCACTGTGGTAGGATAGTGGTGGCTAAAGCACACAGCCAAGCCCCGACGTAGACCAGCATCCCCAGCAGCTCCAGGGCGCAGGCGCAGGTGTCCACGCTTCTCTCTCCTTCTCTGGCCTCCATGCTTCACGGAGCCGCAAGAGTTCTTCTTCTCTGGATGCACTTGAGGTGAAGAGGCCTCTCGATGTGCAGCGGAGACAGAGGCAGCTCAAGGCACCTGTTAATTACTGCTGATCGCTCTGAGGGATCAGGAGTCGGAGCTCGCTCAGAAACAGTTCCCACTCAGAGGAGCACACATCTTCTGCTGCAAGGGAGAAGGGGCCAGTTTGGCCCTCCCACTTGTGATCCTCCTGCTCCCGTTGCCGTGCCAATGGGCAGAAGGGGCAGAGGCAGAGATGGCTACGATTTGACAAGGCCATTGTCAAAATGCTTGTTGAAAATTACCCAGCCACATGGGATTTCATAAAATGCAGACAGGATATTTCTAAACTGGAGAGATTACCTCCCTGATGTATATTATTTCTCGTCATGTATATTCTATCTGAGGGCACTATCAGTGTACAAATAAGCAAAGAGTTTTTACAGTAAATGTATGAAGCAACTGGTTCCTGGTTTAAAACACTCAAATTGTAAAGGCACTAGAACACAGGGCCGAACAGACATTTTAAAAACAAGTCTTCAACATGTTCACAGACATGTCTTAAGGTATAAAAGCCAGGTTCAAAGACATCAAGATTTACTGATGATCAAAAAGATGTTTTGGCACGTTCATCAGTTTGGGCAAATCACTCTTACAGTCATGCTTTTCTGCTTCTTGTGACTGAATCTGAAACAACAGTGCAGCTTATTGTGCACCGCCGAGCCTGTGGGAAATGATAGTAGGAGGATATAGATCAAAGCTGTGATGCGAGAAAATGTTTCCCATATTTAAACACACTGAAAATTGTACAAACACGCAAACAAGAAATGCACCGATAAAATCCCCAGCCTGCCGGCTCCTCCCCTCCTGGAGTGGGGAGCGCTCAGCTGATCCCTCTGATGTCTTGAAACAGACACACATAAAGCATAACAACACCAAACTCATCAAGAAAAGGGGGCTTTTATTTCTATTTTTACAGAATTAGAGACACGGTTTCAAGGGGAAATCTCCCCACTCACACAGGTGGAGGAAAGAAAAGAGAAACCTCTTCTCTGTAAATTCTACTTGAATTTCTCTTTCAAACTGATCTTTTTCTCTTTTTTTACAAATGCAACTGAAAGTTAAAGAAGAAATGTGATGCAATGGGTCCATCTATGTTGTTGCAGTTCCTGCAGTTACACATAGAGGCTGACAAACCAAAAAATGTCCAAGGCTGCCTCTGTCCCCGTCCACGTCACTGGAATCCGTGGCGGTAATCCTGCTGCAAACATGCTGAACCCCATCTGAGCAGAAGAGATGTATCTCGGTCACATCTGACTCAAGTATTTACTCATTAGACTTTTTTTTTTTCATGTTGTTATGCAAAGTTTTAATCATCTAGGCTATGAATGGAACTCTGGTTTGCCCACACTTGCCCAGAGTAAAGCATGTGCCTGTCTTTCTGTACATCCTGCAGTTAAGTACACTGTGTGAAGAACACAAAACCTCAGTGACCACACACGGCGCATCTAACATAAAAGAAAAAAAAAACAAAAAGAGACTTACACCTAAACAATATGCCGAACATAATTAATCACTTTGCAAAGGGTGAAGGTGACACAATTAGCTTGCTTTTATTCAAATGCAATTCATTTACAACACAACTAAGCACAAAAAGTAAGGACATTTATGTTTGCAAGATTATATCTTTGTTGTAACAAAGGCGATAAATCTTATACTGTTGGAAACCTGTTTCTTTCCCTTTTTAAATGGTGATACATGTGTGAGGAACATAGACTTGTGGGATGAGCAGCAGAGCTGAGTGTCTGGGTTGTGGCCATGAAAAATGTTGCCACTGACTTCTTCTGCTGGTGTCGGCAACACATCCGCTGGAACCTGATCATGTGGACCAATGTTATCTTCAGCAATGAGTCCAGATTTGCAGCTCCCTCATACTTCCATACTTATTGTGTGGAATTATGGGGGAACACCTACAAAACAAACATCAAACCACTATACATGCTGCAAAAAAAAGCAATACGAATCATAAACCATGCAGACTACCTTGCTCCAACAAACCCACTCTTTATTAAAACAAACACCCTAAAATTGGAGGACCTAGTGGACATTAATACAGTTTTAATCATCTTCAAGGCACACAATAATATACTCCCACCCTGCATGCAGGAGCTGTTTGAAGTTAGGTAGTCCAAATATCCTCTTAGGGGTTCATGTATTTTTAAGAAAATGGGTGTACAGACCAATACGAAGAGGAACTGTGTATCAATAAAGGGGGTCCAGCTATGGAATAATTTAGAAAATTAACTAAAACTATGCACTACTGTTACCAAATTCAAAAATAAGTTTAAAAATAAAATATTAAATTAATATAAAACATTGATATGATAGTATTATAATAAATACCATGATAGTAGCATATTGAAGCAAGTGTTTGCACGACCGCTCTGCGCAGCCGTTTAGCCGAGAAGTGTGATGAAGCAGCACCACATCATACCAGGTGCCCTGTAAGCCACTCTGCGCTCCGCGCTGTACAGTCTCTTGCCAAGAACCACTTAATTTATCACTCCTTGCAATTTGTAGTATGTTTTTTGTTTTGTTTTCATCTTTGTTTTTTTTTTGTCTTTGCTTGTTTGCTTGTTACTTGTCCAATATATCCATTCTTTTTCAATGTTTGAACCCAAATTATTAGTTTTGTTTTGTATAAAACCTCCTGAGTCGAGGTTCATAAAAGGGTAGGCATAATAAGCCTTGGCTTCAGCCTATACCTTTTCGGTGCCATTTAATATATTGGACCTTTTTTTTATGTTGTATTATGTTGTATCCAAATGGAAATAAAAAAATCAAAAATCAAAATCGATTCAGTTGGATCTTGGGGTCAAAGTGTTAAGAAGACACGGAGAACTCTATGGGCCTGATTTACTAAAGGTTTGCGTGTGTAAAAACGTGTGAAAACTTGACAGCACCCGCAAACCAAAGTGCCAGCTGATCTACTAACAGCGTGCAAAGAGGACTGCGTCTCTCAAATGAGCAAAATAGCACACGCTGTTCATTTAGTACTTTTGCCCTGATGAATAATCAATATGGGGCGTACCCGCCAGAAATCGCTAAATACTGGGAGGGGAAGATGCAAATATGTCCATTTACCACGCGCAATGAGATTTACCAAGCCAGAAAGTAATTGCGGGGATTGTGATTGCGTCTGTATTTAATACGTTCGAAAGGAAGGTGCTAATCTGCCGAGCATTACCCAGGGATGCTTGTTGGTGCCTGATTTGAGGACTGGGGTGGGGATGGCTCAACTTGGTGAGGATTCTCCACATGCAAAAGGAGAAATATTTTATTTGAATGTTAAATCGAGTATTATTCAGCAAAAGGTTGCCACAGGAGGCACCTTCATTTTTTTATTTGTGATAATAAATAAATCACGTGTTTTCATGGAGAAAAAAGTGTTTCTTATTGTGCGCCTATTGTTCTCCAGTTGTCATACCCCGGTGTTGTGCCGTATTCAGCACCCCTGCCTTGAAAAGAACCCCCTCGTCTGACAAAAATGATATTCTCATTCCGTGTCACGTTCCGTTTAAAGTCCAGTTTTGTGTTAATGATTCATGTTTAAATGCGCTCATGGATCCCACAATTGTCATACTTTCCCACAATCACAGTCACAGATAACAAAAATCGGGTAAATGGTTATTGATGTCATTCATTAATAGCCTGCTTACTGTGTTGTCTTCCATAATATTTGTAAATATATATAATATAAACTCCTAAGTATGTGTTTGTGTGAGTGTGTATATATAAATATATTGAAGTGTCAGTGTGTTGTTTTTTTTCTTGGTCTACTTATCATTGAATATACGAGGGGGTGCTTTTCACGGCAGGGGTGCTGAATACGGCACAACAATTTGCCTCTTCCACTAATATCTCTAACTCCAACTCGTCAAATTTCATTTTGCGCTCGCAAACCGTAAGACGCGCAACACCTCATTTAAATACTGCAGTTTGTTATCAATTGCGCACGCAATCTTAGTTGATCACCCGCAAAACACACAACAACAGCACGTGCAAACTTTTTCAGTGCACACGCAATTTAGTACTCTTTATTTAGGATCTTAGTAAATCGGGCCCTATGTTGATTGCTGCACCGATAGACAAACACCTTTTGGTGGAGGGAGTGTGATGGTGTGGGGCAGCATCTCTCTCACTGGAAAAACCAGGCTTGTCATCATTAGAGGGAATATCAATGAATATCAATACAGAGACATATCGAGATGAAATTCTGCAACCAGTGACAATTCGATATCTCCACGGTCTGGAATCGAACTCTATCTGCCAAGATGACAACGCTCGCCCCGACGGAGCAGTGTTTATCAGAGACCACCTCCAGAATTTGGGAGTGGAGAGGGTGGAGACCTCCCAGCAGTCCTGACCTCAACCCAACTCAACCCTTGTGGGATCAGCTTGGGCGGGCTGTTGGTGCCACAGTGACCAACACAACAACGCTGGCTGACTGGTGACAAAGGCTGGTTGAAGGACGGGATGCGTCCCACAGCAGTGTGAGCAGGCTGGTGACCATGAGGAGGAGGTGCCAGCCTGTGTCTGGTTCTCCTACATGCTACTGAGGCTCCTGTTAGTTAAATGGATCAACTGTTAAATTGCCAATATGTGTTGTGTCTTCAACTTCAATCATCCAAACACCAAACAAGAGTCCCAGTCTGCCCATTGGCAGAGAAGATTTGACAAATGTTGGGTGCAACCCAGATACTCAGCTCTGCTGCTCATCCCACAAATTCATGTTCCTCACAAATGTGTCACCATTTAAAGGTGAAATAAACAGGCTTTCCAACCATAATATTTATTGCCAAAAACAAAGAACAACAAATAAATCATCAACTAAACACACATTTCCTTACTTTTAAGTTTAGATTGAGAAAAAACGTTATTATCGCGTATACTTTATTTTCAATATAGTCTTTATAAAGTGTTTTTTATTTGATTATTGAGAAGAGGTCATATTAAATATATTAAGAGTTAACACTTTACTAAAGATATTTCTGAAAAAAAATGTACCGTATTTTCTGGACTATAAGCCGCACCTGCATGTAAGCCGCATCCGCTCTAGTTGAAAAAAAAAAAGATATGCAAGCCGCAGATATTTATGTTGTTAGATTAGATATTTACTACATGTACAGAAGGATTTTGAACTGTAAATGATGTACATGTTTGTACCTAAATAGATCCTTTCCTAACAGTGTCTTTTAACACGGCAGCAACTTTGCTGATTAAAACAGGACAGAACCAAGAGAAAATAACCAGTATTTATTTATCTATTTATCTGTTTGAAATCTGCTTCTACCTACTTCTATCTGCTAAAGAAGAAGTAGCGTATTCTTCTTTGCATTTATTCTGTCTTAGTTTTGATTTTAATTCCGGTTAGAGCGCCCCGAGTGGTGGAAGAAGAATCCACAGAATATCCGCACCTTTGTATAAGCCGCATGGTTGAAAACCTATGAAAAAAGTAGCGGCTTATAGTCCAGAAAATACGGTAATCAGCATTTGGGCAGTACTGTGGCTTCGTGGTTAGTCCTGTTGCCTCACAGCAAGAACGTCTGTGGTTTGAATATCAGCAAGTGCCTTTCAGTGTGAGGTCTGCATGTTCTCCTCATGCTTTCATGGGTTTTCTCCAAGTATTCATCTCATGGTCCAAAAAACATACGTGTTAAGTTAGTTGGTGATTCTAAATTGTCAGTAGGAGTGAGTGTGTGTGTGTTTGTTTATATGTGACCCTGCAATGAAATGGTGAACTGCCCAGTCTGAACTTTGCCCAGAGATTTGTCAGCTGCACAGACCTTGTGACCTTAATGGATGGATAGATAATTTATATACATTAGCCTGTAATATATTGTGACAATGTTATTTAAAACAAACATATTTAGCATAATGTATAGCGTAAATATAAGTTACAGTACTGTGCAAGTAGGCACCCCAGACTGACCTGTTGATCAGCTAGTTTTAGTTCTTTTTTTGTTTGTCTCTTTTTTCCTTTTTTTTTTTTTAATAATCAGCATCTGCTCTAGAAAAACCAAAGTCAATCAACCTCAAAATAAAATGTTCACAAAATAAAACCGGATAATGTTCAGAACAAAATCACTACAAATAAGTGAGTATAGAGTGTGACCTTCCTCACAACCAGATACAGATCTCTATTTCAAGAAGACTTTTGAATACAGATTTTGCAATGACGTTAACAATCTGAGTTTTATGATTATTATTATTTGTTTATGTATTGGGGCAGCACGGTGGCTTGGTGCTTAGCCCTGTTGCCTCACGAGAAGGTTCCCGGTTCGACTCCTGGGCCCAGCGGGGTCTTTCTGTGTGGAGTTTGCATGTTCTCCCCGTGCTTGGCTGGGTTTTCTCCGGGTACTCCGGCTTCCTCCCACAGTCCAAAAACATGCATACTAAGTTAATTGATGATTCTAAATTGCCCGTAGGTGTGAGTCTGTCTGTATATGTGGCCCTGCGATAGACTGGTGACCTGTCCAGGTGTATCCCTGCCTCTCACCTGTAATAAGCTGGGATAGGCTCCAGCAGACCCCCGTGACCCTGCAAAGGATGAAACGGGTATGGATGTTCATGTATTTATTTGTTTTGAGCCGCTTGAATGAATGAATGAATGAATGAATGAATGAATGAATGAATGAATGAATGAATGAAAGCTTTATTCCGAACATGGTAAAACATAAAATAACACATAAGTCAAAATAGTCAAAACAACAAAAAAATATAGATAAATGAACAAAACAATGTTACCATGTCCAAAAAGGAGTAGAAAGAAGCATATGCTTATTTAATCCTACCCCTTCTCCCTTCTCAGAAATTACTATCCTCAGTTGATTTCAGTATCATATTACATATTTACATTATGTACACATTTACAACAGCTTGTGCGGAAGATAATGCAGTACCAATGATAAACACAAGGTGTCGCCAGTGAACCACTGAAAAGCACTGATTTTGTCAGCGACGACAATTTATCCAATTTCACTAGTTAACGTTGACTTTTTTTGTTTTAGATACCTTCTTTTTTTAAAAAAAAAAGGGGGAACAAAATAATACTTTTTTTAAGTGAATTAAAAGTACGGTTATATGTGACTCAACAGGTGCTATGTTTGAGAGCTTTTTGTGGCCGTTTTAAGGCTGATTTATGGTTCCACGTTACACCAACGCAGAGCCTACGGCGTAGGGTACGCGGCGACGCACACCGTGCGCTGCGCGTCGCTGCGTACCCTACGCCGTAGACTCTGCGTCGATTTAACGCGGAACCATATTTCAGGCTTTAGTTGATGCCTAAAAGGATTGAAACTTCACGAATTGCTGTCAAACCTGCATCGAGGCTGATTTATGGTCCTGCGTTACACCAACGCAGAGACGCGCAAAGTACAGCGCGCGTCGCCGCGTACCTACGCCGTACGCTACGGCGTAGGCTCGGCGTCGATTTAACGCGGAACCATAATTCAGGCTTTAGTTAATGCCTAAAAGTTAAAGCATCGTTGGTGATAATTAAATGCATTATAAAAACACGAGGGGAAAGTTTGTAAAGTTTGTGTTTGGGCTGTTTTCACGAGTCCCGGAGCGGCGGCGGGGGCTCTGGGCCGGGATTGGCCGCGGGAGCTCCCTCCGTCTACGTCCGAGCGTTTATGCAAATGTCTCCCGAATATGGAGACGGAGGGCTGAGGTCTGAGCAGGAGGAGGACATGGAGGACCGAGGACCGTGAGAGCTCTGCCGCCGCCGCACAGGCTCTCTCTTTTATTTATTTTTATTATTTTCTCTGAGTGGGTGTGTGTGGGGGGAGTTGCGGGGAGAGGGGGTGGATGTGCCTGCAGCGGGACCAGCCCAGCGGACAGCAGGGGGGAGTCTAGTCTCCCTGGTCGGGGCTGTAATGCGGCTCTGAGCGGCGGCTCTCTCGGGGGGGATCGGCGGGCTCGCAGGCAGGGCAGGGCGGGGGGGCTTCGACGCCATGCCGTGGCTGAGCGGCGGGAAGCGGCGGGAGAGCGCGGAGCTGCCGCTGCCGGCGGGCTGGGAGGAGGCGCGGGACTACGACGGGCGGCTGTTCTTCATCGACCACAACAGCCGGCAGACGTCGTGGATCGACCCCAGAGATCGGTAGGTGCTGGTGGTGGCGGGCCCTGGGCTAATGCTGCGTTCCATTTACCTCGGAAGTCGGAACTGGGAACTGGGAATAACGTCACAGCCGAGTTATCAGCGTTCCAGTTACAAAGTAGGAAAACAAGATTGTAGTTCGCACATGAAAAATGTAAATTACACTATAGCAGCATATATATGCCGAACATTACTTGTATACGACTGATTTAGTGTGACCAAAACTACGAATTATTACAGAGCTCTCTTCTACTGTTTACAACCGGGGCAGCCATCTCGGAATGTGAACTCGGGGGTGGTAAAGACTCTCCCACTTTCCCAGTGGGAAATCCCACTTCGAGGGGCGTTCCAGTTGAAAAATCCAACTAGGAACTGGGAAATCCCCACTTCCGAGGACAAATGGAACGCGGCATAAGATCACAGCCCAAACTTTCACGCAAACTTTCCCCAACTGCAGCCAGGACTCTGTCTGAATCTGAACTACCACTGGGGAAGTTTTGGCTTTTCTTTTGGTTGTTTTTGAGGTGTCGGATACCTAACTTCCCCCCCATGTCCACTCTGAAGCCTGATTTATGGTCCCGCGTTAAATCGACGGTCTGCGTTGGTGTAACGCGGAACCATAAATCAGCCTTGATGCAGGTTTGGCAGCAAATCATGAAGTTTCAACTCCAAAAACGACATCTGACGCCTTTTTTATAGTGATCCAAACTCATTGAAACAGCTCACTTAAATGGCTTCCAGTTAAAACATTAAGTGTGGCTGTATTTTGATATGGATTTCCGGTTTGTTATGTTTCAGAGAAGTTTGGTGCCCCCCCCCCCCCCCCCCCACCCATGTTATCCTGGTCACCTGAGCCACTCAACTGTCACATATTCATGCAAGAGAAAAAACTTCTGTTTTCAAACCTCCATCATTTAAAGTCATCAGTGAGCTCGTGGATTTATGACTTCCAGTGACCTGAAACATTCCTGGCTAACAAACCTAAACAGAGAGCTATTGTTATGCAGCTGCCGCTTCCTTCTCATGCAAAGACACCTCCTGGAGACCAGGAGTGTGTCAGGAACAGCCCCACAAGTCTGCTTGTTGATGTCAGTCATCCCAAAATGAGTGTTTATGTCCGTCCCTGTGTGTGTGTGTGTGTGTGTGTGTTTCACTGGATTCTAGAAAGGAGTGGTTGCAGTGAAGTGTCTGAAACTCCAACTCCCAGAAATCTTTGTGGAGCTATGTGAGGAATGTTAGTCGGGCCACTGGGAAAGCTGCAAGGATGTGCTTTTTTTCTGGGGACGGGGATTTCATCAACCCAGAAACTTGTTTAATCAGCCATTCAAAGCAGACTTTGTGAGATTACTGGGTGTTACAGCAAGTAATTTAACTCTGGTGTTTTTACGGGATAGATTAACCAATTGGCAAAAACAACACTCACAACTACGGTGGGGGTATGAGGCCAGTTTGAAATGTGGCCTCATGAGAGGGACGTACAAGAAGGAAGGATATCTGATGTGAAACTATGCACAGCACGTTCTACGGCAGATTTCTCGCCTGTGATTTTAGAGGTGGGAATGCACAAGCCGCATGTAATCTTGATAAGAAAAACCTGATTTCCTTAAAAGCACCCTCCTCCCTGCTGGTTGATTAACCATTGTTATGTGGAGCTGATAGCAGTTTTACAAGATCCTGTAGTTGTACGCATATGAGGGAGGTAGTTGCATGTTTGCATGACTTAAATAATGTTTTTTACATTTCTTCTGGTGCTGCTCAGTGATTTATCGGTTACCTTACCAGAAGAATGTCGTCTGTCATCGCCTGATACTCTGTCCAATAAATCACATCACTGTTCAGCACTAAACCTAACTATCTGAAAACATGCAACCGATACATAAAAGTGTCGGCTTTTAGGTGATATTTTCACTCTCTTGAGACGTGCTTACTTTTCCCTGACAAGTTTTGGTTTGATGGCTGCTCTGTTTAAGGACAGCTAAAATCAATATGTTTTTTCTAAATGGTGCTAGAGGTGAGTGTGGTAAGACAGTGAGGTGGCAGGTGTCACGTGGTTGATGCTTTTCACATCAACAGCCCAGAAGCTCCAAATTTTACATTTCTAATGACAAAAAGCAGAGGATAGGAGCAGATATTGATGAAGTACGAACAAGGTAAGGTTTTGATATTGAATTAGATAATGGCTGGAGCTGTAAATCATTTGTCAAAAGGGTTTTATATATTCTTTGTGTAGATTTGTAATCAATTAATCGTCCATGTTACACCCCTAATGTTTACTAATCTTCCCTACTGTATATGAATCTTGGAATATTCACACTGGTTATAATCATCTGGACTTAAATTGACTTTTTGATCACTGCCACAAGCACCTAGGTGGTCAAAGTTCTACTATAGTTGGTGTTAATATTTTTTGTTGACTACAGACAGTATGACTTATATTTAAAATCATTGTAGAAGCCAGATAACAGAATTCTCTGGACTTTGGTTGTGTGTGTAGGTGAAATGTGCCTCAGTCAGCAGTGATCAGTCGCTCCACATTTTTGCCAAAATGTCATCTTTCTAAAGCAAACGGTAGCTTCAGATGCTCGAGGGTCAAAGGGGTTGTGCAAGGATGTGTTAACACTTTTGAGTATCGAAGCAGGTGCTGCCGTCTTGTGATCTGGTGTGTCATGCAGCTCACAGCAAGGGTTGTCTGATGTGCGTGAGCTGCAAGTCTGCTGACCCTCAGAGTCGGAGTCAGATTATCGCATAATCACTAAAACACAAGAGCCATTGAGCTGAAATGTAATTGTCAGCGATGATCGTGATGTGCTGTAGCAGAGCTGTGTACCAGCCAGAGTTCAAGTTTGTTTCTGGATGTCTGCACGCAGGGGGGAAGCCTGAGATGGGTCTGTTTCGGTTAGGTGACAGCATGTGGTGAAAAATCTGTTGGAGGTATGAAGCGATACCTGTGTTACACCTGAGTGTAAAGCATGGGTTGAACAATGTTGGAAAATAGTCAAATTGCGTTCTTTTTGTTTTGTTTTTAAATGTATTTTTCAAATGTTATTTATTTCTTCCAATATTGCAATTGCGAATTGATATGCAACTTTTTCTTTTTGAGTAATAGCTAATGGATGATTTTAACACACCATTATATACATTAAGTATACAATGTGTTTGTCATAGGCCAGACATCTATGTTTAAAGTCTTGCCTATTTTAATTTAGTCAGTAAATACAATATACTGACTAATAACGTAACTAATAATTACTGTTTTAGAACGTTTTAGCCATATTACTTCAACACCACCAACCAACAGGTCTCCTACCTCTAAGACATAAAGTTAAATATGAAATTACTGGCAGAACGACGAAGGTTATACAAATTTGAAATAATTAATTGGTTATTTTTCATTAAATTCTGGTTTTAAAATATTCAATATCGAGACCAATTAACATGCAGTGCAATCAAACTGCTTAACAGCCACTGCTGCACGAAAGGCCATCATTAACATTTGTGCTCTCCTTTTTCTCAATCTCCTTCTTTCCTTCATCAGTTGGGCATCATTTTGTTGGTTCTGACTGTTAAAGTACCTTCAAGACAAACTTACTTCTGTAAGCACCACGCACTACGTGATGTTGTGTTTTCCTCTGCGCATGCGTCACTTCAGGGCCGCGCACCTTTCACACTCAAGTGTGACGAAGGTCGCATTAAAATGATAACGTGAACGACCAAACAAAAAGAATCATATTTGAACATTAAGACCTGAGTTCTGAACCTATCCTTGGTCTTGCTCTGATTCACTAACTTCAGTGTTAGCAGATATCTCTCCTGGTCCCTTTCAAAGTGAAGCAGTTCAACTCACCAAAAGGCTCAAAAACAAGGTAATACAGATCCGTTGATGTTACATGTGTAAGCACCTCCTCTTTTCAAGGCCGCATTACTGAACTGAGACAGACAAGTGGTGACGTCTCTGACTCACACAAGGGGGGGTGGATCAGTATCTCCATCTGGAGTATTGATAGTTTTAATTTGAGATATTGTTTTTTTCATTCAAAATCGAAAATCACAAAAACATTTGTTGCTTAAGATATCTTGTGATGCAACACCGGGTTATATGTGCCTAGACTCAGTCCGGACAAATTGAATTCCTGCATTACCGTTTATCAATGTTGTGAAACCAGGCTTGGTCTCCACGCTGGTACCTCTAAGGACTGTGTTATTGCCTGAATGATTTCCCTCTGAAGTTTTAAATTCTGGTTGTATGGATGTGTACTTTTAAACATTTTGGGTTTTATGGGTTGTCTAGTGCACTAGCACGGACATTTTACTCATACAGCTGTTGTATGCGGTTTATGGTGTTTTTTTATATTTTTAAGTGCTGGAACAAGTTTGTAGTGAAGTAGCAACATTGACATTGACTTGACATTGACCTTCTTTTTGTTTAAATTTTGAATCATGCTCTTCATTTCTACTATTTGATGCTTCTGACTGTTCCGTCGTGCTAGGGACCATTGCGCAACAGATTCAAGCGCAGCATGAAAAGTTGATGCGATCCAGTGCTCTGCTCACTGTCATGTCACGTGACAACCTTGTTATCGCTCTCATGACGTTGCGATTTAAAAAAAATATTTTTGATATTGCGATATCGCAAATGCAATTCCTAGCTATAGCTTCCTCTAACATGGAAGTGTAGGGTTTTGTTTTTGCCTTTTGATAAGAAAAGAAAACCTTTACAAAATCGTTTAAACACTGTTCTTTACAAGCGATCAATGTCCCGCTCAGTCATGATGTTCATGTCTTGAGAAGCGTGTGGCCGTCCTCTGTAGATTTTGTTACTGTGGAATGAGCGTTATGTTAGGCATGCCTACACTAATGCCCAGGGGCTTTGCTTGCTCGCGGCCCCAGACAAAGCAGCAGAACAGAGGCAGTTCCCACGTGTCTACCTCCTCTTCTCATCCTCGGGCCTGTAGGCCTCCCTTATTAGCTCTGTTATGCAACAGCCATGGCCGGCCTGCCGCTCAGCAAAGGGAGGCCTTTATGCGTGGTCACAAAGCACACCAAATTCAATTATTCTGGAAAGGGTGAGCTGTGTTTCCAGCACCGAAAGGTTATTCACATGCGCTGAATCCCGCTGTTATTTTGCTTCCCCCAGTGTTTTCATTATGATGGCTCTTTTTTGTCTTTTGGTTGGGGGGGGATGTCACAGACATGCCAATGCTTGACCGGGTGTCATTTTGCCGTGTGTGTTTTCTGTGTTCTTTTTCATGAGTGGACAATATATTTGTCTTCAGCTTTCACCCTGCTGCTGTTTCTTGATGTCCGAGCTCCTCTCCTCCAGCTGTTGGGGCCACTGGGTTACTGATATTACCTGCTTTGATGTCCAGCTTCCCATCTGACTACATCTACGTTTCTTGCTAATTGCTGTAGTTCTTATTGGCGTTGTGCCGTGATGTCCTTTTATCAGACGCTGCAGACAGGATGGAACCAGAGCTGTACATCCAACGTGTTTTCATTATGTGTACATTGTGAAGAATGGTACCTAAACAGGACATGCCAAGCTCGGCGGACTAACCTTGTGGTCAGGGCCACCATTGTTTTACTAGACCCCCCCCCCCTCACACACATTGGCACGATTCTGATTCAAAAATAAAGAAAAATATGGTTGACAACACCAGCTTATGATTTGGTATTTGACACTTTTATTTTTCTTTTAAGCATTGTATTAAAATTAGTTTTAATACTTGAAGAAGTGAATGTATAGGCAACATTTCTATATACCGGTATAAAAAATATTAAATAAAGAAGTATACTGTTGCAGTGACTAGGATAGTTATTTCTTATGTTAGTTTGTCATGTATTGGTAAACAACAATGCATATTTTAAATTAATACAGCTGTATTCATTTGTTTGTTACTACCCCAGCACTTGGTTATAAGTTATAAGTTGGTCACTTAGCACATTAACTGGGGGAGGGTTGTGTTAAAGTAGTAGTTTGATACTTGGGGAAGTAGTTTGCTTCTTTAGTAATAGTCTGAGCCACAAGAAGATGTTTGCTGGAGTAATAAGCCCACGGACTGGTTGCTCAGTAGCATTCTTTCTCCGTTTTGCTTACGGTCATTTTTGCAACAGTTTTCAACAAGCAGGTTTGATGCAGATAGGGATCATTCTTGTTGCTCTTAGTAAGGCTATGTCCTCGCGAAAAAGAAATCTCACAATACGACGTTGTCAACACTGAATAGTTTGTAGATGTGTCTTCATACACGAAAAACATGAAGGCGTGTGTGTGTGTGTGTGTGTGTGTGTGTGTGTGTGTGTGTGTGTGTGTGTGTGTGTGTGTGTGTGTGTGTGTGTGTGTGTGTGTGTGTGTGTGTGTGTGTGTGTGTGTGTGTGTGTGTGTGTGTGTGTGTGTGTGTGTGTGTGTGTGTGTATACATACATACACACGTATGTGTATGTATGTCTATATACACACATACATGTATGTGTGTATATCCGAGGGTCATCTTAACCGCGGGTCAGGTCTAATGTAAACAGAACTAACGCGGGTTGGCGGGTCGTGGGAGGGATTTGTTGGTCACTTAACCTGAGTACAGCCCACCAGGAAAGTTTTTATTTTATTTAGTAATTATTATTGTATAAAATAAGGAAACAGCTGATGATAGTAAGTAACAGCACCAGCAGGAAGTCACATGAAGGGCCTATATTTACAGATGATGAGTAGATGAGTAAATGGGGAGACGAGGAGCCGAGGACACCATGAACCGGCATATGTCCAGAGCCACAAAGGATGATGGTCCATTGTTTGAGCAACTGGACACAAAAATGACAAACCGGGGCTTTGCAAGAAGCAAAACTCAGCCAAAAAACGTTCCTCCATCCTCCTTTTGAAAATTACACCTATCTGACACAATAAATCTTGCTGATGTAGGGACAATATGTCATTCTACATCCCCACAAAGGTTACATTATGTTTCACGGATAACGCCTCCCGACTCGCCTCCCCTCAACTCGCCTTCAGGCCCGAGGTGACAAATAACACGCCTTGCGTTTAGATTAGGGCTGCAGCTATCAAATATTTTGGTGATTGAATATTCTATCAAATATTGCATTGATAAATTGAGTAATCGGATAATACTTACTTTTCCTTATTTAAAGCCCAATTACAAATATACAATAGAAAAAAGATCAGTTAATAAAAACAACTATTTTGTTTCCTTTTTATAAGAAAATTGACATTTATTTACATATTATGCAAAATGGTAAACTTAAAATTTCCAGAGACAAAAAAATTAAATAAAATTGTTTCCCACTTATTTTATTTTAAGTATAAAAAAACCTTAAACACTGCCTGCCAATTTAAGTGTTGCACACTTAAATTGTGCAACTTCACATTCAGAACCAACAAATGTTTGTTTAAAACATGTTTTAAACATCATGCTTGGCTGTGGACTGGGACTTGGAACAAGAGTCTTACACAATGTGGGCCAGAACCTTCATTTTTAATTTAAAAAGATCCCACACCTTCGACATCTTCTGTCCCTACCTGTCATTATTTTCGCATTACTGCGTGTGCTCACTGTTCCCGTCACTGTTTTCGGTAGCGGGCCGGCATCTGTACAACACAACTGTTCACACACGTTACAAAGAGGCCGCTGTGTAAGCTTCTTTTTTATTTATTTATTTTTAAAGAAATGGGCTTTGAGACAGAAGAAATTCCTCAATGATTTTTAGAATCGAGTTACTTGAAGAATCGTTGCAGCCCTAGTTTACATTGCCAACGCGCGTTATACACGCGTTCATCTTCCAGTGATATTAGCGGGATCCAATCTAAAAACACAGAGATATATATATATATATATATATATATATACCTGTGTGTGTGTGTGTGTGTGTGTGTGTGTGTGTGTGTATATATATATATATATATATATATATATATATATATATATATATAATAGCCCAAGTACAGAACCCTGAGGAACACCATGACCTGTTCTGGTGTATGAAGAAGACACCCCACTGATATGAACAAACTGGCAGAAAAGGCATGTACATCTGTGCACAGTTGCTAAACAAAAGTTAATAATAGTGAGCTAACGAGCCAATATCATTTATAGTTTAGAAACGTTTGAATATTTCCCCTGTAGTTTCACTTGAGGCCACCCCTTCCACACATGCATTGTTACCCATTTATCTGATAGCAACTGTGTGTGTCAGTATCACGTCTGAATGACCTCCCCCACAGTTGTGCTGCTTTTTCATGCCATTCTGTGACCATAATACGGTATTTGACCTAGACAATACTGTGGAATAACTAAAATTAACATTCAACTACCCTCCTTCTCCATAGTTTTACATATGATCATTATCTAATCATTTTAATTACATTATCTAAACCAAATGTACAAAATTGTACAAATGTACTCAAATTGAAGCCAAGTATTTGAGCTGGAACAAGAGCTTCATCTCTCTTTTTCATTACATATCAATATTATTATTGTGTCCACTACTGTTTTAACACAATGCAGAAAACGGCTTCTCTATGAAGATGGCTCTAAGAGTTTATGTTTTTATTTTTGTGGCACTGCGGCCTCTCATCTGCCCAACGGCAGTGACACTGTATTGTCCTCAGGTGAAGTTCAAGGCTGTTTCTTTCTTGAGTCTGTAGCAACTGAGATGTTAGACCCTTATATGTAATAACACAGTTTATCTTTGTTTATTTCAGTAATCCTGTAGAAATGTTATGTCTTGGTGCTTTCTTCCACAGCAGGCATTCTTTGCCCTACCACTATGACGTGAGAAAACTAAGACGTGAGGACTTGGGTGTTATACAGTACAGACCAAAAGTTTGGACACACTTCCCCATTTGTTTGAATGAGAAGGTGTGTCCAAACTTTTGGTCTGTACTGGACGTCACTGGATTTGCTGTTTTAATATGCTGCAAATGACAAACACACACAGCACCTTAAATTTGTTAGAAACATTAGTGGGAAAGCAACAAGTGTCTAAAATACTGGATGGGATGATTGTTTTAAAGGATTTATGAAGCCATTGATGCTGGTTCAGTTCAAATGTAACAAAATGCACCCAACATATGCCATAGTTCATTGATTTCTGTGTTTGTGTATATCTTAAAATAGCCCAAAGGAACTTTTGCAATTTCTAGCTCAGCTGGGCCCCGGAAGGTATGGAGGTTAAGTTACTTTGTTTTGGTTTCTTGCTTGGTCTTTCTCATTTATTCTTCCACTAATGTTTTCCCAAGTCTCTCAATGGAATTGGTATTCCATGGTATCAAATATAGCTCTATAGGGTTGTAAAGCAATATGTAATTTGAAAAAAAGAGATGACTAGGATGGAACTCCAAAGTAACTTTGGCTGTTTTTTATGCTTGTAGTAGGGACCATAGACAGTACGTATATCTCTATATGCGGAGCCGCCTGGGAGATTTGCGAGGCCCTGTGCGAAATGGTCGGGGGGGGCCCTCGCAAACTTTTGGGTTTTTTCGAAAAACCCAAAAAGTTTTGGGTTTTTCGGGTCGGATCAGGTGTCTATATGAGCAATTTTAACTCTCCAATTATCAAAATACTGGATACCTTCCCCTGCCTCATCATCATCTCTTGCCTCGACGCGGGGCCCCGCGGCTGCTTGAGACCCGGTCGGATCGGTGATTTTTCTAACAAATTTATCAAACAAGCCTTTCAGAGAGGCATTAAACTCTTCCATTTTCTTTAGTTTTTTTCTTTTTTCATCCCCTGATGGAAATTTCCTGAATCTGTCTCGTTCTCTCGACATTGTGTGACAGTTTGTTCCAACTCCACCGTCTGGATCAGAGCAGCTTGTGTCTGCGCTTGGTCTGATCAGTTGTATTGAACAACAGACATGCGCATCATTGCACATATATTTATTGATATGCACAGACTAGTACACATTTAGGTCTGTAATCGAACGTGACTGTTGATATTTATAAGGGAAAAAAGGAAAAAAAATAGCGCG